>NC_082599.1:4032025-4335011 GCF_030936135.1 Gavia stellata
CTTCATTTTAGCTGGGTAAAAGCTATGTGTTTAGTCTGAACTGATTTTTACCATTCCTTCTAGTCCACAGAGAGCTAGTGAGCGTCAGCCCTGAAAGCTTTCATCCCACTTCACTGACTCTAGTTGGACCAGTTCAAGCTAAAATACCTACTACTTAGCTGGAGAAGGTCGGTGATGTGTGAATTTAATGTCTAAAGACCTTTAAATGAATCATCAAGGTCAACAAGCGGACTCACATTGGAGGCCTTCTAGTTTATGGCTCATTTTCCACATTAACTAAACAAGTAAATAAATAATCCAAACAATCACAGCAACCCTCCTTCTACCTCCCTAGTAATAACACTAATAACCCTCACATATCACGGCCGTCATTGCTATAGGCTAACAAAGGCAGCTGGAATAAAAAAAAATTTTTAAAAAAATCACAGCTTTGGGCATCATTAGGAAACAGAAAAGTGTGTCTTTTTTTGTTGGTAGGTCATCAGTTCAGCTGGCATGATAGTGAGCAGGGCAACAAGTTCAGCTGCCTTAATTCACCTCCCAGCTGGCAAAAGGCTCATGGCTGAAAAGACCCCTCAAGAGCTGCAAGTCTTGCTGACAAGGGGGATCTTCCCTGGGATGAGATGCTAAATAACTCTCCTTCCTTGGTGTATTCCTCCTAGAAAAGCCTGAAGTAGACTTTATAGACCGCTTGGTACAAGCTTACTTTACTTCTTCCCCAGCTCTGTTGTTTTGCTGTGTTGATTTGGTTTGTTTGGTTGGGTTTTTTCCTGTGGAAAAGGCAGAAAATTTGGGCTTTGGCATCTTTCATTGCAGCAGGCAACTGGCCACGCAGACATGGGTCTGAAGACTACACTAATCCACATTTCCCATCCAAAAATTGTAGATGAAGGAAAAGCATGACCAACTCTGCTTAGCTCACATTAACACCAGCTAGTGACCAGTAATCCGTTTTCCTGGGCGTATCCATTGTGGGTGAAGCTGAAACTCAGTAAACCCTCCTTCGCTAAGCCCTCCTGGCATGCCCGAAAAACCATGTAAAAATTGTGGTGGGTTTGTCAGGGGTCGTTTTTCCTGCACATACTCTGAAGCCCTGAGCAGAAAGTCGAAGGGAATGTTTTTCTGGACGTGATTTCCTGCAGCTCTGAATTCTCCAGCAACTCTCATGTGGAATTATCCCCAAAGTCCAAAGTCTTTATTAATGAGAGTTTTCCTTCCTGCCGGATCCCAACAATTGTTAGAGGATTACCACACAGTCTGCTACTGCAAAGAAAGCCATTGTATACACTCTTTAATTAAATACATTTCAAAGGATTGTCACAGACTGCAGGAGCCGCAGAAATGTTTAGTCTCATCTACGCTGTCTGCCGTTAGCAGGCGAACCACGGGCCAACTCCTTTGCTCACGTGGCAACTCCTCGAAGGCAGGAGGGATTCACAGCGAAGCCACAGCTGCAGGTAAGCAGGAGTATGGGCCCCCAAGAAGTGATGTGAGCCTCACTGCTTCCCTTTCTCCTGCTCCCAGAGTGTCCCTGGGCTCACCTGGAGCTCACCGTATGGAGGCTCCAGCAGAGGTGGGGACAAGGATGACCACAGTGATAATAGGATTGAGTGAAACAAGGAAGGAGTAGAATTGAAAAGCCTACAGATGATGAAATCACATCCCTCACCCATTTCTGTTCAGCTCCCAGAGCCTACACAGTAGTGGCATGTGGGTACACTTCTAGTTATCTGAATGAAAATTTCTTACACCATTACTACCTTCCCATAGCTTCTGTGAAGGTAGCAACAGTGTAAGACAAAAGCATCAGTTGCCTTCCTACGGTTTCTCGAACATGTCTTCAGTCACTGCTCTAGATGGAGATGGAGTTTCTCAACCCTTTTTCATGTGGACAGCAAAGGAAATGAAAGATTTTAGCAGGCAGGTCTTATTTCAAGCCTCAGTAGCATGAAGGAGCTACTTCTGGCTAGTTGCCAGAAGAGCTCACCATTAATTTCAGTCCAGGGGCTTTCATTTATGCTCATTATTTGTAGGAACACAGGACTGAAGGAACTTCTTGTGCAACAATCTTGGCTTTGATTTCTTCCATAACTTCATTCAGCTCTGTCTTAAAACTAGATTTTCAGTTTCTTTTTAGTTTCTTCCTTTTGAACACCCTCAGGAAAATGCAGTTTTATTCCTAAAAACCCTCTGAGCGAGCCAAAAAAATACTGTGTACAAATGCAAGAATGAGCAAAGGCAGTGGACCAAAGGAAGACACCGACAAAGGATTTTTATCTATACTGATGGGTAACACAATTTCCAACAACACCACTGTCAAACATAAAAGCTGCAAAAGCTCTGGTGGTCTTGAGAAAAAAAAGAAGTATTTATGGAGTGTTATAATTATTTGCTCTTCTAACGGACCTTTCTCTAAGAATCCAAAACCATGTTACAAATATGTTATGACAGCATGGGGAAGTAAATGTTAGATACCAGTAATATAGACATAAACTGAGAGATAAGACCAAGTTCAAAACATAGCAAACACCCTGTGTGGCCTTTGCAGGATCAATAAAGAAGGACTTGCAAAACCAATGTTTTTTAATCAGAGGCAAGCTGTATTCTGCTATGACCTCCATTCATGTTGTAAATACCTACTCTGCAACCAGCCATCAGTAAGGGAGTCTCAGAGCATGGGTAGCAGCATGCGTCCCTAGGAGACTTTTCCAACTAAAAGAGATCCAGGCAAATACCCAAGTATCCTGACTCTTCACTTTACTGTTCAAACCACTCCGTTTTATGCTTCTGCCAAATATAATCATGCCAATAACAGATCTATCATTTGACAAGGAAAGCAGATGTTTTTTTTCCAGCTCATCTAAGCAGGCCCCATTAAACAAAGGCAACTTGGCCAAATCAATCCAGCAGCTTGGAGGCACGGAGACTTCATTTATTCTGATTGTCCCCTTTCTGTGTGAGGGGTTGGAAGATCAAGGAAACATATGCAGGGTGTTTTGCAAAGAGCTCTGAGAACCAGAAGGAAAGGGAAGCTGAGCAGCTGTGTTGCTTAACTCCTTAGTGACAAACTTGTATATGCCTGTCTTGGAAAGCAGAGCAGAATTAAGGTCTTAAGGAATAAGTGCCCTGGCACCGCAGTAATGACACACAGCGATTAAAAGAGAGGCAGCACTTGAGTAAATTCTCACAACTGAGTAGGAGACAGCTCTGATGGCTGGGTAAGCACATTTAGCTCCTTACTTTAAATTATCATCTGGAGTAGGTAAGTATGAATTTCCTTTCCAGGATGCTCAGATGAATTATTTGAATTCAGGCTATTGCAGATATAGAAGGATGCTGCAACACTGAGCTCAGTGGTGTTTAGATCTACAATTCAGAGCAAAGAGCAAAGTGTTGTAATATCTCTGTTATGGTTAAGAAAAAAAAAGCAAGGAATGATAGTGATTATCCCAAGAGTACACAGGGGCAGCAAAGGAAAGAAAAAAGGGGACTCCAGTACCTGACTTCTGTAGAAATTGGAGGGCAGCGAAGTAACTTGTAGTTTTCCCTGAACTACTGGTCATTGACTGCTTTTCATTTCCTGCTACCTTTGGGCCTAAGGAGCAGAGCCTGGTTGAGGAAAATTCTGTTCCTTTTCTTATAGATTGTTCAGAATCACAGAATCACTATGGTTGAAAAAGACCTGCAAGATCATCAAGTCCAACCATCAACCCAACCCCACCATGCCCATTAAACCATGTCCCACAATGCCACGTCCACACGTTCCTTGAACACCTCCAGTGATGGTGACTCCACCACCTCCCTGGGCAGCCTGTTCCAGTGCTTCACCACTCCCTCAGTAAAGAAATTTTTCCTAATATCCAGTAGAAACCTCCCCTGGTGCAACTTGAGGCCATTTCCTCTTGTCCTGTCACTTGTCACTTAGGAGAAGAGACCAACACCCACCTCACCACAACCCCCTTTCAGGTAATTGTAGAGAGCGATGAGGTCTCCCCTCAGCCTCCTCTTCTCCAGACTGAACAACCCCAGCTCCCTCAGCCGCTCCTCATCAGACTTGTGCTCCAGACCCCTCACCAGCTTCGTCGCCCTTCTCTGGACACGCTCCAGCACCTCAATGTCCTTCTTGGAGTGAGGGGCCCAAAACTGAACACAGCATTCGAGGTGCGGCCTCACCAGTGCCGAGTACAGAGGCACGATCACCTCCCTACTCCTGCTGGCCACACTGTCTCTGATACAGGCCAGGATGCCGTTGGCCTTCTTGGCCACCTGGGCACACTGCTGGCTCATATTCAGCTCTCTGTTGATCAACACCCCCAGGTCCTTTTCTGCGGGGCAACTTTCCAGCCACTTGTCCCCAAGCCTGTAGTGTTGCCTGGGGTTGTTGTGACCAAAGTGCACTTGGCCTTGTTGAACCTCATACAATCGGCCTCAGCCCATCGATCCAGCCTGTCCAAATGTTAACTACTAAATCTTAAATACTAAACTGATCAAACCTTCTGGAGGAAATTCACCTCCAAAGCTTCTGCTCAGCCAATTACAGGAACAGCAGAAATACAAAGGATATGTAAATCCAGAACTGCGTGAGCCCCGGGACTCAGAAACATGATTCGGGGATCCATTTGGCCTACATCTACGTCACATTGATCATCCTTCCTCACCTGAAGAGACAAACAGGCACTTTTTGGGCATGAGTCACTTCAAACTAAAGGAATTGTCTAAAATAGGTTAGAGGAAACTTACCCTTCAACCAGGGAGCCTTAGGCAACTGGCTGAGGGGTGGAAGTATACACAGCAAATATCTGAAGTTAAATGAGAGGAAACCCATCAACCTGGGCTCATCTCTAAGCTGAATGATTCCCCTCCAGACAAGCCCATCCTTCCCCAGCGTACTCCAAGAGCAGATGTGAGATGGTACCTGGCAGGATCCCTATCGAGAAGTTGACTGGAAGACTAGTAAGTGCTCTAACATGTTTTACAGGTTGTTGTTTTCAAGATATATTGACTTTGAAATGCTGTTGTTCAAAAAAGGTACTTGGCTTCAGGAGAACGTGTAGGTAACCTGTCCTGAATTGCTGCCCATCCGGAGTAGCCACCTCTTGACTGCTTTTAACTTTAAGGGGAACTGAAAGCTCTGAGAGTATCTAGAGCCAGTGTTCATCCAGCATTATGGCACCATCAGTAAAGCAAGGGCTGGAGTGACTGCCACCAGGCTTGCCCACCATTCACGCTGGAAACCCTCACAGCTGCGGTAAGCAGCAACTTCACCTGGAGCTCCAGGGCTGTCTGGAGAGGATGCGTTTCCCGTGCCCAGCTTCTCATTGCAAACTCAGGGTTTTGGGGTTTTTTTCATGCACTCAGGGAAGGACTGAACAGCAAAATGGCAATGTTACAGAGCAGACTAGCAGCCAGTGCCCCAGGCATGGCTTTTCCTAGGCAAAGCAGGCACTCTGAAGCTCAGTGGCAGCTAGCAATGTGGAGGAAAGAGGGTTTTTGGCATTTACTGGGTGCCCTCTCCTTCCTTTAGCATAGCAGCCTTAGCATCTCCAGCTGAGCAGTCAAAACTGGGCATGTTCAGCATTTGGAGCACTCGGTGCTTGAAACTTTCCTGAGCGCACAGAACAGACTTTAGGACATGGATCTTCCTATCTTGTGGCCCAGCAACCATAAGAAAAAGCAAATTGGGTCAGAGCACAGGTTTGTCAAGGTCAGTACCACTTCCCCAAGAGCAATCAGGAGGAGATAAAGGAACAAGAAACACAGAAAATGTAATAAAAAAGACATGTATGTTATAATCCTTCCTATGGTGTATGTCTTCCAGCAGTCACCACAGCACCTTTCTATAATACAGTTGGTGATAAGGTTTTAACCTTCTTGGCTATCAATATCTTCAACATCTTTTATTAAACCAAATTAGGACCAATTCCAGGATGGTATTACTGTTCATATGTCACTTCTCACCCTGAAAAAGTGCACCTAAAGGGCCTGTTTGTGCCACTATTCAAGGCTCTCTTGAAATCCATGTACGTGCCTGGAAAAATCCATAAATGCATCTCATTTCAAAGAGTTCCCTTCAAAAGACTGATTACCTTCACGGAAGAGTACAAAAAATACAAAGATGTTGGCAAAAGATGAGTTTGGTTCATTCAGAGATCAGGAAGAAATGAATCTTCCCTCTTCCAAATGAAGCAGAAGTGATTCAGTCAACAAGGCTCTGGGTGAGAATGTTACTTATGGATTTACAAAGCATCCTTTATAAAGCGTCAGAGCTCTCTATAGAAAGATTCTTCACGGACAGTCTGAAGCATCCAGGCGTGTCTTCCAGGAAGAAGAGCCTACTGGGACAAGCTCCCTGCCTAGGCTGTGTTTCACATCAAAGGATCGAGTCTTTGCTCTTAATAATGAGGGAGTCAAGAGTACCCCAGCAAAGTGGAGCCACCCCAAGGACAAGAGCTGCCGTCTTCAACAAAATCAGGACAGGGCCACCCTTCCCTTCTTTGGCTGAGAGTGTAAGGAAGCAAAGGGGCAAGTCACTTGCTAAAACGTGTGAGGGAGAGCAAGGTTAGGACAACCACAGGGAGCATTGCTGTGGGGAAGAACAAAGATTCACAAGAATGGGGAAAACCATGTAGAGAGCAACTGAAGAGATCCTTACCTAAGAGAGTGCAGGATGGACACACAGAGACAGCCTTGATTTAGAAGGACAGAACATGCTGGAGATCACTGTCTGGTTGTCCAGAGCTCTCCTAGAGGAAAGCTGCTAATCGCATTTATATTTGGGAGCTTTGGATTCAGCCATTGTTTTTGCTACCCCTCACTGTGCCCAATGGCTGGTCTGTATTGAGAACACAGTATATCGGAGCAACTGATAGAGGAACATGTTCTCATCAGGACTTAATGAACTGACTAAAGATGGAGATTTTAGGAGGGACTTACATTCCTGGAGGAGATAGATAGTAAATGAGAGCTGAAACTATCAGCATTCACCCTGCACAATTTTGAGTCGTCCGTGTGAAGGGTCAATATGAAAACATAGGAATAATTCAAAACGTGGTTCCGCTCTTCCTGGCTGAAAAGAAGGACTTAAAGCTACAGGTTAAACAGGTTGTAACATGAGCCTAAGAGCCTTAGACGCACACGAAAATTCTACAAATACGACATGACACGCATACACATGCTGTCTAAACCAGGCATGCATGCAACGCTTCCACCTGAAGGGAGCATTGATGTCTTCCCAGGAGCCTGAGGGCCACACTTAGTACCTCTGACAGCCCCAACCACCTTCCCCTTAACACTCAGAAAAGACTCAAGATCCCAGAATGCAAGGAAGCTGTGACAGCGCTGCATCTCAACTGTTGTTGCTTCTGCTGAGTACACAGCTGAGCGTCAAGTGAAACAGATGATCGAAGTGAAGTGTTAGATGCTAGAAATACCTGCATTATGAACCAAAGCAACCCGCTGGCAGTTTCCATGCTTTGAACATGGCGAGGCTTGGCCAGGAAAGAGTTTACCCATGACTTTAAGGAAGCAAGGATCTCACCCTCGCTTCTTGCATGGCCTCACCATCCCAGCTTGGCTGTTAGCTACAGCTTTGCTTCCCATCGGTCCCTGAAGCAAAGTCAACGTGCAGCTGCCTTCCACTCTGCAACTAGATTGTGATGAACTGGCTACTCAGGCAGATAATTAATTCTACTTTATTGCGCTGGGCATTTTCTTTTGTTATTCCTTATCGGCTAACAACACGGATGGGAGAAAAAGCTCAGTGGGAAGATGTTTCTGCTTTGTCTATTTAAAAGGGAAAATATACAAGGGCACAAATGACACAGAAAACGAATGCTTAGATGGCAAAACCAAATCTTAGCGGTACAGTATCACCAGACCTCTCTCAGGTGATGCCACTGGCTGTAGATCTCAAAATGTTTTACAAAGGTAGCATCTCTAGCCTCTTTTGACAGATGGAGAAACCAAGACAGAAAGCTCAGATAATCCAGCAAGTTAGTAGCTAAAAAAAACCCCAAAACAACCCCCAAAAAACCCCAACCCACAAAAAAAACCCACAACAAAAATGTCAGGTTGGTCTGGCTGCCTCCCAAAACCAAAGACACACAAAAGCAGTCACAAAAAAACCCTAAATACTTCTCACTCTGTGTTACCAGCATTTGCACATCTCTAAAAGACCTTGCCGTATGACAGCGTACGGTGATGTCCACCTCTGTTAGAGATGTCCCGCTTTGTATGAAATACTTAAATTTGCCTCAAAATACCCTGGTCAGCCAGCAAAGACCAAACAGAGAAAAAGAGAATTTGGATGGAAAAAAGAGTGGGAAAGGAGTCGGCCCTTGTTCCATGGGAACAAGAGAAACATTTCAAATCTCACTTTGGGAATATTGGATGTGAGGAGAATAATAAATTAGATAATTAGGAAGAGAAAACCTGAGACGGACATTAGGAGTGATTAGAACACCTGGGCAGAGCAGCTGATGACTCTGGAAAGAAAATGATGTTTAGAGCAGTACAAGGAGCAGAAAACCTCTGGGCACTGCTAGAAATCTAACCTTCACTGTCAAGACCAACTCAGCTAAGCAGAAAATGTCTTTCAGCGATATAAATAAAAAGAGAACAACAACAGGGAAAAAAAAGTGAGATTGCTATGCAAAGTGCTGAAATTCAAGACAAAACTAAACATAGCCCCAAAAAAGAGAAGTCACATGCACCCCCACCCCCCACTTCTGTTCCCTGGCTTCTCCAACAATTCAGAGGTAAAAATATAATTTTACTAATACAAAGTAGAATAGTTACACGTGGCGAAAATGACTTAGCTTGAATAACTGAGAACAATAACAGGGCTGACTGTGAAGGCAAACAAGGGTACGGAAACTGTTGTATATGAGGTGAAAGCCACTCAAAAGAGAACAACATGCTCAGATTGGATGGTGGGAGTGGTACCAGCTGGCTGAAAGTCAACAAATGTAATGCTTTTTTATATGTAGGAAGGAGAGGAAAAAAAAGATCCAGACAGCCATCAGCAAGTTAATCTGAGCACAGAAGTAGACAAGACTTTTGAACACCACTTGAAGGAAAGAGTAATTGAAAGCATGGCAGCAAACGGAGATTTGGATAAAATACAAAATGGGGTTTATCAAAAGTAAATCATGGCAATGTAACTGATAGCTTTTTCTGATAAGGTTCCCGGTGTTTTTTTGGAGAGAGGAAAATCAGTGGTCTAATCTTCCCTAACTTCAGTAAACAGTCTGATGTCATGCCGAAAGGAATGACTGCCTTAATGATAGATAGGGGGATTAATACAACAACTGGAAGGAAACTAAGGAAATGGCTAAGCGTGAAGACTGCAGGTTGTGTTGAAGGCAGAAATAGAGAGCAACAGGGAGGTCTGCAGTGGTATTAGTTAAGGATCCATTGCCTTTAATAAGGATGGACTGGAATGCAGTGATAAAAAGAGAAGAGGAAAGAGGGAGCGCCCAACAAAAAGATCCATGAGAATCTGAAACCTCTGGTGGAAACAACAGCGCAGAAGGACCTGTTAGCTGATTGAACTCGAGGGATGCTGGACCACATACAACAAAGCTGACCAACTGAATTATTATAGGCAGCATACTCTTCTCCACATGGTCTCTGTCTCCAGCACACACCTCTTGGGGCATTTTCTGAACATCCTCATAGAGGGTAATGCTTCTTGGTGGCCTCAGTGAGCAGGGTGGTGCAGAATCCGTCACACAAGTGCACACATGCCTGCAAATGGCCAATGCAGATCTGCCTACAGCAGAGGGGGCAAGGACCCTTAAAAAGGGACAGAGAGGGATAATTTAAAGGATGATGGTGGTGCCTCTGGATTAATCAGTATTAATCAGCCCTTCACAGCCACCTCCTCCATGCCTTAGCAGCACCTACCTGCCCTGCAACTTCTCATCCAGAGCCTGATCTTTCCTGGCTCCTGTCCAGCATCGCTTGATGCTTTATGCTTGGTCACATCAAATCAAGAGACAGCAATGGTACCAGATGGCTGCCCCAGAAACTGCAGTCCTGCAGGTTAGCTACAATAATGCTGGAAAGCCAGAAGGAGGAGAAAAGAAAGAAAAAAGAGAAAAACAAAAGAGAGATAGAGAAAAAAACCCAAAAAACATAGCAACTAAACCCAACATTCGTTCTGGGGAAGAAAGCATGAAACCGAGGCAAAAACCATTTTGCTGACTCTCCATCTCCTTCAAGTATGTAAACCAAATTAGCTGAGAGACAAGCAGTAGCGTGCTAAGCAGCAGGAATATCAGTGAGGAGCACAGGGACCATCTTCTTCCCTAGCATTCACCTCAAGAAGGGTGAAAGAGGGGAGGAAAAGAAAGCTGCTGTTAAGAAATCAACCCTACCTGTTGCTTATTCCTCCTTTGTCTTGTGTGCCTTTCAAACATTGGGTATAATAGGGGATAACAGAAGAGGAGGTTTTTATGCATCCCTTTGATTTCACTGGGATTTTGGTTCTCAAATGACCTTATGAAGTGGGGTGATTTCAGACTGACACTCAGCTCTTCTGTGCATGCATAAAGAACCACAGCTCTGCACAAAGCCAATAACAAGAGTGGTCATTTTTACTAATAGCCTAGGAATCTATTGATACTCTCTCAGTGGTACTGAGCAATGATTTCTGGTTTTGACAGAACAAATTTGAGACAGTCAGATGCTCTGGCAAGCTGAATGCAAGAGCCTGAGCCCCAGAAAAAGCTCACCCCTGTATTAGTGACACTGGTATTACGCCTCCAGCTAATAACATAATCATAGCCTGATTAACTAATTCTCTCCACTTGTAAGCTGGTGGAAGTTCATCCAACATAATAGCAAAGTAACATAGGTGTGAGTTATCCCTTATAATTCTTGTTTTAACAACCTGTTCAGTGGTAAATTTGGCCAAAGGAATATCCCAATATTGGTCAATGCAAGGATTCAGCAGAGGCATCCTGGTGACTACAGGAGATCAGGTAGTGCCCAGTGTTACATCATCAAGTCACACAAATGTTGGCTGGAAGGGACCTCTGGAGCATGCTGGTCCAGCCTTCTGCCTGAAGCCAGACTAGCACCAATACTCCTCCTGCTCAGCCACAAATTTCTCTAACCAAGTCTTAAAAACCTCCAAGCACGGAGACTGCGCAACCTTTCTAGGTGACTGTTTCATTGCTGCACAACTCTCGTAGTGTAGATAGCTCTGTCTTATTTGTAAGTGCTCTTCAAGTACCTTTTGAATACAACCTGGGGGACAACACAACTTGAGCTCAAAGAGGAGCCATTCACCACCTCTTATACAGCAAAAGGTCATCTACATAGTTAGGTGTCCACTTTTTCACCTTTAAAAGTAATAAACAATAAGTTTGCATTGGGAGGCAGTAGCCTTTTTGCAGGGTAAAGCGTAAGACACAAACTTCAGTCAAAGAGATTTCTATTGGCTTGGAAACAGCCAGGATTTCACCTAGTTTCCAGGTAGCTGGCACAATATACACCCTGGCTAACTGACTCAACAAACATTGAGAATGGCATTATAAGAATGATTAAAGGTCTGGAAAACCTGCTAGTGCCAAAAGAAGACATCCCAGCTAAACTTATAGAGAGAAAAAAACCCCCAACGTCTAATCAATCACAACCAGCCAAGTGCCTAAAGCATAAGAAGATTTCCTACCAAGGATAACTATTTAATGTGGAAAAAAAGGCTTAACAAATTCCTGTGACTGAATTCTCTAATGAGACAAATGCGGATTAGAAGCAAAGCACTGCTTAGGAGTGGTTTAACACTGACTGGCATGACTTACCAGAAGAGTCTCTTCAAATCATTCAAGTCTGGTTTTACTACAGGTCCACAGCAGAAACTAATGGTTGGGGCTATGCAGATGGTCAGACTAAATTTCAGGCAGCCAAACAGATGATCTCCAGAGGTCCCTTCCAACCTCAGCCAGCCTGTGATTCTGTGTGAAGATGGTTTCAAGTAGGCCAAGAGAAAAGGGAGCAGGTGCCATTCTTGGGATTCTTCTAACAATCTAGCTATCATGTTCACAGATTAAGGGCAAAGAAAAACCAACAAAGATTAGGAAGGTCCATAAAGGACCAACTATTTTGTCCCTGTGTAGTATGTAAGAAGTCCCAGTAATCACAGAATCATAGAATCACTAAGGTTGGAAAAGACCTGTAAGATCATCAAGTCCAACCATCATGGATAATGGTTTGTGACAAGCTTTTGTCCCATCCTTTGTTACGCGTCCCCAGTGACAGAGACCCCACAGTGTCCTCAGAGACCCTAATCAATTCCTAGGCTTCTCTCTGCTGACCATCAGAAAGATTCTGTCTATTTTGTGAAACACTCAATTTCTGTGGCTGCAATTTAAGGCCTAAATTTCTAGTTCTACCCAGACTGGTTATGGAGAACAGGTTTTTCTTCTGCTTCTTACCTGCAGTAGTTTGTTTCACATACTGAAAGACAAGTTGTGATTTCTCCCTTCAGTATTCTGTTTTACAGAATAAACATCCCCAGTTCTTTCAATTTTTTCCCCCACAGCATTTTTCAGACCTTTTATCATTTTTATGCCCCTGCCTGGACTCCAGCTTCTTCAAGGGCTTTTACACCGAAATGGATATATCTGCTCCAGTTAAAAGCCTATCACTTGCCTCTTTTCCTTTAACCAAAACAAAAGTTTGGTTCCAGTTTATTGTTTATATTACTTGCAGCCTAACATAATCGGCAGCCAAAGGTAAGAGGGATTGTCTACGTGTTCAGCCCCTCCTCTGAATCCACGGCATGGAAAATAGACTAAAACAGGAAAGAAAGACTGACAAATTCTGATTTTGCAGGTGGAGAGGAGAAGTTCACAAAGTTGAGGAGGACAAAATGTTTCACCAGAAGCAGGAACCAAGTGTAACTCTTCCAGATCCCTTATCTAAGTCTTAAGAACAAAATCATCTTTCAGCAAATTCCGGTAGTATCAGTGCGGCAGGTGAATGCCACACTCCAATGAACTTTGTGTTGCAGAGTCACAGCTGAACAGGAAGAATAAACTGCAAGCAATAACATTGTCCCGGAGGAGAAGCAGAAAAGCTATCAGAAAAGGGCGTCCCCCTTCATACCCTCCAACTCCCTAAGTGCCACAACAGGTTCCGCTATCTCTTGGATATATGTATGTTCCTGTTGAAATAGAAGGGTAAAAATACACCTTTGCCCTGCAAAAATCAACAGCAGTTGATAAAAAAGGCTTCTTAAAAAAAAAGCATTTCCTCATTTTAGTTCCTCTCCATTTATAAAGCCGAGCAGCTGACATGCACACAGGTGAACCTCACCGAGAGCTCCCCAGACAGGCGCGCTTCACAGCATACCTGGGAGATTCCGTATTATAAATAAGGACTGAATTGCCTTCAACCATCAGGAAGCTTAAGCTAACATTGAAGGAATGGAGGTAACCAGGGAAATTATTCTGCAGAGGAGGCATCTCCGTCTGCTATGGTTTTCCTTTTTTTCCCAGGGTCTGTACAGCTGCCCAGGACCAGTCAGCCAACAGACCTTGACATCATCCCCTAGCCACGATCACCCTCACATCTGAACCCCTCTGCCCCTTGGGGTGAGCAGACCTGAACGCAGCGTCTGTCTGAGGGGGACACTGTTAACACAATGCATTACTGCTCTTGAAAATGCTGTTTTCCACCTTGACCTGTCTCTGAGATTTCAACATCACTGAATAGGGATGTGAGCAGTGCGGGTCTCCGGGGAGCAGTGGGCAAAGCTGTGCAAGAAGACCTCCTCGGAGCGGCCGTGCTGCACCGACAGCCCCAAGCCATTGCACTCCTTGTTCAAACACACACGCTCGCCGGGTAGGTGTTAGCTCCGGCCAACGCTCCCGCAGCTGCAATGCTGGCTCTTCTTCCCAGACTGCTGATAGCTTCTCCAAGCATCTGACTCCACCTGAGATGCCTGTAGCTCCTCATGCTGGGTCCCTCCTGCCCAGCTGCCTGGGACCTTTTAGTTCATTTGCGATCCATGATATTCCTTCACCTTTTTGCCTGCGACAACTTCACATGTTAGCGGTGTCTTGCCCGGCGGTTTAATAGCAACCAGTGTAAGACCTTCGCCTGCAATCCCCAGCCGACACCACCGTCTTCTTCGGGTATTAATTCAGGATGCAACTGGAAATAAGATGTCACCTGCTAAGCCATCCATATGTGCTTTCTGTTTCTCTAACAACAAGTCCAGCCAAGCGTATCCATCCAAGGAGAGTAAATCTCACGCCTTCAAGAAACTCTGGACGTATGTAGAGATGAAACTGTACAAGCAGATTTAAAACCCTGTTAAAAATCCCACTGCAATAGCTCAAGCTGCCGTCAAAGTTTCTAGACACAAAATGCCTTAGGGAAAATAACCACAAAACCCAAGGCATCTTCAAGCAATTAAGGTGCATCATTAAAATAGAATTATTAAAAAAACCCCAGTGCTTCTTCCCTCCTTAGTTTTATCTTGAGCAGAGGTTTCCTGGCCACATTACAAACTCCTGGAAGTCACAGGTTTCCCGCAGAAGGCGTTCACCACAGTAACAATTCAAGCATGGACACACAACAAATGTATTCCAAGAATTTTCTAAAAACATTAACTGACAAAACCCAGCCAAGTTTTTAAGCTTGCCATCCAAGTCACATGAATAGGAATATTTTCTATAAACACAAACATATCTCTCGAAACAATGATACCTAACAGGAGATCCCCATTGGCATATATTCTACTTGCTGAAAGCTGAGTTTAATATAAACCACGTTTATTTTTCTTCTCTGGTATTATTAATTGTACTAACCGTAAAATTGTTAATGAAACAGCACTCAGATTGTTCATAACAATGTTAAAACTATCTCCCTGCGAAATGAATGAATTTCCCCTCTCAGATCCTCCCTGTGAACTGTGGGAAATTTCACTGCACTGATTACAATGTTAATTAAAAGTTGATTTTTGAGTAAACAATTGTAGTAAATGGATCACTGCACTTACGTGCTCTTCTCTGATGATCCTTCATACCTTTTCGAGAGACGTATGCCTACGCTTTCAGAAGGATGTCATTAAGATGATGTTATCTTTTTCCCACCTCCGACTTCTGATCTATATTTTCCAGAAAGCAACTCCAGCATGTTGTGGTGCCCTATTAAAATATCTCTGCTGTCCCCCAAATTACGCTTCTGTAATAAAAGCTGTCCTCACTCCTCTTGTGATCTGTGTGTCCTACCTGACACATGACCTTCTCCTCCTGATGGCTGGGCACCAGCCTGATGATGGGGTTCCGCCTTCACCACCTACCCCTGGTTGCCCTATTTGCACACAGCGCTGTGAGACGGGTCACAGTTCTTCTGGAAGGATGAGCCAGGCAGCCAAAAAGACAACGCACCAAGCCAAGCATGATTTCCCAATCCAAATGATTGAGTAAAACTTAATCTCAGTTCAAGTACGAATTAAAAGGGGGAATGGGAAGTGAGAATAAATAAGTAAACCCACAACCCAAACCCAGCAGTATTTACTAAATGGAAGAGAAATATAGATAAAGAAATATAAATGAGGTATCATGAGGCTTAGAAGCATTATATGGGAACCTCAAGACATCAGGAAAAATCTGCAGCTGGTAAGATTAAGAGATTAATGAGAAGTTATTATTTTCAGGGGTTTTTTTGGTTGGTTGGTTGGTTTGGGGTTTTGTTTTGTTGGGGTTTTTTGTTTTTTGGTTTTTGTTTTTAAAACAAAATCATTACAACAAACAAAATCTTAGACATGGTACAGTCCAGTAGAGGAAAGTTCAACGTGTGATTTTGATCTGTATTTGGAAAGCAGCAGGGCAACGTGCATGTCTCTGATGATGATGAAGAAGCTTTTTCCAGTCCATTAGTAACAGATGTTAAACAACATCTACGAGAGATAAACATTTACAATCAGCAGGCCTGGATAACTTGCACCTAAGAGCACTTACAATAGCTGGCTGAGAAGGTCTATTTGAATACAGCCAAATGCAAAAGCTGCACTCAAGAAAGAAGAGATTCAGCACAGACCTCCAGTATGGCAGCCTGAATTCTGGAAAAGAAGTAATGTGGCAGAGGATTTGGGGATTAAAACAGGTAAAAAATTCAGCATGAACTCCCAGTACATGGTGCTGAGAAAAGGCTAACACAACTGTTTGCTGTATAAACTGAACAGCAAGGAAGAACAAGAAGACAATACTCCTTTTCTACATGGTATTGGGAAGACCTCTGCTGTGACACTAACGTCAGGCATTTTAAAAGGGCCATAAAGACCAAGGGAGGGTGTGGAAAGGAAGCATAAAAGCAATGAGAGGAGCTCTGCGTCCTTCTGGAGCAAGACCTGGATGCCCTCACTATAAGGTTATCTCAGTAGACCCTGGGCACCTATGTTTACGCAACTCAATCGGGTGTTGAATGTCTTTAGAGTTACTCTACTATAAGGTAATTCAATCCAGCAGAGAAAGGCACAATGGGATGCACAGTGGAAACCTATGCAAATTCGTACCTCTCTCCAGGGTATCTAGATTAATAGCTAGGGCAAGGGGAAAGAGATGTGCTGAGTTGTCCATTTCAGCTGCTGAAAAGAAGAGTTCAACAAAGTGTGAGTTACGCTTTATCAGAAACAGGTTGTTGGACTCAACTTACTGGAGGCAACTGGTGAAAATTAGTTGCTTTCAATAACTAGCCAAATAAAATAGTCTACCCTTCCCATCAGGGATTACTCTCATCTTAATATAGCTACAACTGCACAGACTTCCTGGGTTTCTGATGTCAGATTTTGGCCCAGGCACTGAGACGTTACATTCCACTTGGACTTTCTCAAATAGCTGCTGGCCTCTAATCATGGAAGCCCACTTGCTCTTGCTGCTCTATGTTTGGAAAAAACCACATTCAAATAATGAAGTTTCAATAACGTTCTGAACTTCAAGAGGAGGAAATACTGCACAGAAGCCCTTACAAACTCCACTTTAGGGGCTCCACTGTTTGATTAATGCCTTTTTGTTAGGAAAAGCCTGACCGAGTTCTAAATATCCACGTCATGAAGCAAGAAGAGACAAAGCAAAGTCATATCAATATTGCTGGAGCCACTGGGTGCTGCCACTCCCCAAGGTTTCATAAGGAAACTTTCAGTATTTTCTCTTTGTCCTGGCATGGTTAGTGCATCCCAGCCAACAGATGAGCAGCAGCAGCAGGCTTCTACTAATCTTGCTTGCACAGAAAAGAAAGATACCAAACATCTGTAATCCAGGAAACAAATAAATGAGAAATTCAACTTTTTCAGAATCATTTCATGATTTTTGCTGCTGGTTTTGCTTCTTTATCGTTTGGGGTTGCCAAAAGTGATGAGCAGCTATTGGTATTTTACCAGTGCAGACTGGTGACATCAAGCTTGTCTCTCTACACACATGAATAGACACAGACATATCACTACTCAAGGCAGAATTCATTTGTCTGAAGTCTGCTGCCCAGTCCCACATGAAATACTCGAGCAGAGCTGGGACAGCACATGGGCTGGCTGGTACGAGAAAGGGCATATAGGAGACCTGTGCCCTCTGCACAGGCAGCTGGGAGCCCTAAGCTATCTGAAATGGTGCAAGGCCCTACCCATGGGCAGCTAAATCAAACCTCAAAGCCCCAGTGACCCTAATGAAATGATTAGAGTTAGATGCCTTAATCTGCAAACCAGTCCCACCTTGGGGACATTTTTACAGGACAAAAGGAGGGTCTGCATCTAGTTCTTACTAGCGGATGAAGGATGCTCGGAGTCTAACTGTCCTTTGCAGAACACCTTCCTCTGTTCCTGTGTATGGAAGGAAGAAATCCGTCTTGTACGAAGGAGCTGTCCTGCTGTTCCAGGGAAGAGACACCATTCTTACTTTTCTTTGCTACCTTCTGGTCTTCAAACCAAGAACATCCATGTCATCAGTTCTGGGTTTGCTGGATCCTGCAAGTCCAGGCTTGCAGTACTGAGACAGGGACACAGTGAACTCTGGCTGCATCTGCCAATTACAAACTATTTGGATGTATTTCTCCTAATGAAAACAATGGATTGTGCAATTCCTGTGACTGCAGATGTGCCATGGGACAGCGTTTCAACCTATTTGCTGTCTTAGGTTCCCCATCCGTATAAAGGAGGGTTGTCCTGTACATGTCTTATCAGATTCATCTGGGTGTTAATCTGGGAACATGGGCCCAGAACACATCTGCAGTGCTGGGATTTCACAACGCAATTGCTTTACTCTTCCTGTGAAGAGTTTAACCTTTTCCCTGAGGCTCATCTATGGTCAGAGCTGAAAATGCATCTCAGTGGCACAAGCTCATACTGCCATGGCAGAGGTTGCTCCAGCTAGGGAAGATCTTCCAGACAAGGTAGTGCAGGCTGTTGCCAACAGGCATCATGTTTGAGGACAGGAGAGGACAGACCTTAAGAAGCTCTTCCCAGCTCCACAGCCTACCAGCTAGACAAGTGAAAAACGAGGATATTGTGTTCAGCAGCCCACGCCTGCCCACCGCAATGAAAAATTGTGTTCGCCATCACCTGGTTCTTGCCATTAACTTCCCTTAACCGGGTTTCCTGCCTCAAGGGGTTGCTTCCTGCCCAGAACATCCCATTCCCAGCCCTGCACACATTACCGAGAACTGCTCTTTGTAGATGAGGATTTACGGCACTTTGACACAGCGCACAGCAGGAGTGCTTTTAAATCACAGCGAAACTGGCACTGAGATATAGCTGTGCCTTGTGCATCCCTCGTAGGTTTATCAAGCTATGAGTATTTCTGAGAGAAAGTGGCTTTGCTAAGTGTGGAAATGCAGCTTTGTCTCCTCGTTTCCTTCCTAAATTCCCAGGCTTGGGATCATGGGAATCACACAGAAGACACAGCAGTGGCACAGGGTGAGGAAAGAGAAGAAGCAACAAAGCCTAAAATCAAATCTTAGTACCTTATTACGAGGCATATGTTTTAATATAAAGCCTATTATTTCAGTAATCATAGCTGCATTTACTGTTACTTGTAACTGATGTGCTTTACATGCTCGCAAGACGGCAGGCAAGGAGGGAGCGCTCTTCCTCAACAGCTTTCCCAACCCGGGCAAGGAGCCATCCACTGCTGCACACTCCCAGCATGCCTGTCCAGCTACACATCCGAAATTGAGCCTTGCAAAGTGCTTTAGGAAAATGAAACTCAACAATCCTGCCCCATTTATTTACAGCGGCACTCCAGACTATAATTGTGATTATATGGACTGGAGAGTGTACAGCAAAGGGCTACAAAGACGATTAGGGGACTGGAACATCTTTCTTATGAGGAAAGGCTGAGGGACTTGGGGCTTTTTAGTCTGGAGAAGAGAAGACTGAGGGGGGATCTTATCAATGCTTATAAATCCTCAAGGGGTGGGTGCCAGGAGGATGGGGCCAGTCTGTTTTCAGTGGTGCCCAGTGACAGGATGAGAGGTAACGGGCACAAACTTGCTCATAGGAAGTTCCATCTAAACATGAGGAGGAACTTCTTGCCTTTGAGGGTGGTAAAGCACTGGAACAAGCTGCCCAGAGAGGTTGTGGAGTCTCCTTCTCTGGAGATATTCAAAACTCACCTGGACACATTCCTGTGCAGTCTGCTGTAGGTGACCCTGCTCTGGTGGGGGGGTTGGACTGGATGATCTCCAAATGTCCCTCCCAACCCCTCTCATTCTGTGATTCTGTGAAATGCACTTGTGGGTGAATAAATGAAATTTTAAAAATCCTTGAAAAAATAAAACTGCAAGACCATTGAGAGTTCTGGATGGTGTTTATCACCTTGTTGTATTTCTGGTCCAGCTGCTCTTTTTGTACATCAGCCTTTGGGAAAGATAGGTGCCATTTGTATCCTCAGTGGTACAAGTTGCTATCAGACAGCTGTTACTAGAGTTATTTGACAGCAGCATCTCATGCCACGGCTAAACAGCATGACCAGATAAGACCAAACAATGTAAGTGAACAGAAGAACAACTTTATTTTCTTCTAAGTGTACATGCATTTTTTATAAACATGGCTAAATGTCCCCTAATTTAGCCCAGCACCAGCTCCAGGCTTTGCTCCACAAAACTAAATGCAGCATAAGACAGGGATAGAAAATAGAGGGAAGTGCATTCCTCAGCATCAGAGTACATCAAGATGCACAGCTCTTCTCTGAGAACCCGTTGTTTAAAAGGTGACAAAGGTTGGCTCCCCGAGTGCAGCAGCCCCTTGGGATGGCACAATTAACTCCTTAATATGTGGAGTCAAAGCAGGGATATCTTACTGGTCCTTCTTCCAAGGAGATGTGAGAAAAAAAATCCCAACACTTCTTTGGACAAGTAGGGAAAATACCCCTGACCTGGGATCCAAGCCACTGTGGATTAAAACTCTTTGGAACAAGATGACCATCATATTTTTTTTCCTCTTTATATCCACACTGATTTGCCTCTTCACTGGCATAAAAATTAAATTCAGCTGGAATGGCTTTTTAATTAAAACCATACTTTGCTTATCAGAGTGAGAACACTTAACTGATGACAAAAGAAACGTGGAAACCTCTGGCATCCTGTTCCCCATTCTCCAGCCAGGCTGTGCAGCAAACTCACTCTGCTAAACCGTGTGTAACCCTTTGGAGACTGCCCCACATGAGCTCTCCTCACCCCATTTATGGACCAGAAAAAGTCATATAGGACATACAGAGTCTCTATAAAAAGGTATATACAAAAGCACTCTCTCTCCGGTTTAACCTGCTGGAGTTCACTCTTGTTATAATTTGCTGACTCCTGGAAATTCCCTACGGAAGCAAAGAATCTCTATACATTTAATTTCAACTCCTTGACTGTGCTGTTATTTATCTTCATAGACAACTGAAAGGTTTCCCACTGTCTCAATAGTGCCCTCAGGCCAAAGGCTGAAACCATACACCTGACCCATTCCTAGCAGATATACGCCACCATCCCACTCCAGTAGTTAAGGATCTCTTCCTTCCCCAAGTGCTACCATCCAGGCTTGTTGCCAGAGTCTTCGTATTTTGCTGGAGGCCTCTCCACATGGTGACAACAAAATTGACGGGTCATGATATGGGCAAGGGTGGGTCACACAAGCTGTGGCACCCACCCACCCACCTCGAGGTGTTCCCTGAGGAACATCTCATGTGCCACAGTCTCCGGGCCACGGGGAGGACTGCTGCTGCCTGTGCTACAGTTGGGTTTCAGCCTTCCAGGGTTGCTCCCGTAACAATTTTCACGAGCATTAATCTCACAGTCAGATCCTCAGGCAGCACGGCACAGCAATGTTCACGTCAGCGAAGCTAAGCTGATTTGTTCTGGCTGAGGACGGTAACTGCGGGGTAGGATTTTCCCAAGCACAACTATTAGTTAAATTCCTAGGGCCGAATGAATATGTGACCGAGTGCCTGCATGCTTTTATCTTTCTGTTTTCAGTGCCAGCTCCTGCTAGGGAAAGGGACGTTGAGGCAAATGCTAGAACAGAGGTCTTGAACCCATGCAGTTTGCAATGATCCTATGGGACTTTCCATCAGAATAGCACTGTCACAGGAACTCAGCTGCATTTTCTTTACAGAAAGAAAGGAGATCAGATACTACTTCAATTGGGAAAGTTACTCTATTTTTAGGTCCGGTAAGACCATTACAGCCACAAGGTGCTGGATTTGAGAGGCTGAAATAACCATCTCCCAGACAAACCCAAGAACAGACACGTTGTTCTCCAAACGTCTCCCACGTAATGAAGAAAATGCAATTTTCCTCTTATAACTCTTCCTGCCCTCTCCGTCCTGACACCCAGATGTGCTGCTTTCAGTCACACCATTTAAATGCCACCCTTTTCCAGGAAAACATAAGCTGGGGGTACTCCTGATATACTCCACAGGAGACACCAAAACACTAATCTCACTGGTCAGGACCTTCTTAGATTCTTAAATACCTTTAAACTCCAGACTTAGCCCAATATTCTGTTTTCAGGCCTGGAAATTTTCTTCCCCAATTAAATCTTCTGCTGTTGAAGTGAGTTCAAGATCCCCAGACCCTAAGACTGAGTATGCTTCAAACTAATAGTTGTGACTGAGCAGCTTTCAGAACTGAAACTCTTCCACTAACAGCACCTGATCTATGATCTAAAATAGAGGCCATTGTCCCTTCTCTGAGTGTGTCAGTCTTCCAACGTGCAAATCAGGAAAGTGCTATTTCCCTCCTTCCCAGAAATGGCTGTGTCATCATTTAAAGGTGTGGCACATTCTGGCCATTTTCTGGCCTGAAAAAGAAAGTTTAAAAACTATCCATAAAAAGCAAGAGTTTTTCTTTATTCGCTTTTCTGTCGAGAAAAATAACTCAGAACTTGTGAACTTTCCCAGTTTCTTGATGAGAAGAAAAAAAGGGGAAAAGCTACTCTATTTTTTCTCCCCCATCAATCAAGAATTAAAATTCCCAAGGATAAACATCTCCCTCACTCCCTGCAATTTTACAAGCAAAAAAATCCCACCTTCCTGAAAATATTCCTCAAGTCTAAGTTAGGGTTTTGTTAAGGAAAACACATTTGGAAGATAAATGGTCAGCAAGCTCTAATGTGAAGAAATCAATCAAGGTTCTTTATATTTTGGCCTTAAGAGTCATTAAATCTCATTTCACAGTAACCATGCACCCACGCTCAGTGGCCAGCTGCAGCCACTGATCAGGTGAGCTGTGCAGAAGTATAATGGTTTCCCCACTGTAGAACCTCTCTGGCAGCGTACAATATCGATTTTAAACTTCTCTCCCTCTCCCCCGATTGCTCACCCCTTGTAAGCAGCTCACGTCCCTGTGCATGTGCAGTTGGAGATGGTTGACCACATCTTTTCTGGAGAGAAGCACCATCTTTAAACTCGCTGTTGTTATTTTAGTATGGGGTGAAGGATCTGGGAACTCCCTATTGCTCATATGAGGGCAATCAAAAATATGAATCGCCCTCTCCCTCACTTCTGAAACAAAGGATTTACAAGAAACAGACCACATCTGCTCTGTGAAACACCGTGCTGGGACTGTCAACCCACCCCCTGGCTGAACACTGAGCATATGGCCAGGGCCATCCTGATGAAAACCCTTCCCTGTCTCTGCTCCCTAACAAAACACCTCTTTCCCTTCACGGCCATGACCTCCATGACACCCTGAATGATGACACTGTTGGCTGGCACAGGGAGGCCCAAGTCCACTGTGGATAGATCCCTCAAAACAAGGGGGAACAGTGGGAGAGAGCAGTGACCTCTGTCACACGCACAGCAACGTCCTCCACTTGGCCTTGAGTTTCCTGCAACAGGAACGAGTCCAGCAGCGTGCGCAAACGCACTCACACACACCTTACAAAAAAGGAGACCAAGGGGAAGAGTGCCAAAAGAGGCATCATCGGTGGGACTGTTCCACTGGAGAACTGGCGACGCTGCCATACTGGGGGGACTATATGTAACCCCAGCGAGACCATGCCCATCTCTCAACAAACCAATAGCTTACCAAGACGATCTCTTTCTGTCTCCTACACTCACCAGTCTCAAAGCCAAACGTGGGTGCCTCTCCCAGCCCAGCAAGCCTCCCACTCCTGCACTGACAGGTAGATCCATACTGTGATAATGCCTTGCTCCTGCTAAAGGTGGTTTTGCCTTGCTAAGTTTTTCCTTAAGCGGGAGGGCGAGCACTGCACTGTGAACAGTACCACACCAATTGCTCTCCCTTCGTAGCCGCTGAATAACATACACATCGTAGAGAAAGGCTCCTACGGAGGCAGTCCCTCTGACAGACAAGACAGCCCTTTCAGAAACGGGCCAGCCTCCCTCCCAAAAGAAGTTGGCTTTCTGGCTCTCAGTGCTGCTCTTGGCTGGCTGTTCTCACATCTCACTGCCCTCACTGCTACAACCTTCCCAGACCCAGCCAAACTCAATCCCATCGAGCGTACAAACACTCCGGCACCAGTGCTAGCCCTTTACTTTACAAGATGCTTCCACTCCCCGACATTATCACAAGTGTGCATGCAGGGGGTAGCCACATCATCCCCATGACATCGATTTGCAAGGCTAATCTAGTCAAACACTAACTACAATGTCTTTATGATGCAGGCAGGCAAAAGTGAAAAAAAATAAGCAAAGGGTAAGCAAAGGAAGACTGGTTTTCTCATTTCCATATTGGGTTTTAGGCATTCAGCTGCAAGACCACCCCAGCAGAAAGTTCATTTATAGAGCCTGGGACTGAACTAAGAGCTTCTCAGCTTCATCCTACTCCTGAACCATTGCCCCTCTCCAGCTCCAGCTGAATTTATTGGTTCATCTCCTGCTACTTGTGGTTACCCCAGTGGACGCCGTTCCTTGCCTGTACTTCTCCCCAGCCTGCTCTGCAAGGGAAATAAGCTTTTATTTTTAGGTGCATTGTACTCTGACTGGTTGGGCTCTCCTCCCAAGGCTGCAATATATATTTAATACTTGTTTCCAGAGCTGACAGCCCAGGAAGCTTGAGTGGTGAACTGGCAGAGAAGAAATAATTATGAAATAGAGGGGCACCAACCTGCCAAGCATTTTAATACCCCTTCTAGAAACCGAGACTTGACTTTTCAGCAGTCCCACAGTGGGGAAGAAAGCAAGCCTGAATCAAAGACGCAGTTGCTTTTTTTTATTATGATGATGATTCCAGTTGTGCAATAACAAATCCTGTCAGACCTGCAGCAGAGAGGAACAGGAGGAGAAATACACTATCAGAGCAATATGCAGAGGAAAAAACGTGCTGGAAAAAGGCAGTACGGGAGAGACCACTGCACCTAGGCTGCTCAGCGTTCCCAGCACGGGCTGTCCCTAGGAGTGCTACAGCTCTGGGATGATTCTAGACAGCGGCAATCCAAGTGGGATCAGCAGACCCAGTGATCAACCTGCACAAGAGGTTCAGCTCAAATGTGGGATTGTTCCACAATGGATCTACCTGTGGTTCTTAACCTCTTTGCAGCTGGAGTTCACAACTGTTGCCCTCATGTTTCTCTTGCCCATTGCTCCCAGCTGCCCTTCGATATAGTCCCACAACCTCCTACTCTCCCTCATCCCCAAGCTTGTAAGATCCAAATGAAAACAACAGCCAAGGTGAAAGACACAAATACACACGCCTACATTATGAGTCTCTTCCTCACGGTGTGTAAATTTAATTGTAGTGTAGGTCATGCACTCCAGCACAACTTCAGCCACTGATAGACATCCAATCTAATGTCTCCAAAAGAACTAGGTACCAGGACAAATGGATCTCTACAAGTAACATCTCACAACACAGTTTTATTAAGTGCTATTATAGCCATGATCAACTCTTGATATATGGGACATGATTTTTTTTATGACACCAACTAGTACAGCTGGAGAAAAAAAAAAGGGCTTTTGAAGCTCTTTAACTCTGAAACACGCTCAGGAAACTTCAGGAAACTTCAGGATACGCATAGGTCTGAAATAACTGTTCTGAGTTTAGTCAAGTTAATTAATTACAGAAAAAAAAGAGTAATGAGCACCTGCAGAGCAGATGAATCACTTAGCCAGGGAGGAGCTGGTAGGACCATCAACCCTTGTAGGATTGCAGGGGTGGGTGAGAGTTATCACCTCTGTGACAGCAAGAAACTAGCAGGTGGTGAGACACGAAGAAAACTGCAGCATGTCATAAAAATCAATGCCTCCACTAAGTTTGAGGTTTTTAATGCCCAGCATAACCTTGAATGTTAATTTGTGGGCTTGGCTTTCAGAGATAAGTTGTAGATCTGTAACACAGAAGGATGGTAGCAATGGTTTTGCAACAAGCCACTCTCTCCAACCAGCACACTCTCCTTTCATGTTGTCCCACTGATAAAGATCTTCAGGTTAAACCCAGAGCAATTACTGCTCAGCTTTGTTTCTCTTTCAGACCTCAGGAAGCATTGCCATGCCTGAAAGTATTTTTATATTTATTTTATACCTATAAAAATATATAAAATATATATATATTTCAATTGTCCCAATATAAGCTGTTATTTCTATTGACAAACCTTGCCTCATCTGCATTGTACACAAACAGCCCGAAGATAAGCCTTTGACATACTGTTTGCTGAAACGTGTATGACTTCCCAGGGGAGGGAGGAGAGCGGGGGAAGGAGGAACAAAGTTTAATTTTGCCGAAAATGGTGCTGCAACAGAAATTGCGTGTAGGGGATGAAACAGCAAGAATTCCTGCGCCCAAAAACACAGCCCATGCCCCAACTGCAAAGCACCAGCTCCAGAAGGCGAAAAAAAGCTTTGCACAGAGAAACTGTGCAAAAAGAGGACTGTACAACAAGAGTCAGAAAGTAGAGCAAAACAGAAGGGGTGGGAAAATTCTTTGAGAGGAATCGTTGCACCACTGGAATTAAGTGCGCAGTATAGCTGAGACCCACATGGCTCTGCAGCAGTGTTTAATGTCATTCCCCCCCAAAAATGCAAGCATCCTAGCAGTCGACACTTGAGCATGTCAGTAATTCTTCACATAGTGTTTGGCCTCCTTTCGATGCCCTGTGAAGCTGGGGACTGTCTCAGCAGCAGCATTTTTTCTCTGCCTTTAAGTATGTCAAGCAAAAAAACCCACCTGGTTCTATTGTGAAAAAAGCTGGAAAAACCTAATTATGCTTAAGAGCCAGGGTGAAAATAAAAAATAACCAAACAGATGTATGCAGACATTGCAGGAAACAAGTAGCTTGTTTCAGTGTTGGCTCTTTTGCATGTACACCCTGCTTTCACAGAATCACAGAATCACTAAGGTTGGAAAAGACCTGTAAGATCATCAAGTCCAACCTAAAAAAAAAACCAACCCAAAAAAACCCACACAACAACAACAAACCACAACACACCAAAAACCAACCCACCCAACACCACACAGCACCATGTCCATCAAGCTATATCCCACAATGCCACATCCACACGCTCCTTGAATATCTCCAGGGAGGGTGACTCCACCACCTCCCTGGGCAGTCTATTCCAATGCTTCACTACTCTCTCAGTAAAGAACTTTTTCCTAATATCCAGCCTGAACCTCCCCTGGCACAACTTGAGGCCATTTCCTCTTGTCCTGTCACTCATCACTTGGGAGAAGAGACCAACACCCACCTCTCTGCAACCCCCTTTCAGGCAGTTGTAGAGAGCGATAAGGTCTCCCCTCAGCCTCCTCTTCTCCAGGCTGAACAACCCCAGTTCCCTCAGCTGCTCCTCATCAGACTTGTGCTCCAGACCCCTCACCAGCTCCGTCGCCCTTCTCTGGACACCCTCCAGCACCTCAATGTCCTTCTTGCAGTGAGGGGCCCAAAACTGAACACAGCATTCGAGGTGCGGCCTCACCAGCGCCGAGTACAGGGGCACGATCCCCTCCCTACTCCCGCTGGCCACACCATTTCTGATACAGGCCAGGATGCCGTTGGCCTTCTTGGCCACCTGGGCACACTGCTGGCTCATCTTCAGCCGGCTGTCGACCAACACCCCCAGGTCCTTTTCTGCGGGGCAGCTTTCCAGCCACTCATCCCCAAGCCTGTAGCGTTGCATGGGGTTGTTGTGGCCAAAGTGTAGAACCCGGCACTTGGCCTTATTGAACCTCATACAGTTGGCCTCGGCCCATCCATCCAGCCTGTCCAGATCCAGCCTGTCCAGATTCCTTCCCTTTGAAACGACCCCGGGGCAGTAGGAAACCCCTGTGACCTGCCCAGGAGGGAGACCCAAAGGGGTCCCTGGCCAGCGCAAGGCTGGGAGAGGGGCTCCGTCACCCCTCCGTGCAGCTCCCAGCACACGGCAGGACTCAGCAAGGGGAAGAGAGTAGCCACGTCCCTTTGCATTCCTTGCTGAATCACCCCAAATTATTATCCCCAAATTACAGTGGAAAAAGCAGCCAAGGAATACTGGGCACAGCTCAGGATTGAGCCCAATCACTGACGAGGAGGAGTGGGTTTAGCAGCAGGACACATGCAACCACAACCGCTAGCGCTGCTGCAGCTCCACGGCTGGGCGGTTCTCCTTCGAGCGAGGGCTGAACGTTCCTGGAGAGGATCTCATTCACTCCCTCCCTCTGTACGAAAGCACGCGTGCTAGGGCAGTGAGGTTTCATCTCTGCTCAGCAAACTCCTGAGGGCTGGGAAAGGTGACTTAAAAAACCCAACAAACCAAACAAAAAAACACCCAAAAGCAATACATATGTCCCACATAGCCATGAATGGGGTGAACTTTCTAAAGGGGTTCACCCCTCCCCTGATAAATGGCTAGGGCTCTGCAGTGGGAAAGAGGCTATAAAAAATAATTACTATATTCACTTAAAATAAGAGTCAAATTTGGCTACATTAAAATAAAGGTGGAAGAGGTATAATCTCCAGCAGGATTTGGATTCTGGCTGTTTCCAAGCTGAGTGCATAAAAATGTTGAGTGTCAGTGTTGAAGCAGCTTTTCATTTTGTTGCAACTGTCCAGAGTTGTTACAGATTTTTTTTTGGGGGGGATGCGGGGCGTGAGCATCACATTCAGTATATTTGTTTTCTTTTTACCTTGCAAAGGGATACCTTCCTTAAAGTTCGAACTGCAGCAGCCTGGCCACTTAGAAAAGATGAAGTAAAAGCTGCTTTTCAGTAATGAATACAGCAGGCTGCAGGGAAAAGCTCAGCGTGAGCAGGTTTTCTTCTTTTTTCATTCTTACACAACACAAGAGAAACCTGGGGAGGGATTCAGCTTGCAGCTTAAGATCTCTCAATGTAGGTGTCTACCTGGGAGTGACTGAACTGCCACTATAGTCAATGAAGGTTCAAAAAGGTGCATAACGGAGGCATGCGGTGCCATCTGAGATAAAGTTATCTTCTGTGTTCATAGCATCCACGTGGGGCTGGCAGGTAACACGGCATCTACGAGGGCTTTGCTCTCCAGAACGGGATGATGTGGGACAACGGGATCTTTTCCTGCATCTCAAATGGCCTGAGAGCAGTCTGACACGAACCTGACGACACTGCTGACCACAACGGGAGCTCAGACCATCTGGGTCATGCATAGACACCTACACAGAAATGCCGAAACGTAGGTGTCCTAATCTGCAAGGTGAATCCCACCCCGAGGTCACCTGCAAGGAAGCTCACAGACTGATTAGCTGTGATAGACAATGACATTTATAAGGGCCCTGGAGACACTCGCTGCTCAGATGTTGGTTGTGATGTTACAGATCACCAGGTATTAATTGAAACATCTGTTAAACAGAGAATCAAGGTTG
This sequence comes from Gavia stellata, assembly GCF_030936135.1. Taxonomy (NCBI): domain Eukaryota; kingdom Metazoa; phylum Chordata; class Aves; order Gaviiformes; family Gaviidae; genus Gavia; species Gavia stellata. Next base: position 4,061,281 of record NC_082599.1, read on the forward strand.
GAGCCCCAAAGTAAAATCTTTTTAAAAGACACCCAATAGATTTCAGCTTTACAAAGGAGACACAAAGTATTGATATTTTCCCCTCCAGACAAGAATTGTATTTAAATGGATTTTTTTTTTTCCCCTTCCCTCTTGATGAGATGCAGTTTCACAGGGATGGAGATTAAAAAAACGTGGAGCTCATACTCAGTTTCCCAACCGTCAGGAGTTGGAACATCCCTGAGCCTGCTGCCAAAGGAAGAAGGGGATCATGGGGATGGCGGCTCAGCAAACAGAGAGTTGGGGTCTCCATATTCAGTTCTGTTGGCCTCTTCTCGACTTTAAATCAATGCAAACCAATGAAGCCAAGGTGTGACACCCAGAAGAGTTTATCAAAACAGCATCACCCAGTCTGTTCTCTGGCCCACTAGCAAAATGCGTCAGAAAATAATCCTGATTTGGTTCTGAATTAGAAAATAATCCCAATTCACTTCTAACACTTGAATTTAAATGCAAATGACGGAAGCATAAATCTCCATCTCCCAGCAGTGCGAACAGTGAAACGGATGGTTAGTGACTGCCCTGGGGATGAGAAATCTACCTAATGTGACTAATGGAGGAGTTTAAGGGTGTTAACCAACACTGTTTCAGTTGACTGGAAAAGTGACTTTGTTAATGTAAAGTACATCAGGCTCTGTAAAATTCATGTACAGCTCAGATGCTAAAATACGTCTTTAAGTCTTGGAAATACTATATATATATATCTATCTATCTATAAAGGTTAGTGCTGTAGATAAAATCTGGCACAGTAAACCACCAGTAAAGCAGCACTAATGTGTGTTTTCCAGCCTTAAGCAACCCACAACACATCCCTGGGCACAAAAACATCCCTAAATTCACTTTATAAACCAACCATCTAAAAATTACTGGACTGAGTTCTGATGTCACCTAAGCTAACTTCATACCAGGGCTGCACTGACTTCAGGGCACCGCATCTGCCTTGCATCCACACGACTGACGGATGAGTGGGGGAAAGAATATCGGAGGTAAGGACCGTAACAGCAAAGAAATGTCGTACCCGCTTCTGCCTCTTAACCTTACCTGCTTGCTTCCAGCAGGTCAAGCCGTGTTCACATAGGCTATTTATATTTGTGCACATTGGCAATTATTAAACATAAGTGCTCTTGCTATTATAGCTCTTCCCTCATTAGGATTTATGCATGAGGCTAAGCAGTTTAAAAGTGATTTGTAGCAAAGCTAATAGTCAGTAGATGCTTCCAATAAAGCTGAAGTTCCAGGACAGAAAGCCTTGGTACTTTCTTTCTGATAAGGATGTTGTTAATAAACTTTGCACTTTTATTTACATCTCCAGAAGCCTTTAGGTTTTTCTAAAAAGCCAGTGCTGAAGAAGTCTGGTACCACCCCATTCAACTAATAAAAGGGCTGTATAATGATGTAAGGAGCACCCAGCAAACGGTGGCTTCAGGGACCCCACCTTCTCAAACCTTCCCCAAGGCACTTTCTGAGAACTAATGAATGAACTCTCCCGGCGTTACGGGTCTTGTAATGTGAAAGGTGAAGCTCGTGCCTGGAGAAGTGAATTATCCCAGAGAAATCCCTGGTGGTCAGGCATAAAGCCAAGCAAGCTGCACGTTCCTCCAAAAGGGAACGGTGACAAGAAGACCGCTCAGCTGGTGAGCAGCCTTCCCAGGCATGCACAGGACCTCCCTGCCACGGCGTTAGCTGTGTTAGCTCTGGACAGAGGCCAGTCTGATGGCTGGCATCACTTCCCTGCCCCTCTCATACCTCGAAAAGAAGGGTCTGATTTTTCTTCCACTGCAGTCCTCTGGGATCTCATTTTCAGGGGCAAAGATATCTCCCCTCTTGGCTCGGTTCCCAGCCAAATGAAGCTGTAAGAGCTCGTGACTTCTGGAAAACATCTGGGAGCGTGGAAGGGAGGGAGCAGTGAAACAGCAAGTGCTCAGCACTCACTGAGGGAAACCCTGCCTGGCTGCACGGGGCAGGAGGACAAATCAGTGCCATGACACAGGCAGGCTCGGCAAGTCTCACAGAGAGAGCAGGAGCTTCTGACCTGCCTGTCTGTCTGTCCATCCATGCTCTCCACCCCACCTGCTAGGCCAGAGCTCCAGCCCCTCCTGCTCTGGGGTCTCCAGGCATCTCCGACCCATTTTGTCTATGTTTTTGGCCCACAACTGAGGATTTTTCTTGGCTGCTTTTCCTAGATTTTGGTTATTACAAAGGACTTTCCTCTTCTTTCCAATACAGAAGAGAGAAAGTTGATGAGAGCAGAGAATGGGGGCTATATTTAATCACACAACCTTTCCCAGGCGTTGGAAAACCACATATCCATTTCCACTGAGCCAGCGCGATGCAGCAGTGATCCCATTCACAGCAGTGAAGTGACACTGCCACGCTTGGGCTGAGGGCAGGATGCGACCTACCGTGTTCACAAAACCAAGCAAAGTCCTGCTCCTCATCAAAACTTGAGCAACTTCTTTTTTTCCGTTGCACAGATAATTTGACTCCTTTCCTGAATCTGAGCCACAGATGCCATGCAGAGTGTGACAAATCTCCTCCAAGTGCGCACAGATCTGGCTTAAAATAATCATCTTGTCTTGGGTCTCATTGATCTACACAGTGTCTGGTGCCCTTCCTCAGACTGCCAATAAATGGGACACTTGATGCTGAACAGGGAGATATCCTTCCTGTCCCTCTTCTCTCTCTCCTTCATCTCCAGCAAAGATTTGTGTCTACAAGCTAGCCCAAATACTGGGTAATTTCCCAGTCCTACCAGACTAAGTCAGCATATGATGTAGCAAGTGGAAGACTGATTTCCATGAGATACCAGTCCTTCCAGTCATTTCTGCTGGAGACCATCTGGTAAAGGGAAAAAGCTATCTTTTTTTTTTTTTCCCCCCTGAAAAATAATAGAAACTCTGTATGTTTGCCATTTCCAAGGCAGCCTCGCAGTCGGTGCCTCAGGAGAGCTGAAACACCTCTTTCATTAATGGGTCCCATCACTTGCTCATGCCCCAGTTGCCCATTTGCAAAATGTGCAGAGCATCTCCTTGCTTTGCATCCACCAGCTACCATGAGCCTTCCATGGATATTCAAGTGAGAAGAGACAAATACCACTCAGCACAGTCACGCCACTATGGAACAATGAAAACAAGAGCAAAATGTCACGGCAGCCTCGCAAGTGAGCACTGGATGGACTTAGCACAAAACACAGCGCACCTTACTTTGCATCTTTATCTGGTGCAGCCCTCTGGCTGTCACACCTCTGCTGATGTTACAGGGGGAAGGAGTTTGAACCAGAGTACTTTAAAGCACTGTAAAAAGGGGGAAAGACACATATACACCCAAATTCACAAGCCAGGCAGCTTTCTCTGTCCATGTTCCCATCTGCCTCCTCATGCTGAGTATGTGGCAACTATCCCTCTTTTTAAAGAGCACCCTGCTGTACTCATCTCCTTTTACGATACATCATGATTCCCCTCCTGTCTGGTTCTCCGGAGTTTTCCTGCTGGAGACAGACCTCTCGGCTGCAGGAAGGGTGTGATAATTACGGTGTGAATCCCCACTGCTGACATACTGGTGGGCTGGAGCAACACGCTGTTGGAAACAGCCTTAAATATTCCACATAGGATTTTTTCCCTCAGATACTGTGGTTTTGCCTATTTTGCTCTTTTGCCTTGTTATGCCCTAAATAAGTGCTTCTAAAATATACATACTGAGGAAAATATGTACTCGGAAAACTTTCAATGTTATAGACAGGCAATGAGACTTTCCAACCCAGATCCAGGGTTGGGCAACTGGTTCTCCTAGATGGCTTTAAATAAAGTCAGTCATGCATTTATATATGTGTAAATTTAATAAACCGTACACCAGTAACACACTGAGGCTGTGTGGCAAGGCCTTTGTTAAACACAAGTTGTCATTGCTAAAGGGTCTTTGTGTTGTATGCAGGAATTAGGCTAGAGGATTCCAGTGAGTACCTTGACTCTTTGCCAAAAACATTGATTATTTTCGTTTACACATATTTACCTAACTCCTCAAATTCTCAGTCAATGACACGACGAAAGAGATGCAGATACGGCTGAAGCGGTTGTCCCGTGAGCTTAAATTAAACCAATTTCTTACAATGATCCTGTTTCCAGCTTTTACACTGGGACTGCTAAAGGATCATATCTGAGTTTTTTACTCCTTTCCATCACGCATCTACTTCATGGCTGGAGCAGAATAAACCTCTGAAGAAAAGCACAAATTACACCAGCTGGACAGATTTGGCTAATTCAACGAGCTTGCAGACTGAAGGCACGTGGAATCCACCAACTGCTTCAAATTATCCACATCTCATTTACTAGATACACACTGAAAAAACAAATAGTCCAACCTGTAGTTCTCTGGGCCAGATTGTCTTAGTTACACCGCTAAAAAGGTAAACGGACCCACCTGAACCACATAGGGATTATTCTGGATTTCACCATGCCCCACCACCACCACCTTTAGCACTTTTCTTCGAAATGTTAAAAGCTGACCATTGCAGGGGGCAGGTCTCTGGTGAGCATGGTCTGATGAAGGACAGCAAATGAGATTTGCCCAATTTCCTTTTTTCCACATTTGTAGATCACGAGAGGCCGAGGTGCAAGTTTATAACAGCAATTAGAAACCACATGGCTGCAAAAGTTTTATAGCACTGAACTTCTCAATCAGCCAATAGTTCTTGTTCAAAGTTTTTCCAAGGGCATACCAATAAAAGTTATCACAATAAATTATAAGAAAAAAACTCTGCTGAGCCATCGTAGGTCCCAGAGCCAGGTTGTTACAATTGCAGAGTTACTTTTGCTTTAAAAAATGAGCACCGAACCCCAGGTTTAAACTGAGAAACAAAAACAACCAGGATTTTCTCTAGCATTGAGGCACTTCAGTATTAGTCACCTTGCAGATCAGTGCTGATAAGGAGCATGTGAATCTCTTTAACCCACTGGTATGAACCAAGTCTCAGGAACATTAACACAATGGAAGAATGGGAAAACAACCGACGGTTTGACTAAACCAAGGGCAAGGAAGTGAAATAAAGTATGAAACAACAAGATAATAAAAGGGTTGAAAAGGAACCAGTACAGGATTGCACCTAGGCTGTGCCTTGCCATTTTCCTGAAGCTTTAGGGGTTTGTGCTTATTGATAGCAACGATCAACCCAAGCGCATCAGCGTAAGGGCCCGATCCTGCCACCACTTGCATGTTGAACTTCAGCAGACTACATGACTCTCGTCAGGATCTGGCCCCAGAGGACCTCTTCATGCCAACAATGTTGAAAGGAATGGGATTTTTGCCATGGGCTTCAGTGGAAGCAGGAGTTGGAGCAGCTCCAGCAGCTGATGGGAGCGCTGCCCCCTTCTCATTTCCCCAGCTCCATCCCTGGACATGAGCTATTTTGGATCTTCCCTAAAGCAAAGTCTGTAGAATTCCAGGAACTAATTGTCTGGTCATTTTTTTAATACTTTAATCCATTTTCCCAGCCTGTTCTTCCTCAAAGAAAGTCTTATGTGGATGGCTGGGTGGCTCATGGTGACAGCCAAAAAAATTGAAGTAAGACCATTCGTCTCATTTCTTAAGGGACAAGGGGAGAAGAAAGGAGAGATGAGTGATGTAGTGCCAAATCTGGGTTACCTTCCACTCTCGGAGGCTTGGCTTGGCTGGCCTGACTCTGCTGGGGATCAGAGCAGCTTCGACTGAACCACTGTCACCAGCTGAGCAGAGAAAACAGTATTGACTTGCAACCAAGTGCCGATGGCACAACCTAGTTCCTGTGGGCAACCTCACCCAGGATGCTGGTGAGGGAACCTCACCTTGCAAAGAAAGAAGACAAGTGTGGGAGAGGTTTAGAAGTAAGAGGGGAACTCAGCCACAGCCAGCACCCAATTTCCCCCCCACCCCACCCTGCTGAATAAAAATGAATGGTCTCAATAGAAATCGTACGGTGTAAGGAAACAAGCACAGAGCTTCAGTGAAACGTGCAGAACCCCGTGCCTGCACCGTTTGCACAGAGAATTAGCTTTTGCGTGCACACGTGTGTGTGTGTGCGTGCACAGCCACATCGCCAGGAGAAACAACCCCGTTTGCTAATTCCACACTGTGCTAGGAGCCGTCTGCGGCGGGGGAGGAAACAGCACTGCCCCAGTCAGGGACCTGCAAGCATGGAAAATATAAGCAGAAGGGACACAGCAGCCAGAAAACACATCCTTTGCTCCCAGCTTCTGCTCCTTCCCCAAACAGGGCATCCACGTGAGGTTTTAGTGTCAGAGGGCAGCACTTCGCTGAACTTCTCATGGGCGGCTGTTCTTCAGCCGGAGGAAGGTCCCACCCGAGAGCCCCCCCCGCCGCTGAACCGCCTCGGGGAAATCCCATCCCGTTATCCCTAGGGCTGGGGGGAGCTTTGCAGGAAACGAGCAAGCTCCTGAAGAGAAACCAAAGCAAACCGAAAGCCAGGCTGCAAACCTGAGTGACACGAAACCAAGAGCCAGTCCTGAAATAAACCACTGAAACCCCGAAGTGCATTCCTCTAGCTCGAGAGATCCTCTCGCTCTGGAAGAGGAAGCATACCTTGAACGGAAGGCAAATGAAGCGATTTTCTAGATCATGGGGGGGGGGAAAGGAAAGCCCACCGAGATGCACCTGCCTTAAACCAACAGCACTTTCAAAGTTGCCCGAAGTTTGCCCGAGGCGAAGCCGGTAAACCCCGCGCCAACGGAGCGGGCACCAGCGGCAGCCCCGCACCGCGGGGCTCAGCCCCGCAGCCTCCCGCCGCCGCGCACCAGCAGCACTCACCGCGGAGAAGAAGCAGCCGAGCAGCGGCACCACGACACCCAGCACCGCGTACTCCATCCTGCCCGCCCCGGAGCAGAGGACGCCCCGCACCGCAAGGTCCCGCCGGTGCGGCCGCGGGCAGCGCGGCGCTCCGCTCCCGGCGCCGGGCCGGGCGCATCCAGGGAGGGAGGGCGGGAGGGCGGCGGCGACACCACGCCCGCTCCGCGCCGCTCCGCGCCGCGCCGCTCCGCCGGAGCCGACCGCGCCACCGCCCCCGGCCGCCCCCCTGCGCGGGGCGGGGCGGCACCGCCTCCCGCCCGCCCCCGCCCGCCCCAGGTGCCGCCGGGCCGGCGGGGAGGCTGCGCTTCCTGCGGTGTCCCCTCGTTCCTTCTCCTTCCCCCCTTTCTTCTCTCTTTGCCCCCTGTTTTCTCCCTCCCCCTTCCTTTTACCCCCTCTTCGTTTCCCCTCTGTTCATTTTCCCTTCTTTTGCCTCTTCCTCCTTTTTTCTCCGCTCTCTCCCTTTCTCCTGTTTTTCCTTCTTTCCCCTTCCTTCCTCCTTTTTTCCCTCTTTCCCTTTTCCTTCCCCCTTTTTACCTTTTCATTTTTTCCTTCCTTTTTTCCTATTCGTTCCTTTTTTCTTTCTTTCCCTTTTCCTCTTTTTCCTCTCTTCCCCCTTTCTTCCACCTTTCTCTCCTACTTCCCTTTTTTCCTTTTCATTCTTTTCCTCCCTCTTCCTTTTTTTCTTTGTTTCCCTTTTTCCATCTTTCTTTTTCTTTCCCCTTCTGTTCTTCCCCCTTCCCCATTTCCTTCTTTTTCCCCATTTTCACCATTTTCCTTTTTTTCCCCTTGCCCACTTTTTACATCTTTTCTCCCTTCCCCTCCCTTTTCTGCTTCCCCCTTCCCCCTTTTTTATTTTCCTTTTTTATTTTATTTCCTTTCCTTTTTATTGCCTCCATTAATTTCTCCCCTTTTCACCTTTCTTTTCTTTTTTTCCTCTTTTTTTGCCATTTTAAATTTTTTTAAATCACCGCAACGGGCTGGAAAGACACCGAGGCTGAGGAAAGCAGCAAGCTTGATTTTCAGTTTTCACCCACCAGCTGATGCAGTCGCTGTGGTGTTCCTCCAGCTCCAGAGCGAGAAGCTTGCAGAGCCACAGCCTGCAGTGCAAAAGCATCTCAACTCTTTGCGGAGCCTGGGGCTCCCTGCTGGGTTCAGCCCTGAGAGACACTGAGGAGGGCGATTGGAAATGGTCTTGTTGGGAGGGATAGTAGTTAAGAGGCACAGGAGATGGCCCAGACATTGCCAGGAGCTCTATGAGTGGGTTGAGTTGTGCTGGGAAAGCGACCCAGGACTGCTGGGAAGGGAGAGGAATGGTTGGTTGGGACATTTGGCTTCCTCTGAAATAGCTGCTTGGTTGGAAGGGGTTAGGTGGACCAAAGTTTGCAAATCCCAGCCCAGTTCAGCGAATCTGTATGTCCTCTCTTTGTCCTTCTCCCCAGAAAAAGAGGGAAAAGTTCCAAGGTGCAGGTCAGTGACATGGCATTTCTGGATTTCTCATTTTGGAAGAACAGCTCAAGGCCAGACTGACCTGCATTTTTGACGCAAATGTGGAAATCCCTTCCCTCTCCAGCGTGATGTGGAGCATTTCATTTCATATTAAGGGCAATGCTCTTTTCAACTCAAGAGGAACCAGAGGTATAGGCTTGCTTTAGCATGAAAACCCAAATAAGCCCCATAAATAAAGGTAACAATAAGAAAAATAATATGTTCCTTGCTATGCTTTTCTCCCCAACCCTGCTAGATTTTGAAGATCAAACAGATGGACAGATTTGTTGTCTCTTCAACCACCTGCTGAGGAGAGAAAACAAAATCCTCCTGTTTGGGAGGCCCTGGAGACAGCTCCCTAATTCCAGGCTGTTCAACTTACTGACATGACCGGGAAACCTGCCATTTTTAGGGAAAGGGCTTAATGGGTTAAAATACTAAAGTTATATCCAGTCTCTATCTCTTGTTAACAAATCACTAAAACATGTGCTTTTTAAAGATAGCCTGAAAAGGGTGAGAAAAAACAGTTTAGTATCTTTTTTCCCCCTTTACCCTTTATGGAAAGACCTGCGCTTTTGTTGGTACGTGAAAGACTTTTTTTCCCTTTTCTTTTGCATTTGATATGAAGAATCCCAGTCCTATCTCTTGTTTCTCATCGTAAGCCTGATGGTGGCTTATAATTGCCAGTGTGAAAAGAGGGACAAGATGTTAATTACATCAATTACTTGTACAATGATTTGAACACGCAACAAAGCTATATAAAGCTCAGTTCGGATCGTAAAATGACAGGGGAATGGCCGATTAGCTGGTCACTGCATCTCACCGCTAATAATAGCCACTTTATGTTTGCTTATTTCATTTATTTGTGCAGCCTGAATGCTTTCAAGTAGCCTGTTAAAGACAGATTTCCCTGGGGGGGAGAGGCGAAGGTATTGGCAGATGTTGCTCTTTAGTTGCTTTGCAGAGAGGGAATCTGAAGGTTTTGTGTCTTGTGAAAGCGATTTTACAAGAAAAGTCTCAACCACTTTCGAATGGTACGTTTTGCCCTGCGGACTGCGCTGGATGGAGGTCCAGCTTGTCCGATGTCCTGCAGGCACCAAGTGAACTCCACGGTGCTGGGAGCACCCCTCGGGTTTGAGTTGAACCCACCCCCTGCTCATTTCATCCCATGCCCCCAGATCTTACGCTACAGGTGAACATGCATTCCCTTCTCTATGTGGCCTAAAATTTTGTATCAGTCCCTCTTTTGCAGGCTGAAAAGTCCCATGCTCTGGAGCCTGTGCTATACCTTTGGCATCCTTTTTGCCCTCTTCTGTACCCGTTCTTGTCCCCATGTATTCTCTTTGGGACAAGGATGGGAGGCAGAAGGATTCAAAACGTTGCTGCACTGTGGTTTTATGGAGTGGCATAGTGATGGTCATGGTTTAAACCTTTACTTTTTGCCATGGATTGGTGGGGACAGGAGCATTCCTAAGTATTAACCTGACTTACTGATGTGTTGTAATACCACGATGCATTTTCCCCAAAGGACGGTTCTGTTTTGAGCCTGTCTCTGTGTAAATCAGTTAGGTAAGTTGTGGGAGATTTTCCTTGTTTGCTTCACTTCCCATTAAACTACGCTGAAGTTCAGCTTCCATTTACTATGCTGCTGGGAGGTTGGTGTTCGTCCCACTGCGCTTCCATCCAATATATCTCTGCCAAAGGTTTTAGTAGGCTTCAGGAGTGTGATATGAGGTTGGGAGGGTAGCGGCTGCTTGGTGTTGAACAGGCTTTTTGCTAATAGATCGATGTAGCAGAGTAGAAGGCTTTTTTTTTCCTCATTTCAGTCACAAACAATTCAGGAAAGTCTTGGTCTAGTTCCTCTTTACCTCCGTAGCGGCACAGTGATCGCTGTCTTGGGCTAGAGCATCTTCTCTGTGGCTGCCTTATGTCACTGCCATTAATTAACCCTCTTCCCTAAAGGTATTTAACATCTGAGCTAAGGAACCCATCATAAAATGCCTTATCTTTCTGGACATTGCTTGGGAAAATATCATAGAAATGTAAGAAATTTTGGTGGAGAGTAATAGTAACAGTAAATAAAAGCAACTGGCGTGTTCCCTGTCTGTGTTTTTTTCCTCTCTGCCCCTAGCAATCAGAAATACAAAAGCTATTAACAGCAGTATCTAGAAGGACAATATTTGAGGGCTGATTCATGCGGCAGTTTGCTGAAGGCTGGATTTGCTGTTCTGTGCCCTTGGGGTTATGTTCCCCATTTCGCTTCTCTCCAAACCCAACACAGTGCATCTGTTCTGCTTTCCACTTTGTGACTTTAAATAAAGTAACAGCATCACATTCCATAAACAAACTGTGAAATATATTTCTATGTACTATTTGCATTGGGATTAGAGACAAGAAAACAGTCACTGTGTTGTTTTGCAAACAAACAATTACAACCACCTACAGGACTTCGGTATTTGCAAAATGTAGCGTAAACCATTGGTGGTTTCCTGTGTCTTTTACGTCTCTTTATTTATCAGTCAATCAGTAGAGGAAGACTTTCAGGTTTGGTGGGTCTACGGTGTTTTTTTATTCCAGCTCTCCCTCTGCATTTCTTTTTGGAGGTCTCCCCTAATTTATTATCAGTGCATTGGACCAGGCCTTGAGCTGGTTTAACCAGCATCTTTCCACTGCTATGCAGAGAGATCTCTCAATTTACTCCAAATATTTATCGAGTGCAGTCTCCTACTCCAGTGTCATAATGAATATATTCATTTAGTAGCCTGTATTTCAAAATGAAGTTATGTTGATCTGTGCACCCATTTCTGCTGAGAAGTACAGGTCTTCACAGGTATGACCTACTGATCAGATCCAGTAGGACATCTTGTCTGTAAACCTGCTGGGACACTTAGCCAAAGTTAATTTCCAAGTCTTTAATTGCAACAAGAGAGATCTTAATACCTTTCCTCCATCAGAGCAAAATCCAGTCCACAGAGCAACACCAGAATGGAGAATGTGCAATATTTCACTCTCCAAATTATTAATGAAATTTGGCAGGTGACTTATTTAAATTTAAGCAGCTTCACAAGAAGATGCTGGGTGCTAAATGACACTTCAGTAGAAAAAAAAAGAGGATAGCATGAGTCAAAAGAGGACAGCATAAGGAAAATTTGAAAGAGGAATGAGACCTCCCACCCCCTCAAATGCAGGTGATTAATGATGCTAGCAAACTCCACCCAGTTTAGTGTTCTCCATCTCTCTTGGTTTTTGCATAGCGACTGAATGCCTTTCAAGGAAGATGGGCTCAGGACAGGGCAGCTGAATGAAATATGATGACCTGAGAGGTGCACGAGTATGGGTTTTATCGATCCTTTCTAAGCCTAGCGAATGGGTGCAGTTTATTTAATTGTGGATGTTTAGAATTTAAATATTGCCACCTGAGCACTTTTTATCTAATCTATTTTGCATCCTTTGGGATGAAGTGACTTGTGCCCTGGACTCTATTGACTACATTGACTAGACGTCTACTGACTAAAGAGATTTCTTATGACAAGCATGAAATGTAGGTGTTCATAAATAGACAGCTACAGTCACTACCTGAAGTCAGCCTATATCCCTAAAACCTCTTTGCTGAATGACTTTCTTGGCAGATATAAACAGCTGATGAGGTTTCATTCAGTGTAGCTATGGCTTCAAACGTCCAACCGAACCTGAATTATCTCTGTCCTCACCATTCACAATTCAGATTACTCTGTACCAAGCCCAGCAAAAAGAATTAAGAATCAAGCCCATGGCACTTAAATAAAAAATATTTCATGAGTGTACAGGGAGATATTATGTTATGGTGAAAAAGCTTTCAGAAGTGAAGAAAGATAAACAAGGTGCTAAAACTGAAACGAGCTGTCTAATGTATTTGTATACAGTTGTCAGCTTTACGGGGAGGCCATAAGATATATATTGTGAGCCCCTTTAATAGCTTACATATAACTATCAAAACCAGAGAAGTTAAAACAACTGAAACACTAACCAGTTGTTTCAGTGAACTAATGATGAGTCTGAACATAGGAAAACTACATTTGATTTGATGGTTCTGCAAAAGCAATTGCACAAGCCAAAAATACTGGGAAGGGCCAGATTTTCAGCTGGTATAAATCAGTCATATCATATGGTATCATACTATATCATATCATATCATATCATATCATATCATATGCATGGGATTTTCTTGGGTTTTTTACCATCTGGAAGTCTAGTCCTCTGAATATAGATCGTACTTACCCTTTACTCAAGCAGTATTGCACTATGAGGTTATTAACAATTATTATTAGTTTTTGTATCTGTGGTTTTTTATTGCCTGCAGCCTCCAGTTGTGGGTCAGGATTACACTATGCTGTACTAATATTGAAGAAAAAGGTTTTACTCTGTCAAGCTTATGGTGTTAGTAAAACAGAAGATACAGAAGGTAGGCTCAGACTCAGTGAGGCAGTACTGTCAGTGTTACACACTGTTTCCTGGCCGTTTCTCAGTTTTTTCTGAGAAAAATACAAACAGGGTATTTTCTTTCAAAAGAGCTTTGAGTGGTACTAACCACGCTTTGGCTAGAAGCACTGCGGGCACAAGCATAGGTGCAGTTAAGTCCTCTAGTCTGTTGTAGAAATGTTTATTGAAGTCTTCAACATGTCACTGGAATTTATTCACGTTTTTGTGAGTAGAGCAGAAGAGATAACCCTTAGGATCTCAGCAAATGAGACCATTAAGGAAAGGGACACAGAGCAATATTACAAGCTTTGATTAAGACAGAGGATGTAATCATCACACTACATTTAGTTAATGCACAAATCCAGCAAACATCATTTGCCACGTCTGAGTTCGACCACCAGGAAAGGCTATGTTTTTTTCAGAATGTGTACTCTCCCTTCTCCTACCTTAATTGTGATCCTAATTCTAAACACCTCCTCGGTAAAGCATCTTTCCTTCACTTACCATCTGCTTTGAGTTCTCTCCAAGTATCAACACCTTGCTCCATAAGTAGACGTTATCCACAAAGGTTCCTTAAAGACGAACCTTCAGTCATGAAGACGACTGCCCTTGGAGCAGAAATGTTACTCCTGGCTGTGAGGCCAACCATCCGGAATGCTGCTATGGCATTGCAAATGGTTCAGATCAGAGCCGTGAAAGGGTCGGAGTATTGGAAGACTCCTTCCCTCTTGCGATAAATGATGAGTGCCATCTGCTTGGTGTTATATCTAGAAGGTGAACGGAGCCTCAAGTCAATGGAGCCTCAAAAAAGATTCAGCAAACCAAATGTGTGTGCAAGACGAGCTGGATTGCTCTCCTGGCTCCACTGACTGCACTGACCATCTCTCCACTGACTGCTATGGGACTTTAGACAGCTATGTGTCAACACTGAGGTTCAGGTGCCTGGATCTGGAGCTGAACCCAAGGACTTCAGTGACTTTGGTTATTCTGAGTCAGAGGAGCAGCTCTTAATGGTCCCTGTTCATCTCCTAGCTATGTCTCTGCTGTTCTGGAGCACAGAGAGTTCTGAACTGGCTACCCGGCTAGCACAGCAGCACAGTTCAGCGTGGTGTAGCCTTGTGTAAAGACACTCGTGTGGCCCTAGAGGAAATCTAAAGCAAGTTGACCACCACCCAGCAGGGCTAAAAGCTCATACCTTCTTCCCTTTCCATCCCCAACTGTCCCCAACAGTTACCCAGTGGAGAAGTTCTCCTAGAAATCTCCACCTGCCCAATGACATAGCCTCATAAAGCTGTGAGAGCAGCAGAGCTGGATATGTCAGAGCAGCGTGTGAAACATCTGAAGAGCATGAGTGGAATACTTCAATTAAAAGGATCTACTTTATACAAGCAGGCTACAATCTTGTCCTTGGTCTCTGGGGCAAGGGCAAATTATCCAGCTCCTGTGGCTCACCTCACTCTGTAAGCTAAAGATAGTAATAATTACCTACCAAACACCCAGGAGAGTTAAGGATTAATTGCTTCATAGTACTCAACATTTATTTTCACACAATCAATGCCACTGGGAGCAGAAAAATAAGCTTTGCAATTACTATTACATATCCACAGGGGACCATTCGCTTATGAAGTACTTGGATAAAACAGTTTTCTTAAAAATAATTAAAAAAAAATCTTACTTATGTTTGGGCAGAAAAAGAGAAACTCTTCAGGCTCAGGAAGAACAAACCCAAAAAAACCCCTATGCAAACGAACAAACAAGCAAGAACTTTCTCTGAACTGAAGATGGCAGTCTGCTGGAAATAGAATGAATTAAGGTGAGTAGAAAGCCATGCATTATTAAAACAGCACTATTTACACTGGGAATATGGTAAAACCGCTCCAGGGCACATGACGTGCTAAAGACACGGCGGCAATAGGGTGCCTGCCTCTCCCTCCCTACTTTCTTCTTAGAGCTTTGCAGAGCAAAGGATGAGTGAGGAGGCAGTGGTGGCACTGTTATATGTACAGAAATCTCATAAGCAGAATACCTAGCATCACTGCAACCCCATTTCTTATGATAAACTGTGTCCAGGGGAGGCAGGTTTCCTCCCAGGTCGTGGCAACCATGAAGAAGCATATTGCTCTCACAAAGAAGAGTCTGGCAGCAGAAGCCACATGAAGCGGGGCACCCAACTTCTTGATTGACACCAGAGATTATGGAGGCTAAAAGCTTGGGCTGAAACATGATGCTCTGGAGACTGAGATAAAGGCTCCACCTTATCATTAAAGGATGTGACACAGCTGATGTTTTTGTGGAGGAGGCAGGAAACAGAACATTTTACACAGCCTGGTCAAATGCATCACAGAGCTGCTGTGTACAGAGAGTGTTCACTGCTGGTGTCCATAGATCAAACCCCAAACTGTTTCTGACTGGGTGATGAGAACCTCTGTGGCTAATATCATGAACTGTGTTTAAGACCTTACCAGCTGAAAACAGGAATTTCTACACTATAACTAGTTTCTGTCATAAATATTGTTTTATATTGTAAATAAATATTGCAAGTCATGATGTAAACTGACAAGTGCAATACATAGTGAATAATAGGTTCAGGGCTGTTCCAAGCTGTCTGCTTGTACTGGTTATCCAAGATCCCAGCTTTCATCCACCTCTGGCTTTACCAGCCGTGGACCAAATCTCCAGACCTGGTGAGACTGGATCTGCCTGACTTTGCCAGGAACCTGAAACCAGTTTTGAGAAGTCTGAACTGCCACATTCATCTGTGCAACAATTAAAGTGGAAAAAGATGACATTTCAAAAGTCAGCGTTGCTCATTGCCCTCATGCTCTTAACGAAGATCCGTGTGGTCCATCCAGCTGGTCTGGGCACTGTGAGTGCTGGAGGCCTAAGGGATCTGGCAGAGCCATGGGGGGACAGCGGACTCTGATTTATGGGTAGCCAGACCCCAGGGAGAGAGGTGGAGAGTGGGAGTCAGTGCCCAGCAGAGCATTTGTGGCCACACTGCAGAGCACCGTCCCATTTTTTTTATACCTGCTGGGCTGAGTTACCTTCTTCTCTTTTCTAAGTCCAACCCCAGCATAAGGAAAGGTCCAGCTGATATCCAAAGCACTGAACATACTGCAGGACACTCACTGGGATTTATCTGTCACAAGAACTTCTGCGTTTTTTATTTTCCAGTCCTCCTCCAAAATGAACAGCAAACTCAGCCTGCCTTCATTCCCCTCTTTTGCATGCAAAGAGGGAGCTCTTTCATCTCAGCAGACAACGGCCTTGGTCTTTTCAGCTGTGTTCAAGTCAATTGCTTGCACAAGAGCGGTACACTTGGTTGGCGGCTGGCCAGCCGTGCGGTCCGCCCGGGCCATGCAGGCTTATCCCCAGCAGCGCTGGACTGCCTGCAGGCATCGGTCGGGCAAACGGTGCAGAGATCAGAGGGTCTCGCTGGAACCTGGGGCTCAGGCATGGCGGTGGAGAATAGGGAGAGGGGAATACAGTCCCCTCTTGCACCCAGACTGAGGGGGTTTTTTTGCTGCTTGGTAGGAAACCGCCTGAGCCTGAAACTTGCTGGCTGTCTATCACACACCTCAGAAATCTGGTTGTTTCTAAAGAAAAAAATTAAATCAGAGACTCTCTGAGTGGTTAGTGTGAAGGTATCTGCCTGCTTGGAGCACTCTCCGGTGAACTCACTGTCTCACACCCCAAACAAACCAATGCCACTGTTATATCAGTGAAGAATGAATTTCTGCAGCCCCTGGTTTTGTTTTTGGCAGTCGATGAACAGCCTTTGTAAGACTACTGGTATTTCTTCTGTTTGTTTAGCTGGGATATCCCTTGTTTCCAACTCAAACCTGCTATTCAAAATCCTTCTTGCAGCAAAGAAAGGAGAACAGCTCTCCTCGTCCCTTTTCGCTCAGAGTTATAATCTCTCGGAGAGGACGATTACAGCCAGGTATTATGGTTGGGAGCTCTTCCTCCATCCCTTCTTACTATGAATCAGATCTTAAAGACTTACTGTTTGCTGCAGTTCAGGTCTCTTGGTTGAGCTGCTGAATATCACAGTTAAGGGTTTATGCTGCTCACTTGATTCCCTCATCTGATGCATTGCTTATATATCCGCTGCCTCCAGGATATATTTGTGCAAGCAAATGAAGCATCCTTACTATATGTTAGCAAAACATTACATCTACTAATGGAGAGAATTGTTACGTTCTAAGTCCCTTCAACGCACACGAAAAATAAAACTCAGTTTCTGGGGGGAATAAGAAATGGCAGTTCATTCTCCTGAATGAATGCTGTCTGGGAAGAATTTGTCTGACATAAATGTAATTTTCCAGGCCACTTTGGTGGGTTTTTTTTTCCAGACAACTATTCTTTCCTTGTAAGTAGAAAATAGTTTCATGCCCAAAACCTGCCAGACTGACTATACAAAACAGGGAAACCCTCTTCTAATCCAGGGGTATTTGCAGACTAAATCATGTTAGATTTAACCAGATTGACAACAACAGACTTTCCACGCTTCCTGTAATTTTTTGACAGTGTAAATGCCAATGACATAATGATATCCCAGAAGCAGCCATTTCCCCAGAGAGGTCCCATTCTCATTTTCTGTATCAAGAGATGAATAACAGCAAAGGAGTTAGAGTGTATGGCATTACTTTGATGCCTGTGAATTGCAACCATCTCCGGGAGGTTTGGCACTGGCTTTTTCAGGGAGAAAGATTTTTAAACTGTGGATGCTGCTGTAGCCATCTAGAAAATATCAGGCATATAGAGACATGCTTCCCATGGAGAGCTAAACATTATCCAAGAAGATTAAATAATATATGTTGAGGTAAATGAAACATCAGGCTCCAGTGCTTTTAAGTTAGGATAATGGCAGTGAATTTATTAAGCTTTCCTGATGTGTAGGCTCTGTGCTGATGTCTCCTGTTTTACCTGGTGACTCTGAAAGGCATTTCACAGAGGGGTGACTGGCCTTTCTGAAGGACAGAAGAGTTTGGTACTGGATTTTACCTCCAAGGTGCTAGATTGCCGTATTATATTAAAGGCTTGGCATAGCCCCAGTGAGGTTCACTAGGGTTCAGCAAAGTTTTATTTACTTCAACAAAAAATATGACCCTTGGCATTTATAACATCAATCTTCTCCCTAAACACTACCTTCTCTCTCTATTTATGCTCAGTCCTCTGGGTTTTTACAGCGTCTTCTTTTCTGTGTCCACCTCTTGGATTGTAAACCCTTCAGAACAGAGCTGTTTTTCATATTTGTGTTGCATGCTGTGTCATGCACATTTTGGTCAGCAAACAAGTACTTCAGCTAGGAATAGCAAGAGCAATCGCTCATGCTCCATAATTTCATGCAGGGTGGGAGTGGCATCTGCGTACTGGTTCATCCTGGGCTGGAGACAGACTGAAAACTGGGCTGTATGCAGTTGGCAAAGGAACCAATATTCTAATGCAAACATTGAGGACAGCATCAAGCATTCATGGACATGTTTACAGGAAATTTTATTCTCAGGTACCCAAGTTTTTGGTCACAGGTAAGACAGGGGACCGACCTTTTTAAACAAATAACTCTGCTGACCCAGTTGAGATCCTGCTATGTTCAGGCATTCATAGCAGGCAAGATTCCCAGGAGAAACTGGGGGTGATGGATGTGTTTTGCACATAAAACAACCCATTGACAAGAGCAGCTGGGCCAGAAAACTTACAATATCTTTTCCCTCCTTAATGCCACTAGTTCTCTGAGGGTGAATTCAAAGGCAGCTGTGCCATATCTCATACTGTTTGGGGAGGTGAGTGGGTTGTACTCACTCTGCAGTGAGTCATCCCCATCTTGTTTAACTGCAGCTTACCAATTTTCATTTGTTTATGTGTGTGTTTGAGGCATATCTGATCGATGATGCATGCGGCTCTGTAAACTTACTGCATCAAGTCTCCACATTTTCCACCAAAGTTTTTCAGCAATATGGGTGGAGACCACAGGACACAGCATCAGATAAGCAGATACGATTTGCAGATCTAAAGATGTTCTGATTTACCCATTTATCCACACCTGGGTCAAACTAAGGTTCTCTGCTACCCTGTATACCGAGGATGACTATAAAACGTGAGACTGTAATCAACTCCAAAAAGAAATCCAGTCTTCCAATTTGCTTACAAGTGAGAAAATAATAATTTTAAACAATGTAAAACTAACAAGGAATCTCTTAATTGGGGGTTATAATCAGCTAAGTCTTCCTTTGAAGAGATTATCCACAGTCAGGGAAAAAAACGTAGACTTGCTCTAAATTTCAGTTACTCAAACCCTATCGAAGCTGGTGGGGTTATAGTAAGTGCTTAAAGCTAAACATCTATTCAAACTGTTTCCTGTTCGGGGACTTACTCAGGGTTTCCTGAGCTGGGTCAAAAGTGTCCCAGATCAGATAAATAGGACTCTATATCAGAACAATGAGTCAGGCCCAGAGAAGAGTCAAACATCATAGAAAGAGTTAGATAGCAATCGTGGTTGTCTCACATCGTGTCTCTGCTGCCAGTCCATGCCACACTCATGAATCACAGGCTGCAAAATGCACTCTGCAAGGGGAATGGCTGATTTTTAACTCTTCAATGCAAGCAGGGTGAAACCTGTTTCACCTCAAGGAGGAGCGATGACATTTACACCTCCTCTGATAATCTCCTTTCCTCCCTGCAGGGACTGTCCTTGTCAAGGCCATAGAGCTTGAGCCTTTGCTGAGAGAATCCCCAGCAGAATGAGTTTCACTGCAAGGAAGCCTTAGTTCCTCTTTTTAGTGGCACCACTTTAATTTCCAGGGAGTGTCTCCATGGTGGAGATCCTTAGGGTGGTCAGGATAGCAAAACTCAGCATTGTGCACCCTCCACACCACCTGTGCTTTTCATGCTGTGCAAGGCTCGGTCTATTCCTGGACAGCAAAAGGGCCCTGTAATAAAAGTCAGTATTTACACGTGTTTCTTTAGTTGTGGCCGCAAAAGCAAGCACACTCCCTGTCAAGAGCCAGCCTGTAAACAGTGAAGTGTTATCACAGTGCACCACAGACTGCATCTTTAGGTAATCTTCCGGCTTCACTGGAGACAATGTGTCTTTTGTACATAAAAAGAGCATTGCTCCCTTATACAACCTCTTTATTGGGCTTTCTGGGTGGAATTTGTTTGCTTAAACATAGGCTGACAATGTCATTTGAGATGCTCCATCATAGCCGTGCGAGTGTGGTAAACATGATAAAGGATCTACAGGATTTTTGCAATACATCTGTGCTTTTCTGGACAGGCAACTCAGGCTGGGCAAGACGCAGGTACTGTGTTGGAAGAAGTGTTGCTCTTTCCAGCTGTCATTGTGGTTCTTGAGCTACGGGGCATCATGTTACAGGTGTTCATATGTCTCCCCAGGCTTTTAACAATCATTGGGAGTTTAATCACTTGAATCCAGGGGATGATGTAGCTCATCCCGACGTAGACATCTGAAACAGGTCAGATGAATCCCCTTAGAAAAAAGCCTATGCAGCGCAGGGTTGACTAGTTCAGGTGTAGAAGCCTAGACCGTAGATGTCTAAAGCTGGCTGACATAGATTTCACCGGGATTCAGGGTTGTGTTGACTCCAGCTGTGACTGA
Organism: Gavia stellata; assembly: GCF_030936135.1. Taxonomy (NCBI): domain Eukaryota; kingdom Metazoa; phylum Chordata; class Aves; order Gaviiformes; family Gaviidae; genus Gavia; species Gavia stellata. Next base: position 4,081,718 of record NC_082599.1, read on the forward strand.
CTTAACAGAAAGCACATGTAGGACCCACTCATCTTGACTACGGTCTACACCTTTCTCCTGGGAAATGGTCTCATCTAGGAGTGTTTGGTCACAGCTAGTGATTTCTGCTCCAGATGTGCTCTGTGCTCTGGTTTTGACCATATAGTAGGTCAATTCAGGCATTAAAATTGTGGACTGAATTGAAATTTTGATGCTGAAATGCTGCCGGACACTGTGTTGTTGAGGGTTTAATTTCGAGACAGAGCACAGCCTGTGAGCCAGGACCCTTGATTCAAATCTGGTACAGTTCTTCAGCTATTTCAGCAAGCTGACACTTGTCCTTTTTATCCTTTCAATTTGCTTAGATTTTAGGCTTATTTGTCCAATCCATAAAGTCAATAAGTGCAATGGTTATACAAACAATAACAATCTGAACTGAAACTATTTGCTTGGACTGACTTCTACTTTGACTTGGGAAACAGGGAAACAGTTACCTGTGGGCTCCTTCAAAGGGTGGTCATCAGCTTGAAATCCACTTCTACAAACATGATACTTTGGTTTTGGTACATAATTAAACATGATAAATGATCTTAAAAACTGTAGACACATTAGTGTAACCCTTTATATTCCATTCATTTCCAAAGCCTATCAAGATATCTCCATTTCTCTATTGTTTAAAGAGAGGGAAAAATAGAGGCAGATAGCTACAAAAACCATGACTGTCATTAGCCGGATTTAAAAAAATTCCTTTTCTTACCTAGCCAAAGGTGGATTTATAATCACTTTGTGGAAGCAATCTGAAGAATATTTATGGAGGCTAAGCCATAAAACCTTGACATACTATGTACTTGTGATCCTCTTTCACATGTATCTCATAACAGTGATAAAGTTTGCATAGATATGCCACGGAGATCTTGTGACAGCTTTTATTTTTAGGCATATGAACTTTGCATGCACTGCCGTGAGTTTTGTGTGGCAAAATACTTGAACTGTGCCCATGTGACTTCCAGGTCTGCTGCTCAACATCGTCAGAAGGTGTGTCTGCTCAGGGCTCAATTTCTGGCTACTGGGCTGATTCATGGGGCAGGGAGTGCCAGGACTCTGCTTTCCCACGCTGGCCAAGCAATCCCACCGGGCTGAGCTCCAGCACTGCAGAAAAGTTTCAGGTCCTTTGTATTTGCACAGAAGGTGGTTTAAGGAACGCACTATCTGGAGTTCAAGAGGTGGTTAGGCTGTCATGCAGACATAGGCAGCTTTCAAATGCTGGGTCTAATCAGCACACTATTTATATCTGCAGGCAATTATTCATGACTATGCCACATTGATAAGCTAGATCAACAAACAAAAAGATTGATTACGGTAGAGGTACCAGGGAAACCTCACACTAGCATGGTGAGAAATAATCCAAAGCAGAACCCAACCTTCTGGCCAGACTTAAGGGAACACAGATTGTGTCCTCAAGAAGTGGATGTATTTTTCCACAATGAACTGAATCAGGTCCTGGAAGATGATCCTGTTTTGATCGGAGCACGGTAGACCATGGACTCCCTCGACTGACAAATACCTTCAAGGTGGGTCGCCCCTAGGCCAAGAGGAAATGGCCTCAAGTTGCGCCAGGGGAGGTTTAGACTCGATATTAGGAAAAATTTCTTTACTGAGAGAGTGGTGAGACACTGGAATAAGCTGCCCAGGGAAGTGGTGGAGTCACCCTCACTGGAGGTGTTCAAGGAACGTGTGGACGAAGCATTGTGGGACATGGTTTAATGGGCATGGTGCTGTTTGTTGGTTGATGGTTGGACTTGATGATCTTACAGGTCTTTTCCAACCTTAGTGATTCTGTGATTCTGTGATTCTGTGTACAGTACTATGTACACTCTCCAAAGCTACTTTGGGAGGTGGTAAGTAGATCAGGCCTTTACAAATGAAAACATGAGGAAATCATGATGCTCCCGATAACTAATTAATTAATAAATGAATTGGCTGATTAACTTAGGCACATCACCACAATGATGTCATGAGTTTACTTCTTATAGCATACCTGGCTGGTCTGCCAATGTTTTGAATATCTCTGTTCTGGTTTGAGGTGTGTTTTGTTACCGTTACAAAACAGCTATGGTAGCTGTCTCGTCGTTGTGAGCAGAGGAGGCCGTCTGCAAAGTCAGCACTCTAATAGTATGACAGCAACAATACCTTCTAATAGCAATTTGGCATGCTGCGATATGTTTAGTTGTAGATACATCCAAAGCCACAGGTCCTGTAACTGTGCAGAACCATTTACCATATGGGTATCTGGAAATTTATGAGACACCACCAGTCATATTTACTTCACATCAATCTCCAGTGAAGTCATTGGAATCATAAGGGGGATGAATCTCACTCAGATGTGGTACAGAAATGGAATTGATTTCAGAGATATAGCCAGTTTTTCATCAAAACCTCTATAAAATCAGTCTTCCACTTCAGAATGTAGCCCAAAGGCTTGAAGCTCACTGAAATTACTCAAATGCAAAAAGAATGTTTAATTACATGCTCATTTGGGAGGAGAAATGTAAGACTGTGTCCCTAGATTCATTTTTCAGGCTAATTTAGTAGTTTTTGTATTGAACATTCTCTTTTGATGCTGGGCTTTAAAAAATATCCAACATGCAAATTTGCCTTGTGAAGAAGGCTCCATTTCAATTATAGCTGTCTAAGTAATATTTAAATAAGTTGTCACTATACTGGATCAAATCATGGTCTGTCTGGTCCTGTAGGCTGTCTTTGATAGTGACAAGCATGTGGCAGACCTTTCAAGTTACTGGAAACCTGATGCAAGATATACCCCAGGCTGTATCATGGAGACAGTCAGCTGTTCGTGTCATGAGTGCACCCTTCTCTATGGTGCCATGTGAGGGACATGGTCTCAGGTCACACAGTAAGGATAAAACCCATAATAGTAGGCCGCTATTGGGGAATGAGCTTTTTAATGTCATATTCCTTGCCGTGTAGCAAATCACCATGGTCTCTCTCTTCCATTGAGACCTCAAATGCAAGGAACAGTTGGCTGATCTGCTGGTATCGGTGCCTGATGCATGGGATCCTCCCATGGGAGCAGAGCAACATTACTGCACGACAAACGCATGACATCCTGGGACAAGATGAGTGGGTCAGACACAGGACAATTAAAAAGTGTGTCTTATGATTACAGCATAAAATGAGACAGGTATGGTTTGGTTGCAGGTAGGAAGGAGTTATGAAGCCATCAGCTCTGAGATAATGTAACCACAAGAGTAGTTTCTTCCTGATCCCCATTTCTTCGTTGTTTTATCTCTGAAGCAGAGAATGTAAATCCTTCTCCCAAAACTCTCCAGTTTTTTTAAATCATAGTATTTAACTCTGCATATGCTTTTTAAAATCTTGGTTGACTTCAGTTCTATCTTGCAGGAATTGGTTACATTGGCTGACTGTGTGGGAAAGTAGTCCCTTGAATCAGCTCGTATTTCAGAGATTTTCATGGATTTAAAGGCCAGATGGGATCATCAGCTCATCCACCCTGATCTCTTACATAGTATGTGGGATGGGGTTCACCTCACCATTATTTAAACAGTGAAGTTAGAGATAGACTACCTGCTCTAAAATGAGCTGGTTTCCCTCTGCTCCTTTTACAGTCAATGGGAAAAGGATTATTCCCTGCATAGGGTAATTCATTCTTCTCTATGACAGATTTTGAGTCTAGGATGTATGAATTACTGGGACTGTGGACTTCATACAGTGAGTTCACTGAACAGTCTTTGGCTGAGGCATAGCTCCAAGGAAGGTGAGCAGTCTGTGCCTGAAAGTGTCAAGAGATAGAGAATCCACCGCTTTCCTTTCTTGTGCTACTGATTTCTCACCCTTGTTATTAGAAACCAAACTCCAAAGGTATTATTGACTGGATTGACATTGACTATAAAGGCAACCTCGTGTAAGTAGCTCAAGGAGAGGTACGTGCTTTCTAGTATGATGAATCCATCCCCATTCCCTGTTTCTGGCTGCCTCATTTCCCAAAAGATTGAGTAGACAGTGAGAGGTCTTCAGAGGTAGGTGATAGCAATGACTGTTGACAGGGAAAGATTTTTACAAGAGGCAGAGGGAAGGCAGGGAAGGAGGAGATGAATGCGAAAGGATGTGATAGATGAATACAAAATGAGTGTTGAGAAAATGTGTGTTGAGAAAAATCAGGCACACTCTGATACTAAAACAAGAAGACTGATAAATGTGAATGGCGACTAATTTAAAATTAGTAAAGGGAAGCTTGTTTAATTACAGAGACAATAAATAACCCAAGGAATTAATTGCTACCAGATAAATTTAAAGCCAAACACAAGGTTAAGAGGGAGAGCACATATCTGTAGGTGGCATTTATGGATGACCATGTTGCACTGAAAATCAGTGGATAACAGGATATATCTGCAGCAGTGTTAAACAGAACAAATAACTCATGCTTCAGAGTACAAACTAATAGCAATGACAAGGTACAAACCAACAAAAAAGTAACAGGATCTGTACTTTTACTGGCAGCTTCCTCTGAAATATGTAGTATTGGTCGGTGCTTGAGACAGACCTGCCTGCGAAACTGATATTCTTCTCTGCCACATTACCTGAGCATACTACAGTGTGAATGAATGCTTTGTTTATGATGCCTTTTTGGAGTAGGAAATAACTACATGGACAGAAAAAAGCCATGGAAAAGGTAAGGAATACACTCACATGTCCTGATAAAGACTAATTCAGATACCATGTCTAACTCTTTTCATTGACTATACAGTTAAATGGAAATAAGAACCCTCAACTTTGAGTCATTTCTTTTGCTCTCTTGAACAAAAAGGCTGGGGGATTTGTAATTAGGATGTTGAGTACCTGTAACAGATGGTCTGATTAGAGCCTTTAAGGATTTGTCTGAAATAATCCAAGTAGTTTGTAAAGGACAACGCGTTGAAATCCTGGTCCCTAGCCCTAATCACTGGTCCAAGCTGCCTTTTTGGATATGGAATGAGATATAATAACCACTCCAGCCTGATACTCCTATGTGTATGCTTCAATTAACTCTGATGTTGATACGACCCTATCTATATCTGAGCAGCTGCCCTGCTAACAGTGTCTGGGTGTTATGGTGGACATCAGACTGAATGTAAACCAACGGTGTGCTCCAGCTGAGATTAAGGCAAAGCCCAAGTCAGCATTCATGAGGGTCAGCATGGCCTGCAGATCAAGTCAAGCTGTTGTCCTTCCCCTGTTCATTACTGGTGAGGTCACTCCTGAAACCTTGTAGACAGTTCTGCTCCCCCCCACCCCTTCTAGCTCAAGAGGGACGTGAAGAAACTAAAAGGGATTGAGAAAAGGGCTACCAAAATCGCCAGGGGCGCAGAGCATACATCTCATGCAGACATGCTGAGGGACACAGCATAACACCCAGGCCCCATTCAGCAGAGCAGCTACCAGCCAGACAGTTCCCAGCCTGTACTGATCCATGGGATTTTCCTCCACCCACCTGCAGAGCTTTGTACTTCCCACAATATAACTGTGGTTATATTCCCAATCAGTTTTTATTGTATGGTCATATTGAGTTATATGAGTCATATTCAGTGTCCTTAGAGTGTGGAATGATGATCTCTGCAGAGGCTAAAGAAATGTTTCTCAGGCCTGGGCTTGGCTAGCATGGAGAGGGAATAGATTAAATCACTTTTTGAGGTCCCTTCTAGGCTTGTTTTGTAGGATTCTGCATCCTGAGCACTTGTCTTGACATTTTTGATTTAGCTTGGGTGTATAGGCAGCAATCCTCCAGCTGTCACAGCATGCACTATTGATTTATTAAGCTAAAGTAAATACAATTGAAACATGAAGATTCATTAAGAGCGACCGTTTCTGCTTGTGGACTCAATACATTTTCAAAGTGACGCTCTACAACCTCATTTGGGTCTTGTTCGCATTCATGGACTCACCTTCCGAGCGGCAAGAGAAGAAACGATGAGTGCACAAAATCGATCCTCAGCACTGATGTCTGATTCCTTGGGAATTCAGCATTTGCTTCATCATTCTGAGATGCCAGTTTGACGCAGGTGAATTCAATGATGGTAGTGAAACTCTAAAGTAGTAGTATTGATGGGTCAAACACTGAGGAAGGAGGTTAAAAGATACAGGATTCCTTCAGTCCCTTTCTTAAAAGTACAGTTGCTTGCTTTGGGTCACTCCTCATATGCTCTGACTCAGATAAAAAAAGCATTCCGATTATTTGTAATAGTGTTCTGGTCTCTTATGATCCCTTGAATAACCTCCCAGGAATTTTCTAAACGATAGTCACAAAGAGGTTTTTTTATTCCTTTTTAAGGAATGTATTTGCTTCTGGATAGATGAGTAATGTTGTCTGCCTTAGATCTCTTTTAGCACTGCAACATGACAAAAAGGTAAATTAAATGTATCCATTTGGATGCTTTTAATCGGCAGCCAACGTCAATGGTTCCAATGAGAAACTTTGGACTAAATTTAACCAAAGGGAATTGCTAAAAGGTTTATGGAGATAATTGGTATCTTTATTTAGATGCCTCTTTCTGCTCTTCTCCTGGACAGTGGTTGTAAGAAGTCGGTAAGTAATTTCCGTGTCCACAGCTGCTCTCGCAATGATGAATCTCTCTGTCTCTTCCCTGTTCTGTGCACTGTGCTCTGCCTGTGATCTCCCTTGAATGTACTTTAACTACACTCTCTCCAGGACTGATGTTTTCATTGTATTGGGGAAAAATGTTCAAATGTGATTAAAGGTGTTATGAGCACAAAGCCATATGGGGGTTACGCTCCCAAACCATCAGGTGCACGTGGGAGTTGACTCCTCTGCATAGCGGGCGCATAGATGCGCACACTGTCAGAATGTAAACAAGCATTTTTATGCTCCTCGGAGTGAGAATGGAGGGTTGGTGAAACAACAGTGGAGCCACAGAGAAGATTAAATATGGAAACAGTCAGCATAAAGATGAGATTCATTTCACATTGCTCTAGACACCAACGTCTGACTTGGTTTCCCTAGGGACCCCTTAGGCTGTGGTTCAATTAATCCTGAAACATGTCAGATGAGTCACACTCTAGTAACGTCACACCTTATCTGGCATGAAGGATTTCTCCTGATGACGGTTTTGGGTAAGAAGTAAATGGGAGATGTAGTCTAAACAATTTACAAGTTAGGGCCACAGTGCAAAACCTGAGTTGTGTCCCTTTGAACAACCTGAGAAGTTTTCAGCAGTGCCCACCATATCGTATGTTTTGGAAGGCAGAAAGTGCAGTGCTGTATCTACGTAGCAAGGTCCTGTGTCTGGTGAATAGATAGTTGCAGGATAGATACGGGATAGGATAGATGCAATAGTTGCCGGATAGATGCAACAGGTGCAGGATGTGGCCTCGTTGGGTCCATGTGGCTTTCCTGGGTGGCATGAAAAGGGCAAGCAGCAGCCTTTCAATCTCTCTTGACTACTCCACATCCAGGGCCAGCTCTGTCCCTGCTGCCTTGGTGGCACTTACAGACTGCACAGCAGAACAGTCTGTGTGTACATGTCTGAGGTGCTCAGGTATTGGAAAAGCCTTAAGCTCAGCTCCTGATTTTCACCCTGAAGTGATTTATGAGAGCTCATACACTCATTTCCACCAGCTCTGCTGTGAAGATAATCCCCAGCACAGTGACAGAGCAGGCAGTCTGGCTGGTAACTGCTTGAACCTCAGGTTAGAGCTTGGCTGAATTGGCAGCTCAGGTTTTCCCATCTGCAGAGCAGTGCTGATAGTCCTCTCTCTTTTGCAAAGCATTTCGTGCTCTGCAGAGGAAAGCCCAAGATAGGAGTTAATGGTGATGATGACCTGAACAAGATGTTTTGCAGACACATATTAATATCAGGGCTGGCTTGTTGCAAAATGCAGTTAGAGATGCTGTTTGAAGTCTGTGCCAGCTCGCCTCTGGGAAGAAGGAGGACAATGAACATTAGTGAGTGTCGTCTTTACAGAGAAATAACTCCAAAAAGAGAAGTCCACAGGGTGGAAGGAGGCACTACCAGCAGAAGAAATTCACATTCTCAACTAGTTGGAAGGGAAAGCAATCTGCTTAATAACCATTTGGAGAAACATATATAGCCACCAACAGAATTAGGATACCAGAAAGCTGTGGCAGAGAGCCACTTGCTTTTTATTAGCTCCAGTGTGTTCTCATCTTGAATGGAAATTTAAACCCCTCCAAAAAAAACTAGGCAATGTAATTGCAGGGACACAATATTGGTGAGCTTCAGTAAGGGAGCTGGTCATGAAAAGGACTACTTTGAAGGAGGAAGCTCAGGGCTCAACTGAAGATATTTAGCAGATGGGCAGGATTACTGCAATCCTTATCCAAAATAGCTTATATTTTATTTCGATATAACCAAGGTCCCAAGTAGAGTGACCATCCTGAAAGTGTAAATGGAAGTAATACTTTGATTATGGAAGAAAGAAGAGGTGAGAAAAGCTTGGGAGCTGCTGGGTTAGAAAGAATCATTGCTCTAGTTGCTGAAAAAGCTAAAACCCTCGAGGCTAGCCCTGGTAGAGCATGCATCCAGACAAGCAAACCAGAACCAGGAAGGGTTGGATGGTGAAAGGATGACAATCTTTGAGATACACATTGGGAATAGTAGCTACTTAGGCCACGGAGAGTGACATTCATCTGACATCTGCCGCTGAGCTGACAAACCTCAGCTCCCTTTCTGGATGAGAGAGATCTAGTGAGTACAGTCTGTGGAGTGCAGTGAATGATCTGTTTCTCTCTAAAGTAGCTGTCTAAATCTGGGCAGATGGACAATACCTCTAAATGCCTATTTCTCTCCACGAACTATAAAGGAATGCAAGATAACTCCAGCAGAAGGTGCTCTTATTGGGGATATATAACCTTAGGTGAGATGCATCCCAAACAAAAGACTCCTTCTGTGTCTTCAAGGGGAGCAGATCTGCCTTGGGATTGTGATGGGGCTCTTTTAGAAGTCAACTGGGTTGACTTAAAATCTAAAGGTGCATGTCCAGGCTAGTGTTTCTAAAGAAACATAATTCCCATTGAAATTAGTTACTTAAGTACCCTTAACATACTTGCCTTCTGCGATGAGATTCTTGGGTTTTAGGAAGTCAGAGAAGTTCCACTACTGGGAATGTTACAGGATGTTGACTACATGAAACAAGAAGTCTCTTGTTTATACTCTTAGTCCTCTCTTACTCAGAGAGCTGTAGCTTTTTGGCTGGAATGCTGCTTCAAGCTATAAAGTTTTTTAATACCTTTGGCTTTGCCGTGCTGAAATGTACTGACATTGGACACAAGCTAGTTCACATAGGGTTTTGTCTAACACTGGACATAACCCACAGTAGACCTTAATGCCATTCTGTAGAAGGATGACATAAATTTTGGAGGCAGAGGGACTTTTTTATTTGCCTCCTGAAACCAGCTAGGTGAAAGAAATCATCAACTAAGCATCTATGGAAACCCTGAAAAGGTATGGATGAAGATATGTAGCTTCTCCAGCTCACACTGAAGTGGTATAGTTAGTCCAGCAAGATTAACTATGGTTGTTAGCATGCAACACACATATGCTTCTTAATTATGAGGGTGATATTCTTGGATTATCATGCCCAGCTATGAAAAGACTGCATTTGTTGCAAAGAAATCTGAGAAGGACATCAGCCCTGGTGAACAGTAGATAGAAAAATGGAACATAAGCGGTATGAAAGCTTTGGTATTGTACAGCTGCTTTTCCCATCAAATTATACTTGTTTAAGAAAGTTGCAATCCCAAAACATACAGGGAGTGGAGGAAACATATAAACACAAATCCAGAATAGCAGGAAAAAATTCTTTAGTACTCTGAGGGTGGAAAACCTGGAAAACAGAGAGGGAACCTTCGTTAATGGTTACCCTCTGTGTAAAGATCAGCAGGGTGAGGTTAAAAGGCTGAATGTTTCTCCCTGCTTTTTAATGACTGGAGTGTGAGATCTAGGTTTTTGGATTGGGCTCAAATCTGATATAAATAAACAGTTTTGGAAAGTGAGCTATGAAATCTCAGCCTATTTAAGCTAGTTTCTTTCAGCTGCACTCTTTCAAAAGTCTTACCCCGTGTTAGAATCCAGCCCATGGAGGAGGTCAAAATACTCTGCTGGTGTTGAGTCCCACCCACCTTCATTTTCTTGCATTTTCTGTACTTTCTGAGTCTGGCACCAGCTGTTGAGGCAAGCAGAAAAATATGAAAAGATGGGTAGGTTTAAGTTATTTTTATCTCCGCAGCTGTTGAAACAGAAGCTCATTTAGCATCTTACTTCTGTGGATAATCTCAACGTAATTAGAAGGTTTAGGTAAAATTCAGATATACACTTAAAATTTTGGTTGTTATATTATTCTAGAATTATCACTGGTTACAAGCACACAATTATGCTAGGTGTTGTACAAACTCATTATGGGAGAAAATCCTGGCTTGCATTGTTTGCAATAGAGCTGAAAAATTTCTTTTTGCACAAATTCTGTTTCACAAAGAAAAATTCTTTTTTAAATCTGTCAATTAAAACACTGAGGTTGTTCATGTCTGAATGACAAAAAAAAAAAAAAAAGCTGGTTTCTTTGAATAGTCTTTTCTTAAAAAAACTGTTTAATTTCTACTTTTGAACATGATGTCATTAAAAAAAAAATATTCTCCATAAAAGCTAAAATAGAAGCTTCATGTGGGATTAATGGTTTGGTTGCCACAAAATTGTTTTTCCCCTTTTTAGTTCATTAAAAAGTTAAAGTTTTTGAGGCTGACCAAAAATATTTCTTCTCTATCATGTTGTTATTTTTATTTTGGCACTGCAAAAAACTGAAAATTCAGTTACTCAGCTGCGAACAACAGACATTGTATCAACAAGGGAATTGATAGGAAAAATCTCGGTAGCTAGAGGGAGAAGACAGGACTCTGTTGGATTCCAGCCACTAGCTTGCCCTGCCTCCATGAGACTTCTTGCACACCCTAGTAAATATGTCTGTGGCTTGAAAGACAGATAGCTTTCAGTTAATGGAATTTTTTTTTTTTCTTTAAGTAATATAAGCATTCCTGCAAAAACTTTGCAGCTCACCGAGTGTGTTATGCTGTTTCCTGTAAATATGAAGCTTCTTATATTTTTCATTCCAGTCTCCAGTCTGAGGGAGACAACAATTGCAAACCACCTCTGGTAGTTTTTTCCGCCATCTTTAGTTATTTGGAATAACACAGCTCTTAAGTGGTGCTCTCACAAACCGTATGTGGTCAGATAGCACACCCGCATTCAAGGAATATAGGTAAGCTGTTTTTTCCCCACACTTCAATCTTATATATTTAACCTACCAAACATGTTTGTGTACTCACTTCCCACTCTAGTGCTGCTCTGTGCGGTAAACAAATGTTAAAAATAGGTGCACTGAGAAGATAAAACCTGTAAAAATGTCCTTACGGGATCAGTCCCCAAATCCTTCTCTCTCAGGATCCTGTCTTCAGTATGTCCAAAGCAGTTGCCCAGGGACAGATATGGGAATATGACAAGTTTCTTTGGTATAGTCTCCCGACCTCCCACAATATGAGACTTGGATATGAGGTGGAGGGTTGGAGAACGTTCTGAGATGAGGTGATGTGTTTGGGTGTTTTATGGGTTTCCCTTTTCTGAATATCTCCAGTTGTTTTCTGAACTCATGCAACTTTTAGGTGCAACTTGCCTCAGAGAGTTTCACAGTTCAACATCCCCTTTTTTTGGCATCTCCTTGTTTGTTTTGAACTGGCCACTTGCTAGTTTGATTTGATGCGGAATAATTACTACACAAGAAAAGCAGGGAATGTTTGCTGCCTTTTCTTCTTCTCTGCCACTGCTCACATCACTCTTAATTTTATAGGTGTCCATCATACCCTCTCCAGTCATCTCACTGCCAGGCTAGCTACCAACTTATTCAGTTGCTCCTCATCCAGATGCCATCCATCATTGACGTATCATCCCTTTAGTGATGGATCTTCCCAATAGCATTTTGAGAGTTACTATAAGGTGACCAGAACTGAACACAATTTTCAAGATGCCAGCACATTACCCATAGTGTCATAGTGATACTTTCTATTTTTTTCCTTTATTTCTTTCCTCAGGATTCCTAAAATTTCATTTGCTTTTTTGGCTGCTACTTCCTGCTGAAGGGACATTTCCATAAAAACATTGCTACCCCAAGACCTCGTTCTTGAGTGATAATAGCTGTATCAGAGCTTGCCGTCATGCAAGGAAGACCTCTCAGTCTTCAAACTGCAGTCTGACCCTTCCTGCTGAGGACTTGGAATAAGTGAAAATCATTGCAACTTCCATCATGTCAGTTTAACCAAGTACGTAGGAGGCTGAGAGAGACAAACAGTCCTTCATATATGACAGAGATAGGGAGAAACATTACCTCATTTTCTGAGTTAGAGATTGTCTTTGCATCTACCAGAACCATTGAGATGATAGAGTGGAAGTTCAAAGCTCCAGCTATGATTAATGCTATGAATGCATTTGTGTCAATGCAGATCCCAGGAGACCCCAAACTTACATCAGGACCTCCTATGCTACATACTGTGCAGACACAGAGCAAAGAGACCAGTTCTCACTAAGAGCTTTTACAATGTAAGTCACCATAGGACCTCCTATGCTACATACTGTGCAGACACAGAGCAAAGAGACCAGTTCTCACTAAGAGCTTTTACAATATAAGTCACCATTTCTGCAACTCTCTGTGTATCTGATATTAAGCAGTGCAGGTGGGTGTGTGGGACATGTGTGGTACAACCCTGCTAAGTGTGTCAGGGTGGATGAGAAAATGTCTTTGGAGGTGGAGGATGCTTGTTTAGGAAACCAAAGTTGCTGCAATGGTAAATATTATTGCTGCATGGAATTGTTTCTCCCTTATGACTTTTCTATATATTTGTCACAGTACTGGGTAAGGTGAGAGTGGAGGAAGGCTGCCATGAGTTTTGAAAGGAAAAATCATAATTTAAACTAACAGCAAAGTAAGCAGACCTTCAGTATAAAAAATACACATCTCACCCACTAACCTTAAAAAACATAACTCTATTGTTCAGTAGAGTCCATAACATTTAATTTTTCTTATGTGTAACCCACTGTTGGTTGAAGAACATCAGGGTTTCAAAATATGTTCTCATTAAAAAGAAGATATATTCTGATAAAATCCTTTAAATTGTCCTTAGATTTTTATTTTTTATAAGTGAGCTTCATCCATCTTTTATACACTGGAAGAACATGAAGCTAAGAGGAAAACCTCCCATTTCCTGGGATTTCAAAACTTGCACTGACTAATGAAAAGAAGTAAAGGCAGAATTCAGTGGAAATCTCCGTTCTTCCTTCTTTAGTCAATTTACGTCAAAGATGTTGCATGAGACCTCTCTGTTGCCTGCCAATAGCTCAGATTTAGTATGAGGGACAATCTCAGCAGGGACAGCTGTGTACAGATCTTGACAGTGGTGCTGTTGCAGAGGACAGACGGTCTATATGGGCAAGGTGCCAGAGTTTTTGCCAAGTTCCTGGGATGGATGAAGACTCAGAAGAGCCCCAGTTTCTGGTTAGTTCAGATACGTTTGCAAAAACAGCTGGAGCACTAGCAGAGACAGAAGGGGTGAAACTATGAAGTCCAGCAGTAAATACTCAGATTTTAAATCCAGGAGTCCCAGGTTTAATCCCAAATTCTGGAAAGACAGCTTTTTGCATTTCATAAACCAAACACTTCTATCCTAATTGCAAAACCAAACCAAAACAAAAAAAACCTGGCATATGCTAAAAATACATGCAACCCTCAGACTTGTGCAATGCGGTTATTAAATTTCTGACCATGCAATCAGCATTGTTTATATCGCTAAATCACATAAACAATACCCCAACAATAAACACCAAGCCAAACAGAAATCACGGGCTTGTTGGGAAAAGGCTGGAATGCAGGCGGTGCCTTTGTTGAATATACAGGCTACTGAATGACTCTGTGCTGGGAAAAAACAATCCTGTTGTGAAATAGAATCGAGGCTGAATTACCAAAATGAACATCATACACACTGTCCTGTATAGACCTATTCAATCGTAATGTTGTAGGGGAAATTATTTTTCTCCCGTGTAACACTGATTTAATGCTCTGCTGAGTTGATGGCCATTTAATATCCTGAAATCAGCAGAGAAGTCAGTGGAGGAATGCTGATTACCTCCAGTCATGGGTCTAGCCTCAGTACTTTTCATTACAGGTCCATTTGTTTTTATTAAACAGATGGATAGCCTAGTGATCTGGTAGGCATTAGGGGTCCTGTCCTCAGAGGACAGGCTTCAATGCCTCCAGTACATCGTAGGGAATATGACTTGAAACCCAATCCATGGTAATGGAGACTCTCACTGTGGTGTAGGCTTTGAATCATCCCCAGAAGTGGTGACTTCAGCTCCCTTATTCATTAATCTGGTCAAATGACAACAGCGCTAAAGACTTCAGCACACAACCAGGAGAGGAAAAAGGCTTAGCTTAGGTTGGATGAGCATTGGCAGAACTGCTAGGCACCTGACAATAGAGTAAAAGAGATACTGAAGTTCACAATTCAAGTGAATTCACTCTCTAATTTGGGAATCAGGGCTAGAAGAGCAGAACAAGTACATTGCAGGACTAAGACTTCAATGGCTCAGTCAGTATGGCAGGTGAAGAAGAGGTAAAATATCCATTTAACGACGCCAGGATCAATTTCATCCAGTATCAAACATGTTAGTACAGCCTTTCCTTTTCCCAGCAATGCTACCAAATTTGAGATTACAATGCAGTTCTTAAATCCATCATTTCATCTGACAAATTTGGCATGAAGACATTAACAGCATATCCATACCTCCTTTTTATCCCTCCACCACCAGTGTCTGTAGTTTTGAGTCTGAGATAGAATAAATGAGGATTGAGAAACAAGCTGAATCAAGTTTTGAGCAGTGATACCTATCTGCCAGTTTCAGAGATAAGAGAAGAAAAAACAACCCATTGATGCTTTAAGGAAATGAGAAACACTACCCATTGTAGCTTAAGTCAGATGGATTAGCTGGAGTAAGATGTAGTAATTGGATTCCTGTTGTGATGGTTAATTGTATTACATTGATATTGTCCATAGCTGAGTGTTGCATGTTCCCTCCCTTCTTGGTTCCTGATCAGTGGAAAATGGGTGTAGGGGATTATTAATGGCATTTCAATTTATGTACAGACACACCCCAAAATGTTGATGAACGTCTGTGAACTGAGTCCCACCCCAATACGTTCTTCTCTGAAGATGCATCAGCCTAACTGGAAGAAAAATGGTATTCTTTTATGTACTTCAGAAAAAATCAACGGAACTGACAAGTAAAAAGGAATGGCCTTGCAGATCAGAAGTGGGAGGGACCTGCCTTCTGTTCCTCATTTAACTACAAACTTCCATTACTGTTTTGGGGAAGCTGTGTCAGACCACATCACCAGAGGTGTGTAGGTTCTTTTGACATGCTCAAAACTGCCACTTAGACACCTTTCTTCACTCCCAAGTCCAGCTCTGTCGGGAAACCTCTAAATCATCTGGAAATATGTTCACATAATGCGTGAACATAAACCATCCTGGCAAAAAAGTCCTGGTGCAGCCAGGGTCACTGACTGAGACTGTTTCCAGACTTAATCAGGGATCCTTACAGGTAAAACCCGAATCTACGATTGGAAAAGTGTAGCACCCCAGCCATTACATGGTGAGGTGACACCAAACTTCAGTTGCACCAAAGTCTCCCAGTCTTTATGAAAGCTTTCACTATTACAGGACATACTGATAAGTGGTGAAAAATAGCGAAAAAAATCAGCATTATCAATCTGAAATATTACACTGGAAATTAATTTAAGAGGGGTTATCCAGATCTTACATTCACAGAAGTTCTCAAATGATCTGTCAGGCCAAGATTAAAATGTCAGCCCTATTTTGAGAGTTACTGAATTTCCACAGTGCCCAAGCTGCATTACTGTGACAGTTATAAATAATTCTAAATAGTGTGTTCAGGAAAACAAAAGGATTTTCAAGGTTTTCCTGGATGTGAGACTGAATCTGGTGAAACTTTTCTTTGCACGGAAGAAAGCAGAGACTTCAAACAATCATTGTTCCAGTTTTGTTTGAAGTTAATTTCTATAATGTGTTTTCGTATGGTAGAACAATGATAGTTTACAACAGATAGATATACAACATTTGAGTGTAATTTCATCAGACAACTTAAGATAACCTGTATTATGGACATGGAGATATGGGGAAAAAAAAGTGAAAAAAAAATCAAAGGAATTGAGGGCAATTTAAATACACATTCTTGTTTTTGAAAAACAAGAAGCAGCCAGTGCTGTCACCATTGACGGAAAATATGTCTAAGCAGAATCCATTAGCTGCTAAGGTGGAGCAGAATAATGAAGCATTTATGACATCCAGAAGCTGCAAGGTTTGCTTTCACAAAGACCATGAGTTCATATTAATTCCCCAGATTTTGAATGACTATTGATGTTGATTACTGATTTTGAAAATCATCTGAATATAAAAAAGCTACAAGGAAAGCTATGCATGAGTATGAGCCTGTGTTCATCTCAAGTTGTGAAACCCACAAATAACGTGGAATCATTTTCAGACATTATGGCAAATCTACAACCAAGTGAATGCAACTAATTGAACTCCACAGGATAGAAGACAATACATTCCCATTCTAAAATTGTCAGAGTAATTTGCAGTTGGAAGACTCAAAGATTTAATGAGAAGTGAACAGAATTTATGCAGGACAAAAAAAGGAATTGCAAGAACATCACCAAGTCCACAGGAAAGGAGCAGGATTGACAATGTCTGAAATAGCATTTTGAGATGTAAGACAATCTCTAGGACCCAGTTTAAACTGCTAATTCAATAAATAAACCTGGTGCATAAATGGTTGCATAAAAATAGTCTGGAAAAAGAATGAAGTGTAATTCCAGCCAAAGACAGGTTCTTTAGGGGTGAAATGTAAGACATCACAGAAGACTATAACACAAATGTTTGTGAATACATGAAGGAACACAGCCAAATACTTTTATCAGAACACCGGTTGAAAATATTATCTCTCCAAAGCCAGCTGAATTCATTTGACTAATGTATTTTCATTTGTAGCCTCAAATTTAATGGAAGGTCCTAAAATAACCTAATAATTGTGGTTATTTTCTCAAGGGTTGAACACTAATGTGCCTTGTAAATTTGTTACTGAGGAGGCTTCAATGACTTTGCAATGAAAATGAGTTCCCTTTTCAAAGAGATCAAATCAAAGGGGAAAAAAAATCTTCAGAATCAGTCATCTTTAAACAAATCCACATGTATCCCATAATCAGAGGCAACTCCTTGTCACTCACAAGCAGTGTTCCAGCTTGAACTTTTTGACCATATTGTAATGTTGTGCTTGAAACAGCAGAAAAAAAGCATTAAGTTAAACTGGGAGAAGTGTTTGAAAACAGTTATGTTTATATAACTGATAGTGAAGTAGTAGCTAATTTAATTGTTGCAGTTTTCTTTTTTAAAAAATAAATTTAAATTAATACAAAAGCATTGAATAAATGCTAAATGAATGGTAGTGTTTTATTACGGTTTGATCAAAATAAATTGGGGTGGCCAAGAACCATGTGGAAGAAAGAGGATTGCTCCCCTCACTATTCTTTTTATTTCAACATTTCGTATTTTTTCTTCTCTTGCTCTTTTCCTTTTGGGTGTGAGGAGTGGGATTGGTTATTGAATAAAAAAATACAGCTGTGGTCATCTCTAATTGTACTAATTCCATCACTCAACTAGCATAGCACTTTTTAGGTACAAACTAAAACACCTTACACAAAAGTAAACAGACAACGCCCCCATAGAATACCACTAAATTCTAATAATGGAATTTTTGATTTCTGTTTTATGCTTCAATCTTTATGAGGTCTGTCATATTCCCACCTTACCCTTTATATACTTGACTCTGATCATTTGGCAGTTGACTTGCATCCACTATACTTGTCAGGATATATGCATACATAAGAATTAATTCTCTTGGAAAAATTAAAAGATCATCAACTGGTATAAGATGACTACATGAGATCCTACCAAGCACTGAGATGGCTATCTTTTGCCGAACTGTCATTTGGTGCATGTAGATAGCCATAAGCTAAAAAAAAAAATGCAGAAATTTCTTTACTACGGAAGTTTCAGAAACCTCAGACCACTTTTATCTTAAGTTACGGTATGTGAGGTTTGTGAAACAGGTGGCATACACACCGACTTCTTCGAGTCATATTTAATACTAGTTTTGAATGTGTTCAGTATTGCATTTCTTAAATAGCAGGGTAAATTATTAGGTTTTTTGTTTTACTGTATGCTCATTTGGTCCTAATGATCTCCTCTGGTAGAACCAATGCATGCACTCAGGCAGGAGATTATCAGGCAGCTAAACTGAGGTGCCTAAGATAATCAGATCAAATAAACGGACCGTAAATACAGCCAAAACCAAAGGGAAAGGAAAGGAAGGGAGTGAGTAATTTTAGACATTAGTTTTCCATGTGTGTTTAATTTTTAACATAAATTGAATATTACTAGTTATTCAACTTCTAATATCATTGTACAGGGCTATGCACTGTCTGTAGGAAGACACTATCCAACTGAGTCCCAGTGTGGCACTAGATATTTAAGATACCCAGGGAAATGCAGAGAACAATGTTAATTAGAAGAGAGGTTATTGAAATAAGATTTTCTTCTGTTTATGAACAGTCTAGAAGCTTAGGGGAGGAATATGCAGCAGACCTTTAATTAATCTGTATACTTTTAAAGGGAATTCGCTAGAATTCATCATGGTCAGGTATGTGTCACTGAGACAAGAAAGTAGCAAGAGTGGCAAATGTCTGCTTTGCTGAGAGTTAGAGGAGGAAAAAGAATGTAGTCCCAGTTGTAATATGATTTTGGGATTTGCATTTGACAGCACAATATCTGGGAAAATACTTCAGGGTCATTAGAGAGCAACAAGAGGCATTCCTGTAGAGATATAAGAAGATAATCAAATGAGTGTTTAAAAAGAAAACATAAGCAAGACCAAGCCTGGCACATGAAGAGCTTGCATGGGAACATGGGTTGATGGCAAAGTCATCCAGTCATGCAGAGAGGACATATTTGGCAAGCAACAGCAATGCTAGCAAAAGCAGCAGCCTTCTTCCTTATTGCTTAGCTAATTAATGTCATCCTTTTTGTAAGGGTGGGGGTGGTTCATCTCACCAACATTAGGTAACTATTGTAGGATGACCCTCTGAATATGCCCATCTCTCTTCATGGACTTCAGAAGGAGCCTGAAATAATGCAGGTCTGAATAGATATATGACTTACAGTTTCAGTACTGGAGAAGATGAATCCCACCTTGAGTGACAGAGATCATTGTAATTTGGATTGTTTTCATGCGGGCTGATTTTGAAGGGAGTGGAATTATCTTCATGTAACTTTAGATAACTTCAGTATAAACAGCTGCAGCAATGCAAGACAGCTTATAAACCAAAGAAAGAAACAGTTATTTTGAAGTCACTATCTGACCTATTCAGACATCTTGTTTAGCATTGAATGAATTCTGTCCTGGGCTCTACCAACTAGAGGTCTGCTGGCTGTAAAGGGAACCTTCATCACTGTAGACATTAAGCTTAGACCAGAAAAATTCCTCCCTGGGGTGATTACAGTGACTCTCATACTTACAGCCATACAGGATTGCTGGGATGTTCATGTATAAAAGCCCTTTGGAGACGAGTGCTTGCCAAAGCAAATGCAATTATTTATCACTTGTGTTGGCACTGATGTTAATAAAAATCATCAGAAATCTGCTGAAAACCTTTTTTTCATTACATTGGGAGGGAAGGAGCCAGAGGTCCCCAGGGGGGTCGGGCAGCCCTTTATGTAGGAACCAGCACCATGGACAGAGGCGGCTGCTGCCTTCCTGCCCGTCCTTGCCCGCTTCCACCTCCAATTGAGATGCAAATGCTGCCTGACTTTAGAGTCAAAGCGCCCTTTGTATTTATTTCACTTTTTTTTTAACTCGAAGATCTGAATGGAAATTAGAAATACTGGTTGCGACGTATGTATTTTCTTACCAGGAAAGACAATAAAATCCCTGCTTTGCACAAGAAGAAAAAGGCACACAAAGACTGCCTTTTTCAAAAAGCAATTGATAATAGGGCCTAATTAATCAACATCACACAGAAGAAATAGAAAATGGATCCTTAATATATTTTATCCTTTAAGCGATATCATTTTTGCCTTATCTTGTTGCTGTTATGATGTGAGTAGTGGCAGGAAATAGAATTTTGGGGACAAGTCTTTGGCTGCTGTTCACATCATGTCTCCATTAAATTACAAGGTCAGAGCAGGAGACCAAAGCTCATCCGGTGAGCAAACTCAGGTGACTTGACAACTGCTAACTGAATTGTTTCATTATTTTGATTAACAAATGCCTCAGAAGTCATATAGTATTTACAGAGAAAATGAGATAATACTGTTGTCACCTGCTTATTTTCAGAACTGCCTGTCCCCATCTTGACTGCTAGATTATGATGAAGTTTTTTTCCCTCCTTATCTTGTTAATCATCAATTTGCTCAACTTTAATTTCTCCATAAAAGCAACCATATTTTTCTAAGAAGTAATGACAACCAAATGGTTATGTCTGCCCACTTCTGTTTTCTGAATAGAGGAAATAATTTCTGTACCTCTGCAGACACACCTCTGAGCACTACCAGGACAGTGAGTCCCTTATCTCCAGCCCGGTGCTGGTTTTTTATCTCATAATGCAACCAAATTCTTTACAATTATCTGCATGCACAAATTCACTTCTCTCAATGCTAATGACATTCATTATGTGGTGACTAGTCTAAAGAACTTTAGGCTATTTAAGATAATGTAGGTTTCATAGGCCTGCTAGATGATAAAGTTTCCTTATTACTGTAAAGTTCATTGCCTTTGCATTTTCTCCTGACATTTTAAGAGAAAAGGGGTGAATTTTAGAGGGTACTCTGAGAGCTTTCACAGATGATTATGTTTCCAAGACTTCATGAGTCACCATAGATTGCCTATGGCAAACACGAAGTAAAACGTTGGGTCTGTAAATCCCCACAACCTCTGTAAGGCCAGAAGGGAGCCATTTCCCCAGAGTAACAGGGCAATCAGTGCTGCTTACACCCAGTACTGGGCCTAAAATCCCTGACAGAAGGGCAGTTGATGAAAACAGGCATGCCTACCTGCCTGGCAGGAACATATGCTGTACAGATATGCCCAGATGCCTCAGCCTCCACTGCACCTTTCCACTATCCTCAGGCTGTGAAGGATGCAATGCATCTTTTTGGGGGGGAAGAGAGAATAGCTGTTCAGGTTGCTGTCTCACTTTCTGAATCCTGAGGTTATGGATATACTTCCAGGAGAAATACATGTGATACAAGCACCACCACTTAAACAAGTGGTGGTTTATTAAACCAATAGAGGCCTGGCAGTCCTTTTCATAGTGAATTCTTGGGTTACGTGTTACTCCCCAGGCCAGAGTCAGCACATGGGGCATTACTGCAGCTTAATTACCACCCCCTTTCCAAGGAATTTCAGGACCATCAGGACCACCTGCCTCATGAGAGAAACCTTGCAACATGTCAACAGTCTCCTATCTGGCAAGTGGTGCTCCAAGAGATACCAGTAGACAGCAGAAATGGTGGCAGAAGAGCTGTTTAGCAGCCCAGTGTCCAGCAGGTCTCGTGGTGGGAGACTGAGATGTAGCAATATGGACAGGGAGGTAACAGGCCACAGCTGGAGAGAGAGGGGGACTCAGAGCATGAGATCACCCACCTTCCATGGTGCTCTTGGAGGGCTGCAGTGAATCAGTTTATCTCCATACTGGCAGAGCTAATATAGCTGTACAGATTTTGCATGGAGAAATTAAAAGCTGTGTCTTATAAAATAACGTGGGGGTCTGCAGGTTAGTGCCTTTATATTTAAAACCTGGTGTTTTGTGATGCAGGTTCATGGACTGCTGGACTGCTATTGACCTGTTGATATCTGGACCCATGAATGTGGCATCGCTATTCTGGAAAAATAGCATCTTAAGCCACATATTTTCTCCCACATTTTCCTCATTTGTGCTTTGATTGTTAGAGCAGTCTCTTGTCAGGTGGGTGCTACAGGCTTAAAATGTCTTAGACTGTGTTCTGAACAGAGAGTTATTACATCAAAAACAGGCCTAACACCCCTACTGTGGTCAAAAGGAAAGTCATTACCTCTGCTTGTTACAAGGTACCAGTCAGGGGACTACAAAGAGTAGTTTGGCTCTGAACTAGCCTAGCAGATTGGGCTCAACCTGCTGCTCCAGCTAGTGTTAGGACTCCAGTGGTGTATAAACATGTGTGCTTGTCTCTTAATTAATCAAACCAGTCCAGTTGAAGGCATGAGAGGCACTGCAGGTGTCTAGAAAGCTTTGAGGGGAAAAGGGGAGGTACTGTGGGAGTTTAAGTGTCTTTGGGTTTATGAGAGTTATGTTGGACGTCGGTATTGGTACCTGTTTGGATTCCTGTTTAAAGTGCAAATTGGTTAATGTAGAAGGTCTCAGTATCTCCTTATGCCAAGAGCAGTTACGAAAGAAAGGAGGCCATGAGGGAAGTATTTGGTACCATTTTACTTCTTTTACCTGTTTTGTTGTGGTTTTTTTACAGAACAGTAAGCAGCTTGTCATTGCATTCCCTGTCTATTAACTTCCTTCCAAGATGTGGAGACTTCACTTCATGTTCTGCATGAGGTGCTGAGGCACAGATTCAGATATTATTGTCCTGTTTCTGAGTGCCTTAAGGGTCTTCACAATGTTCTGACTTTACACAGTGGCATATATAAAACTTCCAGCTGCTAACACAAAACATTTAAATGTCCCTTCAGGCCACATGTGAACCTTTAGAGCTCAGGTCAGCTGTGATATTAATTGCTAATAACAGCACATTTGTCTCCTTGCCTAGTGCAACTGTGACATTAATTACCAGTGTGGTCACAGGTCAGGTTCAGAACCAAGCTGCAAACCTAAAGTAATTGACCCCTTTTTTTGATAAAGCTCAAAGCCTTCTCCTTATCGACACAGTTAACATTAAATTCAACTGTTCACCTTTTTAGCTGGACCCCTTTTTCCTCTGCATAAAAATACAGCCCAGTATTATAGGAACAGAACAAGACATACTTTAAATTAGAGTTTGCAGGTGGGAAGACAAATGAGCAGGATTAAAAAATAGAATGAAAAAAAACCACCAAAACCAAAGTCCTGCAACCAAAACCCTCTCCGATATAGCCAAAAAACCCCACCCGTTCATCCAAGAGTCAGGAACTCCAGGCTCCTTGCACAGTCAGTCATTTTTCACCATGGATGTGCTCAAAATGGACCGTTGCAGCTTGGAGAGATGCTGGGCACACACCACTGTTGGATAAGCACCTCTGTACATGAGTGAATGTGTGAGAAAGGGAGCTTGTTTGCTGGAATGTATTTCCCCAAATTACCACATTTTCAAAAATCTCTGCCAATAAAATGGCCTTTCACCTTTCCAGATGCAAACATACAGAACTGCCTGGTGCTCTCACTGTATCTTTCATCCCATTTTTTCCCAGCAACATGGGAGTATCTGGGAGGAGGTGGGAAAGGAAGAGATAATTTACAGACAGCTAAACAGATTCTGTTCCACACTACCTTTGGAGTACATACATGTGTGTATAAATATAACTATATATGTATATGCATTTATACGTATGTATTATATATATATATTTAATGCTTTGTTGTCTGTATAAAAAACCCTTTGGCTCTGCAAAGATACTGCCTAACTCACTCAGGTCACTGCCTCTAAAAGTCAACCCTTAGTCCAATGCTGAAGAGTAACACTGAACAGTGGAACAAATGACCCATAACCTGGCCCACTTTCTTCCGAAGAGGACAGAAGGAATGGAGTGGGCTTTGACTTGAACCTTTGGTAGTCTAAGTTTATTATTTGTAATACAGGGCTGGCTAGAATATGGCTTCTTTCTGTGTGTGCCAGCACAATTGTTACAGGCACAAGCCTGTAATTTTTTTTACAGCTTTTACAGGTTTTTATGCAAACAAGCCGATGTAGCAGCTACTTTAACAGCAGCATTAATAAAGACCCACTGAAGATGAAGGCTTGCTGTCTTATTCAATACCAACTCCTTAAGCTGCTGAAAGACTGATGATATGTTGCTGGAATGAGTTTTCATTTCCTAATGGTGTCATTTTCTGCTATATAGCCTGCAGTATATATTAGAGTGTCCAGTTTAAGCAGGACCATTTTACCTCTGCTGTAGGTTCCATTCAGTATTTTGATTTTTCTTCTCTTCCTGCTTTACAAATATATCTTCAAAAGGCTCAGAGACTCAGCTGGGTTATTACTGCTAAGACGAGTGCCCTTATTGCTATTTTATAGGTAGCAACACGAAGGCTGTCAAAGGAGAAACAGTTTCTTTGGCGTCACACAGTGCGTCATGGTTTTTTGAAAACCTTCTCTCTCGCTCTCCAACTGCAATGCTTCTAAATTGCATCAATGCAGTGTTTCGCAAACAGCTAAGCCACATGAGTCAGGAAGCTTCGAATTCTGTAACATTTACAGAGATGAGAAACCCCTCTCTCAAGTTTACATCTGCTTTTACTATCAGGTGCAGACATAAACTGTGGTAATGGAGTTGGAGGAGCTTTTGGACCTGGAATGTAGACAATACTCAGGAGGAAGAACACAAAGATGTTTTTAAAATACTTCATACCTGCAGTTACAGAAAATTGTAAGGGCTGGAAAAGTAAATACTCATATAGATTTTTTTCCATAGCAGGAAGCAAACAACCATTCTGAGCTCAGTCCCTGCTCTTAATACATAATCCCCAAACATTTCTACTGTCATTAAAAGTTGCAATAAAATTATGTTCCTTCTTAATAGCCAGGCACGGAAATTCAGTCAGAGCGAAAAAACCCAAAAAACAACTCAAACAAAAAAACAGGTACAAAAAATTGCTAAGACAACAGACAGCTATACTTATGTGACTAAGCTCCCAAGTATGGAAGGGGCTATAGGCATTAGGTGATTCACTGTTGAATGGTAGATATATATATTTTTATGACCAAGAGACTTTTTTGCAGGCTTCTGTATAATAAAGTCCAGGAAATTTTACATGCTGATTGTTAAAGAAAGACCAAATCCACATGTTCACCAAACTGTTCAGCAATGCTGACTGCCTTGTTTCCCTATTTCAAGAGCTCCCAACTTGAAACAAAGGAAGAAAAGGTAGGGACTAAGTACAGTCTTGCTTATTCTTACTGCGGGGTACAGTTCAGGACAAGAGGGAATGGCCTCAAGTTGCACCAGAGGAGGTTTAGACTGGATATTAGGAAAAATTTCTTTACTGAGAGAGTGGTGAAGCACTGGAATAAGCTGCCCAGGGAAGTGGTGGAGTCACCATTCCTGGATGTGTTCAAGGAACATGTGGACGAGGCATTGTGGGACATGGTTTAGCGGGCATGGTGGTGTTAGTTGATGGTTGGACTTGATGATCTTACAGGTCTCTTCCAACCATAGTGATTCTGTGCTTCTGTGATTCTGTGATGTCAAATCCCATTATCCCCATTCTGACACACAAGGCGCCCTCTGCTTTTATTTCATAGTGCTGTTACTGGCCAGCTGTTACATATCTTGTTTTCCCATGTAAAGACTGTGAGCAAGTCTGAAACATCTACAAAGATGGTCTGAAGTCCATTTTAAAATCACAATTGTAAAAGTCTAGGATAGGATTTGGTTGCCTAAAGTCATCTAATGCCACGGGAGATGCTATCGCATATCCCCCGGAGAACAGCTGCCAAACCAGTTGAGCACTGGTCTTCTGTGGGTTTCACATCATATCTGTGAGCCTGGTGCAGGAGTCTCAGTTATGCTGTGACCACAGAAGGCACTAGACAGCTATGTTTAGGCAGCTGAATCCTGTCCTTTTGCGGGCTGGATTTGAGCTTGTCAGTTAAGACATGTGAATTTAGGTATCTGCGCAGAACTCCTGCAGGGTGGGAAGAAAAACAGAAGGAAGATGAGAAGACTCATGGATCAAGATAATGGCAGTTTAATGGGCAAAGCAAAAGCTGCACACACAAGTAGAGCAAAAAGAGGAAATTTTTCACTACTTCCCGGGGCAGGCAGATTCCAGCCTCGTCCTGGAGAGCAGTGCCTCTGCACGTACAATGGTTACTTGAGACGACAAGTGCCATAACCACTAACGTCCCTCCTCCTTCTCCTTTCCCCAAGCTTTTATTGCTGAGCACAACATCATACGACACGTGAATGACGGAAAAGGACAGAAAAGGAGCAGTGGAAAATGTAGAAATTAGAAAAAAGGAAAATGCCCAGATGCAAATATACTGTGGAGATAGGCCCTTGTGTTCCAAGGCATTAATCTAAATTTGTTATAGTCATACTGACAACTTCTGATTTAACTTGAGTGATAGTAATTGTGCTATAAAAGCAGTACATGCTCAGAGGACAGGGAGGTCAGGGCTGCCACTCTATTCCTTTCACAAAGTGCTTGACCCATTACTCAAGGGGGTTGCACCAAATTACATCCAGAGGTCCCTTCCCATCCAAATTATTCTGTGATCCAAATTACCCTCCAAGGCAAGCCAGTCTGCATTTAAAACAGAGACTCATGCCTTGACAAGAGATGGCTTCCAGGCAGGTTATATCTCCAGCTAACACTGATGAAGATGATTCCTGGAAACCAGGCAATGTAGCTGGATTTTCCACCCAAGATTCCCATTCTATTGACCTCCATTAAGCGTCATCCGGATGAGCAAGTTCTGCAAACGATCATCTGGCAGCAGTTGTTCTTTTGAGGGACATTGAGCCTGAAGTGCTTGATGAGCTGAGGAAGGAGTAGCCAGCGAATCTGTCTGGGGATATCACATATTCCAGGTATAGGAGGCTGTTTGAGCAGTTGTTATCAGTTGGCAACAGCAAAGTGTATCTTTCTCCTAATTCCTTCCTGTTTAGTTGTAGCTCTTGGTTCCTACTAACCATCATTCCTTATGTCCCATCCTAAACTTGTCCGTATGTTAATTCCTGAATTTCATCTTGGCCTCTTCTCACCATTTCATCTTGCTTTCCTTGATTAAGGTCTAGCTCTTCACCTTTGCATGCCTTGACCACAGGGCCTTGCCCCTTGCTCTTGAGTCCATTCTTCTGGTAACCATTGCACGTGGCTGCTCACAAGCTCACAACTTCTTTGTCTCCCTGACAGACTACCTAGGTTAAAATATACGATCAGTTTTGTTCCTTTGCCTTACCATTAACAGGCAATTCTTTTCCACTCTTTTTTTCCCTTTTTTTCCTGAAGCTTTACTGAATATATGTGACTGGCTACATCAATGACAACATTTTAAATTGGATATAAGGAGAAGCTCATTAATTTATGCAGGAAGTGTATTCTTTTCGCCATTAGTTTTGCTAAATGCTTTGGAAAATGTTATCTGCAAAGTCTTTTCAACATATGGTTGATATGCAATGAATTACAATAACTTATCTTCAAATGAAAATCTTGCAAACATAAGATCCAGCTCGGTAACGTTCAATACAAACCCCCTTAATTCCAGTGGAAAGCTGGCTTCCCAGCTAGTAAAAATTCTGTTTCTGTATTTGATGGGTTGAAGGGTAATTAGTATGGGGTGGGATAAGTTGTATTCAGGCAGAGTACACATTCTGAAACCATCTCCAGATATCATGTAGATGCCTGTTTCTGTTAGTTTCATTACTTATTGAAAGCCTTGCAAAGTTGTCTTTTAAAGCAACATGGGGAAGCAGCAGCCTGAAGTATTTGCTGTGATTAACTAGGGATATTTCTACAGTTTCAACTCATCTATCCCCAAACTCAGCCTTGGGTCAGATTCAGAAAGATTTTTCTTTTTCATTTCGTAAGGGCAAAGATCTGAAATTTAAAATAAATTAAAACCTTATACAAGCAAAAACAAAAGAAAAAAATAAAAAGATTATTTTATTTTCATCTTTCAAATAACAGTAAGTTAAGTGTTTAAGAGGCATTTGGGCAATGCCCTTAATAACATGCTTTAACTTTTGGTCAGCCCTGAATTGGTCAGGCTGTTGGACTAGATGGTCGTTGTAGGTCCCTTACAAGTGAAATGATCTATTCTATTCTATACTTTATATCCTATTCCTGCCTGGTTAGCATTGACCCCTGGCAATGTAACCTATAAAGTAAAGGCAGGTGTTTGCTGACCTAATATATGTGTGTGTGTGTAGTGTGTAGTATGAGAAGTGGGATATGGGGTAAAGATTAAAGTGCTATGGAAAGTCCTGGCATAAAGTCAAGTCTTGGTCACTAATAGGATGCCATGCAATCTTTTCTCTATCCTAAAAGTAGGCAGAAAGTGGCAGCCACTGTTTATCAATTCAACCAGCCCCCTGCATTCCAGAAAGTGCTACTCTAGCCTAATATCAAGCATTTTTTTTTTAAAGCATAGCAAAGTTTACACCAGGGCATGCAAATGTCCCCTGTGATGTCTGCACTGATGGTTAAAGGAAGAATAGCCAATAAAACATTTCTAGCTCGTTAAGTAAATCATTCAAAAGCCTGGTTAGATAAAGCAGTGAACATATGAGACACAACTTCAGTAGAGTTAAGCCATTCACAGCACTTTGCCCCCACTTTGCATTCTGTTCTGAACAATTAGATGATAGACATGCTCAAAATAGATAATTTTTGTGCTTTTTTGCTCACATCTCAATATATAGTGCGGAGTCATTGTAATGGGACAAAACTCTCACGAGAGTTTCCTAGAGTGGAGAACAAAAAAGGAACGTGGGACCTGTGTACACAGGGGTAATGCCTTTCCAAAGACGATGAAATGGGCCCCTTCTATGTGTAAGTAATGGGCTCAGACTTTTATACACACTGAAATACAGGGATAATCAGGCTTTCAGAGAATGAGATATTCCAGCAAATGTGCAATGTCCCCAGGTGTGTTGCAGGAGAGAAGTGGAAATGTAAAAGGAACTGGTCAAGTTGATGGGAATAAGGCTAGTGGTGGTCTAACCTTGACTGAGTGCCACTGGGGTCCATCCAAGCACCTGTACACTCGCTAATCACTCTGCGGGAAGAATAAGCATGTTTCTGTGCAGAGTGAGATTAGAGAGAAGAGAAGGAAATGATGGAGACCTGTTCAAATGATGATTCCAGTCTCCTGTTATCACACACAACCACAGTCCTTTCATAAGCTGATCAAGCTCCATCCTGAAAATAGTTTACACTTTCCCCTGAAACTTTACTGCTTTTATCAATGTGCTGTCCCTGAACTTTATCACTTCCAGATGCTTAAGATCAGTTTGACCTTGACTGAATAACAGATAAAAGTAGAAAAAACAGTAAAGTTCATTCCTGTTGGAAGAACAGTGGATCTGAAGCAGCAACCTAAATGCATGTTGTAGTGGTTACTCACAGTTTGGAGTAGTGGCTGTCCTTTACTTCAAGAGATTGAGAGGGGTGCATTGAAATCCATCTTATATCCTAAGGATTTAAATGCATGGGAGTTGTTTCTCTCCTTCTGTAAAAAAGCACTGCTTATATGTCACAGCTTACTCTTTCTGTTGTGGTCTTTTTTCTAATGAAGAGGGAAATGATGGCACAGACTACATATTTTAGCTTAGACTTTCCCAGGCAAAGTACATTAATTGAAGTGTGGGGAGCCGCAATGCAAAACCCCATTCGAATCACAGCACTTCCTCATTTTAACTTGCCGGTGTATCCTATAGGTCATCATGCTTAATTTTGTTTCTTAGGACTGTGAACTTTTAAAATGAAATGTTTCACAATAGTGGCTCAGCATTTTTATTATAGTATGAACATTGTGAATACATCATAAATCATGTTCATGCCTTTTATAGTGTAGTGCACCTGGCATATTAAAACTGAAGGCTAAAGTTATCTTTGTCGAGCGCTAAGCATACAAGCCAGACAATGAATAGAAAAAGGAATGTAACAACCTTCACCCACTTTCAGTGTAAAATCATCCAGATAAAACTCAGAGGGATGCAAAGGAACTAAGTTTGATGGGTTATAGTTCAGTCTTTATGAAAGTAATATTTCCAAAGCAAAGGAAAGGAAGCTTTCAAACTTCTCTGCCTAATCTGTGGAAGGCATCCTGGCATCAGAAAGTACATACCCTGGAGAAAAGGAGACACGGGACCAATACCACGGAGCCCATTTGTGTCTGTTTGCAAGGTCAAGCAGCAATACTGGAACTAGTCCCACTGACCCAAAGGCAGCACTAGGCATACTGGCATCCTTCGAGCCAGTAATCAATGCCCTGCAGAATGTGTCCCTTAAGCCTTAGCCTGCTTTCTCCGTGGTAAAAAAGCTGCAACAGTTTTCCCCTTGTAATTTTGAGGAACACAGTGCTCACTCACAGGGCTCTGCCAGTTTAAATATGGCCTGATTTTCTAATTGAATATATGTGGATCTACATTTAAACATTTCCAGTTGCCCTCAGTATATCATATTTCCACCTTCTTTCCCCCTTTCTAAGTGCTGTGGACTGTGCTGTCTTTTCAGAGTTTTCTTTTCTCTTTCTCTGAATAAAATCCAGTGAATACAACTAAGTTATAAAAGGCTGGTTGGAGTCTTCCCTAAGCGTTTGTGAAGAGTTTGCTTCCTGTTGGTCTCATTTATGGCTGAGACTTTAGCTCATAGAGCTGAAGCTATTTAGCCTAGCTGAGCTTTGTCGTTGACTTTTATTCCACTGTTGATTTTGGTCAGTGTGCCAGGAGAAAAATGAAAAATTATCTTGGAATTATAGGAATCAAATCTGAGGTCACATTTGCACCTATATGCATAGTACCCCTTCAGATGAAATCAAAGATGCAATATTGAACTCCAGTTTGCAGAAATATAGCAAAGCGCTAATAGCTTTGGAGTTGAATAATCTGAATGCTTCTTCCCACCTCTGTAACCTTCTTCCCAGATGGCAACTGGAAAATCACTATGCCACAATGCTTAGAATTAGGCATCTAGATCCGTACATGGGCATCTAGACCAGAAACATCTGGGAGCATCAAATTCCCAGCAGACCTTGAACTCAGCATGCTGTGATTTAGTTAGCCGAAATTTGGAACTAGGTGTCCAATTAGATGTACCCAAGAGTGTGGTGAAAGCAATTCACAAACAACCGTCATGGACTATGGATTATAAAGAAAAAGGAAAGAAAAATATGTTTCCTGATGTTCAGTTTCAGGAAACTGTGTTTCAATTTGTGCCCATTGCCTCAGGTCCTGTTACTGGGCTTCACTGGAAAGAGCCTGGCTCCATCCTCTTGGCACCCTCCCTTTAGATATTTATACACATCAATGAGATCCCCTCCGAGCATTCCTCCTCTAGAGAGTCCCAGCTCTCTCAGCCTTTTCTCACAGGGGAGATGCTTCCGTCCCTTAATCACCTTCGTGGCTCTTCGCTGGACTCTGTCCAGTATCTCTGTGTCTCTCTTGTACTGAGAAGCCCTGAACTGGACCCAGTGCTCCAGGTGTGGCCTCACCAGGGCTGAAGAAAAGGGAGGCATCACCTCCCTTTACATGCTGGCAATACTTTGCCTAATGCAGCCCAGGATCTCATTCACCTTCTTTGTAGCAAGGACACATTGCTGACTCATGTTCAACCTGGTGTCCACCAGGATCCCACGTCTTTTTCTCCCAAGTTGCTTTCCAGCTGGGTGGCCCCATTTTGTTACCTCCTTTTTATTTTATTTTTTCTCTCCTTTTTGTTACTTCCTTATTATCTTCTTGCTTGGCTCAGCTGAATCTAAGTAAGTCATCAACCACCCACTATGGAAAAGGAAATTTTAAATCCAGGGATATCCTCAAGGTAACATTTTTCACAAGAACTCTGCCTGACCACAAATGTCATCCTGAATGTTATGATAAAAATCAGCTAAAACTGCTTTTCTGTCAAGCTTCATTTCTCTGTATTGCTGCTCATTATCTGGACCTAGCTAAGGTCGGTAAATATTAGGATGTGGGCAAACATAGCCAAGGGAGACGTGTTGCCCTATTGCCTTTCCTGTTGCTCTGTGGCATTTAGTGTAAAACTGAACACAGCCCAGAAAGAGACTGCTTTTCAGGATCAGCAGCAATGTTGTCTGTATAACTCAGATGTAATCCCTTGAATAATATTTGAACCAGCTTAGAAATTGGAGTATGGGAAGCCTGGGCAACTTGTGGCCATATTTCCACAGCAGGTCCCTGGGCTGAGGATGGAATGATCTCCATGCACTAATGGCCTCTTCCTGCACGACCACACGTGCTCCTGGGATGTCACCAGGCACCTTCAACCAGAAAAGGATTTCTGTCAAGTGGAGATATGCAAAACTTGTGACACAGTACCCTGAAGAAGGGGTGGACAACAACTGAGTTCAAAGAAACCAAGTCTATAAAGCAAGGGCAGTCTTCTTTCATTATACAAATTGTGTCCTGAGTTACTGTATATGTGTCCTTTCTGTTCATCCCTGTTTCATGAGCAACTGTGACTTTATTCTTTCCTCTGTGCTGCAGACAGAGCTTCAATCTGTCCAGAAGGAACTACAGATTGGTCTCTTCTGGATGCATTTGACAGTACTGGTTACTCTGTCCTGAAAAAGATTTGCAAAACATAAATGAATCAGAGAAGGATACAAGTAGAACTCAAATGTTGGTGGGAGGGAGTGTGAGGGGAATCTAACCAAAAAAGCAAAATTCTATGAAAAGACTGGTAGCTTCACAAAGAGAAAAAGAACAATGGTGAAGTAGTAAAAACAAAGCAACGGGATAGAGAAGCAACAAATAGTGTTTTCTTTCTCATAAAGGTACAGAGAAGAACAGAAAAAAATGAAAGAAAGGGCATTCCTTTGCATTCAACACATTACTAGACTATTGACCTCACTAGCCACATCATACTGGTAGATTAAATAGCACCTTAAAACCTTTGGTGGGTGGCGCTGGAATACAATCTCCTGTACTGTTAAATTTTGATCCAGCCAGCCTTCTCCAGCACAGTTGAGGACCTATTACAGGCCAGGGACTACTTCAATAGTCATTTCATAGGCAGTCACATTATTTTGGTGGGTGAGAGAGTTTAATATTACACGAGTGATCCATCAGCAACTGGACTTGGAACCTTGGAGCATTCAAGAAGCATGGCCAGCAGGTTGAGGGAGGTGATTCTCCCCCGCTACTCCGCTCTGGTGAGACCCCACCTGTAGTACCGTGTCCAGCTCTGGAGTCCTCAGCACAGGAAAGACATGGACATGGTGGAGCAGGTCTAGAGAAGGCCACAAAAATGATCAGGGTGATCGAACACCTCTCCTATGAGGAAAGACTGACAGAGTTGGGGTTGTTCAGCCTGGAGAAAAGAAGGCACCGGGGAGACCTTATTACGGCCTTTCAGTACTTAAAGGGGGCCTATGAGAAAGATGGGGACAAACATTTTAGCAGGGCCTGTTGCGATAAGACAAGGGGTAATGGTTTTAAACTAAAAGAGGGTAGATTCAGTCTAGCTATAAGGAAGACATTTTTTACAATGAGGGTGGTGAAACACTGGCACAGGTTGCCCAGAGAGGTGGTAGATGCCCAATCCGGGAAACGTTCAAGGTCAGGTTGGATGGGGCTCTGAGCAACCTGATCTAGTTGAAGATGTCCCTGCTCATTGCAGGGGGGTTGGACCAGATGACCTCTAAAGGTCCCTTCCAACCCAAACTATTCTATGATTCTATGATTCTATAATTCAATATCTTCATATAGATGTAGCTATGGTGGCAGGGAGTTTTCAAGGTTAAGTATTTAACAAAGCTCCTGAAAAGACTGAACAGTTTATATGGTGTCAAGAATGAGATAAAAATTACATTAATGACAGATGCCTCCTGCTCTAATGTTTACAACTTTTCTTAATGATCAGACATGAGGAGGAAATCTCACGTTGGAATAAATTGCAGGCAGCATGGCATTTCTTAACATCTTCGCCTAGCATCTGGCTAAGGTTGATTTCTCGGTGAAGTAGATATTTGATCCTGTCTGGCAAGTGGTATGACCTTGTACTCCTCCAAGAAGAAGTAAAATGCTGAGATGAGAAAGAAGAATATGGTTAAGGATGAATAAAAAAGAAGATAAAACCAGCCAAACCCTTTTAGCACAACTGATCTGATTTTCCTTTACATTGGCATAGGTTTTCCTTGAAGAAGGAGGAGGTCAGAATGTGCACTAGTGGTATGCCTCCCTGGAAGAGCCATCCATTATCCTTTGAATGAAAATTGGCTTAATGCTAACAAGATTTAAGGCCTTTATTTATTCCAGCTACACAGACACATGGATCAGACTTGAAGGCCTGTGATGATTTTATTTGTAGATGATTTTGCCTAATGCTAGTTATCTTTGACAGCATTTACTTTGATTGAGTTTATTCCCCTTGATGTGATTACACATATGATATGTGCATCAGGCGAAAGGACACCGCTAATGCCATTGCCGTTAAATCTTGTTGCCCTTGCATCACGCAAAATCCCGGTTCCAGCTCCGAGCAATATAAATCTATTGGGTTTAATCAATCAGGACCACATTTAGTGCAGTCACAATGCAGTCACATTTGTGGCTTCACCGTTGTAGTCAGTGAAAAATAATGCAAACGGACTGCCACCAAGCACAGCCTAGGCAGCCCTGCAGCTCAAAGCCTGCAATGAGCTTCTGGGCAACATTCTTCTCTGTTACACTCCAAAATCTGGAACAACTCTATTGGCCTCTATCCATCCACTTCAGATTAGCACCTGTGCAGTGGAGACCTTGCATCCATGAGAGGGCTTTGCTCCACTTCAGACAGCACATTAGAAAGCCCTTCTTGATTTTCTATTCCACGCTTAGTGTATAAACCCTGTTCTAAAGAAAACCATCACCAAATTTAGTTTTCTTTAACACAGCATGACAGACTCCATGGTTCAGCTGCTGGTTTTCAAGGGATGTAGCCATCTGTGAACAAGGGTCCATGCAGTCCCCTGGAGCTAGTGACTACTTTACCATGTTCTCCCATCCTCGCTGTGACTCACAACCCTGAGAACAGAGTCTGGCTCTAGGTCTCTAAGCTGAGCCTGTTGCATTGGTCTCTAGGATGTTTATTGGTGTCTTTAAATTCAAGAAATCATGTTAGCAGGAAGACTCAGTGTTAGGGGCTTAGAGCTCATGTGCGTGTGAGGTTTTGAGCACAGCAAGGTAATGTAATTTCTTCACCTGCAAATTCTCTTAGGTCCAGAATGACTGATGTGTTAACTTAATTGCCACTTGGAGGAAGCTTCGATTAATTTGACTATGCAGTGCGTAATTTATTTCTTCTCACAGTGAAACAGGTAGCCTTGTACTCTCTTTTACTGTGAACTAAATGTATGCTTGCAGGGGCTGCTTCAAAATAACGTGTGCACTAGTTTTCAGCTTTCTTTACTGCACACCAAATCCCTAATACTAAAAGGTGTTAGACCCTTAACAGTGTTTTCTTTGGTTCCAAACTCATTTTTTCAGGAATTATTGACATTCCTGAGACTTCTGCTGAGCTGCCAGCTAACGCTATCAGTGCCTAAAGATCCCAATGGTAAACATCCGTAAGTATTTCTGCTGGTGCTTATTGCAGATATCTAGCTGGCCTTTCAAGGCTCACACTGAAATGTGGTACCACTGGAGCACCCTGATTCAGACAGTTTTGTTAACTAGCTGGACAATCGCAAAAAGAAAGGCAGAAATGAGAGATATACTGGTCGTCTGGTCTTCTGCTGCCTGACCTGTTCCCTTGCATAGTTGTTAGCTTACCTGTTAAGTTAAAGACTAATACTTATAAGGCCCTATACTGTTTCCATGTGAAAAATGACAGAAATAGACTATTTATGAATGCAAACACTAAAACTTCAGTACTACCTATCTCCTACAAGCTTGGCTTCCCTGCCCAAGGAGCATAGAGAAGCAAAGAAGGCAGCTGTTTGGGGTGGAAAAGAGTCCTGAGTCCCTTCTCTTACGGAGGTACCTCCAGGTACGTCCTTTACCTCCAGAGTAACAGAATAACCTGAAACATGTCCTGATAGTTCATTCGGTGTTATTGGATCCACACTGCAATGGCATGAAATGAATCAGGTCTTGTTTGTCCACTCCACACACCTCCCTCCCTTCTCTATACCCCCAAGGTTACAAGAAGCTCCTCATACTGTTACAGCTTTAAGCCCTATAATGAAAGACCAAAGGTCACAAATGCAGTGAGCAACCCAAAGAGAGCAGAAGAGATCCCGACATTGTAGGGCTCTGGTCTACCAGTGAATTTATCTGAAGTGAATGGTTAAATAGATTTATTGCCTCTTTCAGAATTCCTTTGCAAGAACCTAATTACGTCCAGACCTTGTGTAGGAAAACCTGGGCTCAGACTGATGGTGGTGAATACCCAGCCCAATGTTTGAATGATTAGGAGGTGTGATGACTAAGTGTTTCTTATGAAGCAGCTCTTCATAGGTACTATCTAAGCAATCTGTACAGTTCTGGGGTGTTTCTCTTACCACCACCTTTATTTCTGCTTTTCTGTTGTTTGGATTATTCATTGTTTATAAAACCTTATTGACTGTATTGAGTTACTGTATAGCACACGACCGTACACACACAGGGAACAGTGTTATGACACTCCTTACAGCTTGCCAGAAAAAAAGGCAATGACGTGTGGCAAGAATTTCTGAAGCCTCTTTGAGTGGAAGATCTGTGCCATTTGTAGACCACTGCCCACCTTCGAGATGGTGAACTGAGGCATATGGAAGAAATCATTCCCCAAATGACTATGATCCTACGTCACTCAACCCACGGAAATTCTCAACACACTTGTCCCTGAGCTGCTGTCTGTTTTACTGAGCTTCCATATACACTGTTCTTTTTCCCCTTCTGAATTAAAATGAGTTTCGTACTAGCCAGGTTTCATTACCTTGTTTATCCTTTCAAAATACTTGTGTATCTCAAACTCAGAAAACATCTGATTTTGTTTGCAGATGATTTTTATCTCCCACAAAATAACTAAGAGAACATTCAGTTTGATTGCATTCATTTATTTGCCTATTAGTCTGTTTGTAGCTATAATAAGAAAGCAAATGATTCCACTGTATATTTTATTTATGTGATTTGTCTGAATAGTAAACTGCAGAGCCTGATTCAAACGTTAAAAATTATGGAGTCGTGGCATCCAAAGTCCTAATTGGAAGCATTATATGGAGGATTTGCAAGCTACAGAGCTTGCATGCAGAGTCAGAAGCAGAACCTAAACTTCCTTCTTTTTCTCTCACTGCATTCAAAGTTTGGGGTTGCTCAAATCCACACAGAACACCTTTATCCACCCTAACACCTTACAACCCCAAAGCTGTTAGGATGCATCAGAAATAAACTATTTTTATGTTGCTCACTAGTGTCTTTATGTGAGCGCTTAATTTTGCTGTCTCCAGTGGGGTGATGCCGCCTTATAGTTCATCGGTTTGTGAACGACCCTTGTTGTACACCATCTAAAGTGGGAGTAGTGGCAAAGCACCTCCGGCTTAAAAATCCTGTGAAGATAACCAAGTGCTTGCGCTATATCTTGTTATAGTCTTTACACAACATCACTTTCTGGAACAGCCTATCTCTCCTTGGAGGTTTTCAGACCAGCTAGTAAAGTGTAATTAAATTTCTCCATTTATTGTGATTAATGGTGTGTAGCAGGTCTTGCAATTATTTTAACTCTAGTATTTTTGAAGCGGAAAGGCCAGGTTTCCGCTCCTGTGTTACAGGCTTGTAAGGGACATGGCTGTTACATTTGTTGTCTACATCATGGGAACACATTATGGAGGAGTTTTTAGGAACAGTTATATCCTGCCAGAGATGAAAAAAATGAGCCTGGGTTGTTATTTTTGAAGCAATGTTCTTTTTATGAGAGTTCCTAAGGATGTGGACATCAGATCCATTTCATAATTGTTTCTGCGTCCTGCTGCGTGCAGGGCACTTTTAAAGGTGCTTTATTAGTATAAACGAGGGAAAAATCCTGGCTCAGATTTCACTAAAACCCCTGTCTTGATGAGTCAGTATATTTCTACTTCTTTCCACCTCCAAGCAATTATTCTGATCTATGGAACAGTACTGATGAATCAGATGGTTTCTAATAGTTATATGGATATAATTTGAAAAGTTTTAATGAAACAAATTACTTACATCTGAATTTCTTATTAAAAAAAGGAAAAGAATCAGAAACATAGCATGATTGCCGGCTAGGACAGTGAATCCAGACAGAGTAGAAATAAGACAGACCCCAGTCCTGAAAGTGAGGGTGCTTAGCGTGTGAAACAGGTTATCAAAAAGTCTGGTAAACAGTGCATGGCATGAGGTGCTCGGGCCCAAACGAGATATTTTTATTTCACTCTCCAAACCTATTCCCCACCAGCCTCTGAGGTTAAACCAAAGTTAATGCAAATGAAAACTGAAGTTAAACTACCTACCTAGATATCTGATCCTACAGTGAAAGAAATACCTAATCTGTATATTAAAAAGTTATCGATGAAATGAATCCTGGGAGGATTTGTTAGGATCTCAGCTTTGGATTAAAGTGTTAGAATTAGTACTCTGCTTGGGAACAGATCATGCTCACCTTAGCCACAGGTATTAAGAGCTTGTATCAGAATTTGATCACTTTGGGGCTTGTTTATAGTAAAAATTACTTTTTTCCCACACACTTTATTTTCAGGGCCAGCCTTTTGTTTGTTTCGCTTGGTGGGAGACCTCTGAGTTTAGACACTTTCTGTGCAGATGTCTCTGAGCTGGAGGGCTCAAGAAATGGATTGAATAAAAAACACAGCCTTCCATGGCACAATTCGCTCAGCCTATTTTAGACACTTATTTTAGGACCTGTAATACCCTGCACTCCTCTGAATATCCTGATTAGATTTCCTCTACCTGAAAGGCAGCCTAGGAGATAATCCACATTTATTTTTAGGCATATCGATCCCAAAATCCTTTTTTTGTACTATTTTATTTGTTATTAATAGTTATATAATTCTATTTTTTGGTAAGTTCTGAGGTGGAAACAAACTTTTAAGTTCATTAAGCACTTAAGTAAGATAAGTTCTGTAAGCAACTTAAGTTCTTTAAGCACTTCAGTACCTAAATAATAATCACGGCAAACCTCTGAGTCTGGAGTCCATAGTTTGGAGGCAGTTGTGCCTCTTTGGATTCAGGCTGGTTAATCAAGGGTAAAGTCTCATCCTGTTTTATTTCGGTAACGCCCCAGTGAAAGCTTTAACTAAAGGTCACACGGACTCCCGTGCTGAGCTCCAAGTTGCTGAGGTTGTGCCGTTACTGGTATCTTCTTGTATCTTGGACTGCCATGTAGATTGTTCTTTCAACACATGGCACTTTCTGGTGGAATGACTGGCCTCTTGCCGTTCAGGTGGAAGTGAAGAGAGGAACCTGCACTGGGCATCGTTCACCCATAACACATTTCATTAAGCCCCTGCCTTTTGTACAGCGTAAAGAAGAGCAGAATGTAAGAAGCAGCAGCGTGTAAGAAGAGCAGAATGCAAAATGAGCAGACAAGGCTGTGCCCGCTCTCCTACAATTTCTTTCTTCCCCAGAATAGCCACAAAAGTATGTCAGAGAAGAAAATTGCTGCCTCATTTTCCAGACAGACGCTAGTCTGAAAAGTCTCTCTCCCAGGTGCAACGTAGTGCTGACGAAGCAATAAATAAAAAGAATTAAAAAAGAAAAACCCTGAAGCTCGAGGTCTTTTTGGCTGTGTGTTTGCATTTGCTTCTTGTATGATCAGAAGATAATTAGCTATTTTATTTGCCAGCAGGTCTACAGCTCGTCTTCCAGACAGTCCGGGGTGTGTGTTTCATAGCCCAGTGCTCCACCAGTGACATCTACTGGCTAACACCACCCTTGGCATCCCACATGGTGGTGGGGCAGGACGGTGGGACCGGACATGGTCCAAGACCAGGGTGGCATGGAAAGGCAGACACTGGAGAACTGTCACTGCTAGGAAGATGCGCCATGTGAAGGGTTTGCTCAGTTACAAAACCCTCAAAATTCTTTTGACCAGCACCATCCCTGGATCATGGCCAAGTTATGAGTCTTTTCATTACTGACTAATATTCAAAAGGGCATGATGCACATACCTGTGGGCACCACTGGTTTGATGAATGTCCAATACATCTGATTCAGTGCTGTAGTGCCTCTTGAGTAAGTGAAGTTTTGGGATCAGACCCATCTTTGGATCAGACCCATCTTTGCTGTTGTCTATTTTCTGAGTAAAAAATTATTGTGGAAGTTGGTATTATTATGACTCTTTGTATTGGGTTTGCGTGGCAAGGTTTTGGTAGCGGGGGCGCTACGGGGGTGGCTTCTGAGAAGCCTCTAGAAGCTTCCCCTGTGTCCGATAGAGCCAATGCCAGCCGGCTCCAAGACGGACCTGCCACTGGCCAAGGCTGAACCCATCAACGATGGTGGTAGAGCCTCTGGGATAACATATTGAAGAAGGGGGAAAAACAAATATGCAATGGCAGCTGGAAAAGAGAGGAGTGAGAATATGTGAGAGAAACAACCCTGCAGACACCAAGGTCAGTGAAGAAGGAGGGGGAGGAGGTGCTCCAGCGCCAGAGCAGAGATTCCCCGGCAGCCCGTGGTGAAGACCATGGTGAGGCAGGCTGTCCTCCTGCAGCCCATGGAGGTCCGTGGCAGAGCAGATATCCACCTGCAGCCCGTGGAGGACCCCACGCCAGAGCAGAAGGATGTCTGAAGGAGGCTGTGACCCTGTGGGAAGCCTGCGCTGGAGCAGGCTCCTGGCAGGACTTGTGGATCCTTGGAGAGAGGAGCCCACGCTAGAGCAGGTTTGCTGGCAGGACTTGTGACCCCGCGGGGGACCCACGCTGGAGCAGTCTGTTCCTGAAGGACTGCACCCTGTGGAAGTTCACCCATGCTGAACAGTTCATGAAGAACTGTAGCCAGTGGGAAGGACTCACGCTGGAGAAGTTCATGGAGAACTGTCTCCCATGGGAGGCACCCCACGCTGGAGCAGGGGAAGAGTGAGGAGGAAGGAGCGGCAGAAACAACATATGATGAACTGACTGCAGCCGCTGTTCCCTGTCCCCTTGCGCCACTGGTGGAGAGGAGGTAGAGAATTAGGGAGTGTAGGGAGTGAAGTTGAGTCTGGAAAGAAGGGAGGGGTGGGGGGAAGGTGTTTTTAAGATTTGGTTTTATTTCTCATTATCCTACTCTGATTTGACTGGTAATAAATTAAACTGGTTTTTTTGTTGCCCAGATTGAGTCTGTTTTGCCTGTGACAGTAACTGGTGAGTGATCTCCCTGTCCTTATCTTGACCCACGAGCCTTTTGTTATATTTTTCTCTCCCCATCCAACTGAGGAAGAGGAGTGATAGAGCAGCTTTGGTGGGCACCTGGCATCCAGCCAAGGTCAACACACAACACTCTTACCAAAGGGAAAACTTTTGGCCACTGGTTTCAGCCAGTGATAACCATGTGACCATAGAATGAGAAAATGTCCAGCTATTCCATCAGCTGTAATGCAGTATCCAAAAAGATTCCTATTGCATTAAATTCCAGGGAGTGAATTTTAAGCCATAGCTATGGGATGGGTAAACACCTACAGAAAACACAAAGAATTGCCTTAAAAAGGGAAATTTCTGAATGCTTGCATACAAAGATGTTTTATATTTGGTCTCTGGTACATATATATGTGAGTTAAAGTTGTCATTCGTAAACTTCAATATATCATCAGTCATCACCAGTATTTGGTTGAATCCCTCCTCCAAAAAAACCACAAAATAAATGACAAACACCAAGCTGAATTCTAAAGTTCAACCATGTTTATGTCCTTTAGTATTCATTATTTGCAAACATTACTCAACATCCAGTCCCTGTTAAAGATGAACTGCTGGTTGTTTATTTGAAGCCATTGAACCATGTAAGGCAGGCAACACTTTGTAGCCTAGCAGCAAGCCAAAAATAAACCATGCTGTGTGAAACACTGACAAGCAATGGTGTTTCTACCTTTTATTTTCTAACATCCTGTGTTTTGGCCAAATAGAAATGGTGTTTAAGCAACTAGTAGAAGACACCTTTTTGCAAAACACCTTTTTGCAAAACTATTCCACTGCCCAAATTCCAAAGTTCAGCTTCTGTCTGTATAGAAGAGACAATTTTTCTTTGTTTTCTTTTAAATAAGAATCATTATCTTTCTAAATGAGGTTACTACCTTTCCACCTGCACTGAAAAGACACATTCCTGCATCCTTTTTGCTATGAAAAACCAAAGGAACAGACTTCAGTTGTTCCCACAGTGGGAGACCTTCTTGCTATTGTTATTTCACCTTAGTGATTTCATTGGCACAAA
This sequence comes from Gavia stellata, assembly GCF_030936135.1. Classification (NCBI taxonomy): domain Eukaryota; kingdom Metazoa; phylum Chordata; class Aves; order Gaviiformes; family Gaviidae; genus Gavia; species Gavia stellata. The sequence continues at coordinate 4,124,191 of NC_082599.1, forward strand.
GTCACAGTGAAAAGCTGATAGATAAAGTCTATTTCTGCTAAACAGCAGACAGCACTGTGATCATTACAATGACCATATACCCCCCGTCTCACTTTTGGACATGCAATGCATTTCCTTAATTTCATGCTATAAAAACATTTGCCTTGTGGGCTGTAACACAGCCTTCACATTATATCAGAGACTTTTAATTGGAAAAATATTGAAATGCTTTTAAAAATGGTAATTATTTCCTAGGGCCACAGGAGTACTCTTCAGAGCCCAGAGAAGACATGGATGAAATGCTATGTCAGGTGGATACAACACTGTGCTTTAGAGACAGCTAATCTTAAACAGGATGGACATGAGCTACACTTGATCATTTGGGCTGGGGCCGGGGAAGTCGCTCTGCAGTGAATGCATCCAGTGGTGTAGATATGGCTTAAGGCTTCCTAGACTGTATCCTAAGGCATTTTCAGTGAGAACTGTGGGAGTTCACCAGATGGTCGTTTCTAACATTTGCTTCAGAATAGTCTGACATGCTACAGACCTGCTTTAAATCCAAATATGTTCACAGGCTAAATTCTCTTGCTACCACTTGGACATTTCTCAGTCAGTGGGCTTACAAGACACTATTACTTGTTGAGCTCCTATAATTCTAGTTGGTAGGCAACTCACATCTATATTTTGAGTTAGTCTGGAGAATGGGAGAATTGCTCATCTGTTTTCCCAAGCAGAGAATGGAATAGAAAAATCAGTTCTACCAAACGACAGTAATTTCACTGGACTTCAGCTGACTACAACAGAGTTAGTCACAGTGTAGACCCTTCCAATAATCAGTGGACAGCAAAACAAGAATTTGCACCAGGATTTGTCTGAGATACTGTGATGTCTACTTGAGGAAGAATTGCCCTCTGAAAGGGCTTGTTTCTTTTCATTGTAGCACAAATATCTATATTTTGTCCACATACCATGATTCCTTATTTCCACATTGTGAGATTCGTGGGGAAGAGGTTAATCTGCTCTGAACCACATTCACAGCCAGCTTCCCTAATAATGACAAATTTCCTATCCTGCTCTTACATATACATACTTATATTGCAAATATCTTGGTAGCGTGCTTCTTTGCTTACCTCATTTGGCTTTGTTGGATTTGAATCAGGTTTAACCATTCCATTGTTTCCTGTTATGGTGGATCCTGCAAAATGTGGGATTCACAGGAATGTAGAAAACCAGGTAAAATTGAGCACTTGCAAATCCCCGTGTAATTAAAACAAAGAAGCTGGACACTATCTAATGTGCCATATTAGAAAGAGGTTTCAAGGCTTAAACGTGCAGTTTAACTGGAAGAGGCAGCCAATATTGCTGTTTGTACTTGGTTAAATTCTGAACACCTTCCCTAATATTTATTCTATGGAACATAAACCAAAACAACTCAAAAACTTTCCTTGGATTACTGGAAAATTCAGTTGAATCAGGAGCTATTAGAAAGAGAGATAAATCTGATCTATTTTAATTTGAAATCTTTGAAAATCTCTGGCAAATCTTCAAAATCTTTGAAATATCATGCAAAGGTCAGTGTTTGGTAGTACATAACTAAGACAGGTTCCTTTTCCAGCTTGTAGTCTTCAGTTCGCATTTATTTTGCCTAAAATAAGGACTTTAGGACTGAATGCAAAGTTTTCCCTATTCAAAGCTCAAGGATGCTGACTGTAGATTTTTGACAATATTTTAACTGTGGTCCAGTTGATCTAGCTTCCATTTACATTGGGCATAAACATCCTTATGCTTTTCCTTAAAACATTCTTCCATTCTCCTCAAAACATTGAAAATTTACTACAGAATCAGGCTGACATCTGAAAGATGAATTACATTCCTGATGTGAGCAGGGTAACTATCACATTACCTAATGTATTAGAGTAAGAGAAAAAGGTTCATGGCTCTCTAGGGTGGAAATAATATTTATGAGAAAAAAATAAAAGATGAGACTTAGAAATACAGGCTCTGTTAAACAGCTCTATAAATAAAGAAGAACACATCAGGAGAACTAAACAGGTGTGGAAACCACCATAAATTGTACCTTGGAGAAGTTGGTGACTTGTAATGATAGAACATTAAGATCATCATTCAAATGGACTGCCTCTGAAAGGTGTTTCTTGTTGTCTCCTTTATTGCATGCTAACCTCCTGCTTGATGAATGGTTAAGGAAAAAAAAGACTCAACTCCTTTAAAGGAGGAATTGCTCCCTATGAGATGTAACATTTAGAACAACATTACTAGGTGATTAAGGCATATTTATAACTTGTGCACAGTCTCTCACTTCACACAACCAGAAGAATGGGGTTCAAGCATCTCAAGTGGTAATTCATATCTCATGATTTTAGATGTCTAAATGTTAAGTGTGCAACTCTAAGCTGGTTGAAACTTAGGAAAGCTCTCCTTACAGAAAACAGAAAGAAAAAGTTGCCTCCAGAAATTGCTTCATTTGGTGACCATTTTATGACTATGTTAGGTGGAGGTGAATTGCCCTCTGGAGGTGTTGATTCCTCTCCGCTATTGCTAAAGGGAATCCATACTGACCAGTTCAGATTTAGGCATTTAAAAATTAGATTTTGAAGTCAGGTTGCATGAATCTTATTGAAGTGATGATGTTATGTTCCAAATTTATTTAGCAGACAAGGGGACCAGAGAACTGGTCAACTATGGGAAAGCTGCAAGTACCAAATTTATCAAAGAAAACAGCAGTTATATCACCACCATTAAATCAAGTTCTATTTTAACTCATTGAATAGATGCATGGAAATAGGAAGATAATTTCTTAAACTAAGGATTCTCAGGGCTTTCTTTTCATAGTTACTCATTTCTGGGCAAAATAGTGATCCCTAATTTGAGAACTAAGTCCCTTTTCTTACTTCCTGCATTCTTTATCCTCCATCAGTGACCAGCCTACTGTCATTGGGATCTCCACGGTTGTTCTTGTCAGCTACTTTTGTCTACTGTTAGTACATATGTTATTGGTGCTTTATGGATTCTGAAAGCCACCTAGGCTGATATGAACCTGACAAAACGGCTGTCCATTGCAGTCTGCTTGATCTCAGTCACTGTCAGCTGTGATTTAAACCGCATAGATAAGGCATATCTGTCCCGGCAAAGTGGTCTAAGTTTTATTTTTGTCCATGTTTTCTGAATGAAACTGATTATGCTACAAAGAACTCTAATAACGATCAGCTTGAATACACTTATACATGCCCAGTAAGTTTGAAACCTGTTGAGAATCGTGTATGCATTTTTCTTGGCATAACTTCCCATCCAAAAAAAGCTTGACAGGAAAGATTAAACAATAATCATATAGGTGTTACATGAGGAGAAAGAAGGCATTTGGAGTGATGGCCAAATACAATCTGAACCATCCTCAGTTCTCACCATGGGAATTCAAATCCGCAGACGATGTGTTCACGCAAGCCAGAAGAGTTGGTTGACTGCCGCCTTGTTCCTGTAGTGACTGTGGGAGGGAGGATGGTGCAGAGAGAGGTGGCTGAGCACATACCACCTCTATAGCTCTCCCCATTTTCTCTCAGAGAGGAGAAAAGGTCAAAAGCCAATCTGTTCTTCCCAGCCTCAAGCTCCATTACACACACTAAAATCTAGCAGAGAAGGAAGATCGATACTTTCCTTCATTTTATTTGCCATTGAAGCCAATTTAGAGGTGGTATGACCTCGCTTACAGCTTCAGCTTTGATATCATGATGTTGCAACAAACCTGGATGATAAATAGGCTTTCTTTGCAAGGCTGAGCAGGAAAATGAATGAGCTTTCTGGTTCTCTTCCCATTCTGTGGGCAAAAAAAGGGTGTGATCTGTTTCAGTGATGGGCAATGCTGTCCATCCCCTCCCAAAATCCAGAAGAATCTGCTGTGGTCCTGCTCTGGGGTTTAACATTACCAGTGTGATGAGGTGGGGTCTTTCTGGCAGAGACTAATGGCCGAGAACAAACAGACGCATCTTTGAGGTTAGAAATTCGATGGGGATGAGCATGACTTCTGATGGGTACTGAGGTCTGTCACCCTCAAGACTCAAACTCACATGAATGCCTGTCACTACCAGGATAGCACACCACCTCTCAAGGAGGTACAGTGTTTTGTCTTAATCAGGTTCCTAAGCCACTTGATATATTTAATTTCCAAATGGAAAGCCGTATTTACCTTCTTGCACATTTCTGCCTTCAGGAAATTTTTCTCTCAGCTTAATTTGTTTTATCAAAGTGAAACACAGACGCACACATATACACAGGTAATTCATATGGAAGTGCATCAGTTTTTTCTTCCAGGGTCATTTGCATTGAAACAGCATTTCTGCTTTGAAAGCCAGTGTAGAATGAACAAATTCTTCTACAGGATGTTCCTCGTATGCGTGTATCCCAATTGCATTTGTTTACAATAGAAATAACCTGGACTCTTTCATGCTTCTATTAGTACTACAGAACCATAGAAAAGCAGTCTGGATTACCTGGCTGCTATGATTAATGCATTTCAAAACATAAAATCAAAATGAGGTGTTTAAAAATAAGTGGAACTCAACTATTACGTATTTTCATTTTTTCAATATTTTTTACAATGAACGATTCAACAGAGACAAAGAAAATTAATGAGAACAGCAGTTCTTATTCTGTATTTTCCACATATGAAAATATAAAGCTACGGTAACCCAGGCTGTAGAGTAACAGAAAAGTAAACTGTAAAATGTATCTAAGCCTTGCCTGGCTTAAAACAGGATAATTCTCGTATGATGATCCATATATGATTCTTAAAAAACTTTATCTAACCTGTCTTTAAAACACTGTATTGGCAGATATCCCACACCTCCTCCAGACTATTTCTCAATATTCTCATCGTAGGAAAATTCCTAAATTCCGAATCTTCCATGCTGTGATTTAAGCCCATCTCTTCTTGTCCTATCCATCAGGTATAGGGAGAAGACTATCCCCTTCCTCCCTGCAAGAGACTTTCAGACTCTCTAGTATATTCATTCCGTTTCGTCTCGACTAGGCTAAACAACCATAATTCCTGCCATCTCTTTTCACTGAATTTTCCTGAGCCCTGACTGTTTAAATTAATGTCTTTTGGACTCCACTGAGGGGCTCTTCCATTTTCCTGGATTGTGGAATCCAACAGTTGACATCACACTCTTGCTAAGTTCTTAGCATTGGTGAATAGTTTGGCAAGATAATCCAGGCTATTTTTCCTACATCCAGGTCTGGTCCTGAGTACCATGTGGCAGGCCCCATCTCTGGAGTACCAACACAAGTTTCTCCTTTATGAGCATCTCTGGGTTATGGTGTTGCCACTGAAGGCAGCTCAGTTTAGTGGTATATAAGCATATAATTATGTTTACATGCATATATTTACACTAACATCAGATCTTTGAATTGCAGATTACACATAGAATCATAGAATGGTTTGGGTTGGAAGAGACCTTTAAAGTTCATCTAGTTTCAACTCCCCTGCTGTGGGCAGGAACACCTTCTGCTAGATCAGGTTGCTCAAAGCCCCCTCCAACCTGACCTTGAACACTTCCAGGGATGGGGCATCCACAGCTTCTCTGAGCAACATGTTCCAGTGTCTCAACACCCTCATGGTACACATGCACATACCCTGGCACACAATGTCTCCTATCTTCAGACCGTACATCTCCTTATTGTAACTACCTTTTTAGCAAGCATAAGCCTTCACTGACTCTTTTTCATCCATTTTAACCCCTTTTCCTGAAAAGCTGTTATCTCACTTGCTAATTCCCATCCTGTCCGTGTAAAGTCAGTTATTACAGATAAAGGGGACTATATTACACTTGTTCCTATTGCATTTTCCCTTTCTTTCAGATGATTTTTTTCTGTGTTCTGATATTTATGAATGCAAATCCTGTCCTCTGGTGCTGTTGCAGTCCTTCCCTACTTTGTGTTTGCCAGTTTAATGAATGTACTCTCTTTTTGATCATTCAGGTCATTGAAAAAGCATAAAATGAAGAATAGAACCCTATAAAATCTATGTGATGTATATTTGCACTTTGACTTTACACTCCTGATAGCTACTCCTTGGGAATGGTGTAGAGTGGCATTATTCCCAGTCTGTAATAATTTCACCGAGACTAGCTTTTCCTTAATTTCTCATAACAGTGTCATGAGAAATAGTGTTAGAAGCCGTACCAATGCCACAGTTTATCTCATCATTTTTTTTCTTTCCTCTTCACAAAGTGCGCAAAAAAATTAAACTGCTAATATGCTTTCCGCTTGACAAATCCACACTTGTCTGTTACTCATCTTTTTGCAATTATGATGAGAGACGTTTAATTGTCATGTTTTATTCCGAAGAGATCCAAGCCCCTAAGGAGCACACATTGTCTTTTCAAGAGCTACTTAGTCACTTAAGAATGGAAATCCTTTTGACTTTCAGTGAGACATGTGCCCCATGATCAAAGTGCCATGTGGATGAATTCTGAACGTATGTCAGGAGTGGGAATATGTGTGAAGTATATGGGAGTGGGGGCAATTTTAAGCTTTGGTATCCAGCAAGCATTTCACTCTTGGAATAGTTACTGTGTGTAGCCACAGACGTCCTGCTCCACTATTTGGTTTTCTGGGCATTAATAATTTTAAATGCCCAGCTTTTTTGGAAAACAAGACTAAAGCTATGTTAGCAGTGCAATTCAAAGGTGATCTTGCAGCGAGTGTATATATTTCCAAGGCAGCATTAAAATAGCTGGCTGGGGTATCAGCACAGGAACTGAGATCTGTATTATTCAGAACTTTTGGAAGGGTTTTGTGAGTTTTAATGAAAACTATTGACCCTGAGTCATGAGAGAGATTAGTGTTGGAGAAAACTTCTTTAATATTACACTAGATATGTTTAGAGGAGCTATTATCATGCCTTTGGACTGTGGTATAGAAATAACCTAAATCATCACTCTTCATTTGTGTCCTTCTTACTTTACAGAAAAAGACCAAGTGTTTTCCGTCCGTGCTTTCTCAGATACATAATAGAAATCTGCAGTTACATCCCAATTTCCCCAAAGATGTCATGGCAGGTCAGCCCAGACCAACTATAACAAAATAACTGACCTCCAATCTTCTCTGCCTTTACTCCAGCTGAATTTTCAGCTTTCACAGCCCTGCGCATCTTCTCTAAGTGCAGTTTCATGTTGGCTTCTTGGCTCAGAAGTGTCTTGAATCGGCTCTCCTGCTTGATTTCAGCACTTGGAGTTATCACTCCAGTCCTGTCTAGGTTTTCCTGCTCTAACTATTCGTCATGACAACACCGATTGACAACCTAGGTTGTTAAGTCAGGCAAAGGAGAAATGGGTAGGACTGAAGCATGTAGGAAGATATCCTTATGTAGTACATGAAATCTGGCCACTCTTTCATTACCTTGGACAAAAGGATCAGAAGCTTCAGTATAAGTGTATAAAAGAGTTGTGGTTCTGCTTTCATCCTTTTTGTCAGGGTTGTAGGCGATCTAGCCTGCAGATTTTATCAGGTTCTTACTTATGGACACTGCTGTTATTTGGTCTTTTTGCTTATTTGTCTTATTCACCACTGAATATTCTGTACTAAGGAAAGACAGTGTCAGGAGACTTTCACTGTAATCAGACAAAATGATTCCTTGCATATAAATACAGCTGGAGAAAGGATACCCAGCCTTGGATAAGATGGCTATGGGTCTCCAGAGGACTTAAAGTAGAGTTGGGCAGATCTTCTTTTTCAAGAAAATATTGTATACTTGATTGGTTTTTAGATTTTTGGGTTTTGAGTTTGTTTTTTCTGCGTTTTTTTTGATTATTTTTTTTTTTTGGGGGGGGGGGTTGTGTGTTTGTTTGTTTGTTTTTTCCTTCTGGTTTTGTTTGTTTGTTTTTCTGTTACAGCTCTGGAACCTGAAAAGGTATGTTTGAATTGGGAACAAGGCAGCTAACCTCAAGCAATCCTGTGCAAAATCCCTAAACACGCTCTGGAGTCTGATGGACCAAGTACTCGATGAGAGTAAAAGGGACAGGTGAATTTCCCATCCAGGACTGTGTGACCAAGGTAAAGTTGGGCAACATGGTACGGGATGGAAGATCTATTGGGTTGTCAGTGTTGTCACATGTCAGCTTTTAGCTATCCACAGGTTTAATGTCCAGTTGAAGCAGCCTTTTCTTCTTCATGTGAAATAATGTAAGAGAAATGGGGACCTATGGAGGGCAGGTCACACCATCCTGTACAGGATCTAATGTATTTCTCTCTACTGATTATTGAGTAGTCTACTGCTATTGAAACAATTGCATTTATGAGTCAATCAAACGCTATCTTAAAATTAACTAGACTGGTTACCCTCTCCAACCTCCTAAAAGGTTGGTCTGTAATCTGTTCTGTGGTTAAAAATTCCTAGCAAAGTGTAGCCTAAAGTTATTGGAGACCAGTTTAAACCCATTTGTTCTTGTACCAGAGATTTCATTCTTGTCTTTTCCCAATAATTAGCAAAAATTACTAATGCAGTCAATCATTCTCAAGCTGAGCAGTGGGACAACATAAAAGTACAAAGAAACAACTGAATGGAGTGTGTGTGTGCTAGGAAAGTCAAGTTTTTGCCCTGAGATTTTCTTTTATTATGCTGAAGTCAATAATAAGATCATGAAAGGCAGAGCTAATCTTCCCTACTCTTTTGAAATTGTATCTTTAGGTTAGGTTTTCTTTTCTCTAGGGGAAGCTTTTCAGAGACTATGAGTTTGTTTTATTCTGTTAGCTCATATTTGAATGTTTGTCATTCCACACATGGAATAGTTTCTTCCATGAATTACACAGATTCATAGTGGTTACCTTAACAGCACTTACAGAAATCTGTTACAAAGATATAAAGTAGCAAGTGCCTTATTCTGATGCTTCCACATTAATGCAGTGACAGAGAAAGTTAATTAAAGATGAGGAATAGCAGTGTATCTTACATATTGCTGCAGTGAACAATTTATGTGACTAGATTTTCAGCTGATTTAAATTGTTGTAGCTCTCCTGAATAAGGAGATATGATAATGTGGGTCAGCAGAACTCTAGGGACAGAATCTGCCTTTCAGCTTGCTGCAGAATGTACACTAATTAGTGTCCATGAGAAAAGAATAAAATGTATGTGCAAAGAATGATAACATTTGATATCAATATCGAGAAGTCATAGAAAAGCTCTTTCTCAATTCTTTTTCCATTTTCAGAGTAACGTTCTGAGATTATATTGAAACATCCTCATTCCTTATCTATATTAGGGTGTAGGGGAGAAAAAGCTAGTGTAGAAATGAAAAACTTTAAGACCTGATTTTCACAGAATTCACATTTATTCTGAAATAAGATATACTCCATGCTTGGCATATTTCATAATTTACAGACAGACACCTAGTCTAAGCTGACCACTGGAAAAAAATATTTGCAATCTATAAGAGACAGGGAAAAAGGTATCCAGTCATTTTAGATTATTTAATTTACCCTTAAATATAACCTGTTAAACTTTGTCTTCCTTTGAAGCTTGTTGTTTTCAAAGTTTCCATCAGACACTAATTAGGGATTGTCAATCATTTAGACTCCTGGAAGAATGCAAACAAGACAAAAGAAATAGTTGGAGTCTTTACAAAATAAATGTACATGACTTGAGCTCTGGAAGTATGTCTTGTGTTGTGGTTCAACAGGACTTTGCCCATCAGCATTCCTTCCAAAAGATTTGCCTACTGACATTTACACGATGAGGTGGCATTTGCTTTTGGGAGATGTGTTTGGTGTCATGTATTCTTTGCAGTGACTCTTTTCCGATGGCATGTAAAGGTCATTTCAGTAGAGCAGGGTGCATTTGTAAACTTCCCGAGAAAGATTCTGGGCATGAAGCATCCACTGAATAGTAAGTATGCTTCTTGTCTGGAAACTGCTGCTTTCCCCCTCCCGCCCCTTCCCCCCCCCCCCCCCCCCCTTTTTTTTTTTTTATTTTGGTGTCTTTTTCTATGAAGCTTGCAGGAGTAAAATGATACCAAAGACAGTGTTTCTGCATTGTGGTACTGCAGTGTTTCTTAAAAAAAAAAAAAAGAAAATATATCTTAACTGGAAAATGGTAAGTTAATTTTAGTTGTGAAAAGCCCATGATTTTGATGGTTTGATTACTTCTGTCACCCACGAAGCACTCTGCCTTAATGAGATGGTGTTTTCTAGTACACAGTGCAAATGCTCAGAGATGAACGTTAGCCAAGGTTGAACAGAATGGGTCACTCCTGTACTCTACAGATAGAAGATATGAAGGTCAGGTTTGAGCCTTTAGACCCTGAATCAGCAGGTGAACTGGCCAGCCACCGTTGCATTCACAGAGTCACTGGGAGGCAGGAGTTAACACTCCCAGCTGAACACTTGCACCAAAGTAAGTCCTCTCTTCCTGGGAGCAAGCATGACTTTGCAACTCTGCCCTAATTTTAAGTATGAGGAATGGAGAGGATGAAGAACAGAGAGAGCAAGATCTTGAAACTTCTATGACTTGACTCAGTTGCCCTATATAGATATCCAATGCCATTATAGATATCCCTGAGCTTCCCACCTGGCTCCAACTGTCAGTCTGAAAGGTTGCAGGTCCTGTGTAACATCTGTCATCTCTTTTGGGTGCTTCAGAAACCCTATGGCATTTCAAATGGCCCTGTGAAATTCTGTATTATTATAGTCAACTAAATTGAATTGCTTCATTTATGCTTTTTAACTCCCGTTGTCTTTATATGAGTTAGACATATAAAATTATGTTGATACCAATGGACTGTATAATAGATGGTCAATACAGAAAATCAGCAGCATCAATAGATCCTGGGAAGTTATTCAGCTCATCTAGAAGTATCAACTAGTTTGTGAATTGAATCATGCTGTAAGCTCCACTGATTGTATTGACTGGGTTTTTAATGAATGTCATGGAAATCTAAATGCCTAACGTACGTGTAGATATCTGCATTTATCGCCTAAATGTAGATATCTGAATCTTGAGCTGAATCTCCACCAAGGATTCTTTCTCCTTTCTTCCCCTCTGTTCCTGGGTAATGGAATAACCTGAGCCCTGGCAGCTGCTTGATTAAATTCACATTGCAGTGAGTCCTCATGGAGGATTTGCCTTGCCAGGCTCACCTTATAAGGGGTTTTTCCCCCTGATGGCTGGTGCACGTAAGGCCCAAGTTGAGAATTACAAAAATACCTCTAAAGTTCTGACTTAGAACAGACCTGGAAAAACATCAAAAAATACCTGTCATACAGATAAAATAGACTAAAAAGCATGACTTATTTTTTCACTTATGGGTCTGATTGTATTTCCAAAGATGTAATAGAGCAAATGCCAGCTGAGGCTGGTCAGTGAGTTTTCCTAGTACAGTTTTGCTTCACACACATATATGCTGGCCACAGACAGAAAGGACAGTAACCACAGATCTTCCGGGGTATTAGTATCTCAGGTCATGAACCCCCTGAATAGGTGATGGAAATATTTCCCCTGATTGGCACAGTCCTGTACATCTAATATCAAGAACAGAAATTGTGTACAACTCTACGTTCCTAAAAGGTGCACATCTCTTTGTCAATCCCATGAACTTGTCTTCTGGGAGACTCCAGAAAATCAGGTATCACAGTTGTCAGGCAGCAGGAAAAAGAATCACTTAGTAGCAGACTAATTCTAGATAACTCATACTTGTTGCTACCTGGCTGTGGAGAAATAGATTACACCTCCATGAGTAAAGCTGAAACTACCTGCTCATTGTGCTAGAAATTCATTCTTGCTCAGAGAAGGCATACAAAATATGAACTCAACAAAAATATTGTTTGATCCTTAGATAAATATTCTGTACCACAGTCATTATCTCTCAGCTTCTACCCAACAAAACTGAAGGGTATGAAACATTGCGTGCTAATTCTTACACATCATTCCTGGTGCATTTGGGATGAGTTGCTTAAGATGTCTTAAGGATTCCAAAATGTTTGTCTGAATAATTTTTTTGGACATGTAAGCCAACCGAGAGTGATCATTCAAGTAGCTGTTCCAGGAGGGCTCATATGGATCAGGTAGCAGTAATCTGATTACACTATTTCCTGGGCTCAAACTGGCTTACTCACCTGTAATCTGTATTCTTTCTAATCTTTATTTCTTATGCTTTTTTACACCGTGTCTAGAGATGCAATGTAATTAACAGCAGGTACTTATCTGACATCAGAACATCTGCAGCTTTGCCCAAAAGGCATCATTTAGGAGGCATCAGAACTTTCACAAACTACATTTAAGTTGAAGTCAAATTATTTAGCAGCTGATGAACAAAAAAAAAGAAATGAGCAGAAGAACGAGGTAATGAATTTAGAGCAATAGCATTTATTCATCTATGGAATGAAATATAAACAGGCTGCATGACTGTGACAGAGGGTCATTTTAAAAGGCTTAGATGTGAAATTAATCCATTGTTAGACTGAACTATTCTCAGCCTGGTTTCTTAGCATTAGTCAGTTTTGTTAAGTCATTAAAAAAAAAAAAAAAAAGGAAACCTCCCAACAACAACTTCTGCAATGATTTCTGTTATTGCTGCCTTGGAAACACCATTACAGATACCCTAATCTTGTAGCATTTACATCAGGAAATATTATTTTTATCCTTATTTTCCATTGTGAAACCAGAAAGATAGAACCAGAAGAGATGTTGAAGTTACAGCAAGCAATCAAAGTTGCCAAAAAGTGTTTTTAGAAGTTGGATTAAATTTGCTATAATGTGTGAGCATACCCCAAAGTTGTATTTATTATACTGAAACATGTCAATCTTCTAAAATGAGGTCATTATGAAAAATGAGTCTCTGATTCTCTTTTCCCTCCAAGATAATGAAATGGTACTGGTTAGTAAAAACAATCTTCTCTACCTAGATGCTAGGTATCCTTCCACACATCAGGGTATATATATCATTACAAGTCTCAAAAACAATAATGCTGCACTTTCCAAGCACATGCTGCTGTGGTGAGGGGTGTCACTTTTCTAGAGAGCAGCTGTTATCCCCAAATGTGAACCCTCTGAAATCTTAGTTGGGAAATCTTTATGGTAAAATCTTTGTAGTCACTTGGCACAGCAGACAGAATGAATGTTTTTCGCTGCTGTGCTCCTATCTGGTTTGTCTCCTACGGCCTTGGTTGCTGCACTATCTGTCCACATCAATTTACAGCAGAGTAACCAAAGCGTGTAAAATATGTCTAGGTAAAGTCAGGTAAAACCCTCTGTTGCGGTTACAGGGGAAGGACGCATGAGCTGCTCAATTACATCTATCAGCTGAGCGAGTATAGCTGAATGCATTTGATTTGAAATGTTACTGCTTTCAGCTGCTTTTTCCACACAGTTGGTGAGGAACACCGATCCCACGAAGCATCACCAGACCAGAATGCCTCATCTGCTCCAGCACAACGTCTGATACAGCTTTTTTGTTCTTTTTGTTCAGTTTACGTGTTCCTTTTCCCCAACTACTGCAGCAGTGATGGCCTCTAGCAGAAGTGGAACAACACCTGGAAATGGTCCAACCATTGGCTGAAGTCACGCGGGTCAACACCCAAGGAGCGCTCGTGCTGTTAGTCAATACTCTTCAGCTGACAGATGGTAAGCCATTACACTGCTGGCATTTGGTCATTCATGGGTTTTGCGTTGAAGCAAAAATGTGTGGCGAGCGGGGCAGATGAATCCTATGCAAGTATAAACCATACACAAACCCCACATATGAGGAGATCTGAAGTATGAAATAATGAAGGGCATGAGACTCTTGTAGGAAGAGATGTTAACTGGGATTACCGTGAAGTGTGAAAACTAAAGTAGAATAAATACTTGTGATGAATAATGTACAGAAATGCTTCTGTAAAGGCATAGCTTGGAAAAAGAGCCCTCCTGTGCAAAAGTATTTCATGTTTTCACTATTTTCACAATAAAAAAATGCAATGAACACACACTTCTAATTTTAAGCTCCAGTGAAACATGAGCAGGTATCAATGTGACTTGCTCAAACCACATGTGGTATGTCAGATCTGAACTTGCATGCATCAGGTACAGCTTAGACAAATTTATACAAATTGTGGATGCAGGCAAGAGAGTTTAACAGAGATGGAAAGAGCAGCTACCCTTAGTTATTAGTTGTTAATCTATGCTACAATCCTTCAGACTTAGCTACAGAGAACCTTTCTCTGGGATTGGTGCTTATTTTCCTCAATAACCTGAGCATATAATTGCACAATGAGGATGTTGACTGTATTCTAAGAAAAAAAAGTCACAGAAATTCCCAGAACCTCTCAGATTACAGTGAGAGACAGGTCCTGAGTGAGCAAGCTTGCACCACGGGTAATTAGGAGAAGGAAGAGAGAGAAATGAAAGCGAGGTGTGCTGAAGTATGTATGGAGCGTAGAAGTCAAAGTTTCTATATTACAATTTCTATATTATTCTACTGCTGGGAATCAACCTGAAGTCTCCTTTAGCCCGAGTGCAATTACCTACCTGCTGTGTCTCTACTGCAAGTCCAGGCTTTCCTGTTACAGTCTACAAAAATCCCCAGGGAGGCCCTCACTTGTTGTAGTACTTAATAAGGAGGTAAAAGAACCTGAAGAGAGCATAAGTGTGGCAAAAGATGCAATTTGGCTGTCATGTGATCTCAGCAGGATTTTTGCCTTTGACCTCAGTAGGAGCAAGAATTATCCCAGATCCCGCTGGATGATTTACACTGTGTTTGTGGAGCTCTAACATGCCTATACCACAAAGAGATGAGGGGAAAAATAAAATATGCTAGTGGAATGTAATGGGAAAAGAAAGGTGTGATGAAAGACTGTAATTTCATAAACTGGAAGAAGGGAGATTTTATTATAGTTAATAGTTATATCTTATTACTTATTCCAAAAGAGATGTTACTACACTAGTAAGTTATTGATTGATCAGACTACGAAAATTAAGCTCACTTCTCTGAAGGAGAGCTGTCTCACTGCTAAAATAACATATATACTTTTTGTTTGTTAAACCTTATGAATCCTTGTATAGATTAACTGCACTTTGAGTAAAACATAAGTATACTGCAACAAGAAACGTCCTGGGTGCCCAGAAGTATTATTCACATTAAATTCTAGTTGTTTGTTGCAACAGCTCCATTAAATTATATCCACTATTGCTCCCCTGTACTCAGCGCTGGTGAAGCTGCACCTCGAATCCTGTGTTCAGTTTTGGGCCCCTCACTACAAGAAGGACATTGAGGTGCTGGAGGGTGTCCAGAGAAGGGCGACGAAGCTGGTGAGGGGTCTGGAGCACAAGTCTGATGAGGAGCGGCTGAGGGAGCTGGGGTTGTTCAGTCTGGAGAAGAGGAGGCTGAGGGGAGACCTCATCGCTTTCTACAATTACCTGAAAGGGGGTTGCAGAGAGGTGGGTGTTGGCCTCTTCTCCCAAGTGACTAGTGACAGGACAAAAGGAAATGGCCTCAAGTTGCGCCAGGGGAGGTTTAGACTGGATATTAGGAAAAATTTCTTTACTGAGAGAGTGGTGAAGCACTGGAACAGGCTGCCCAGGGAGGTGGTGGAGTCACCATCCCAGGAGGTTTTCAAGGAACATGTGGACGAGTCATTGTGGGACATGGTTTAGTGGGCATCGTGGGGTTGGGTTGATGGTTGGACTTGATGATCTTACAGGTCTTTTCCAACTGTGATTCTGTGATTCTGTGAAAATAAGGCCTTAAAAAAACCCATAAACCAGATCTTCTATTTCTTGGTTGCTGATTCTTCTTGCAGGACTTTCCTAGAAGCCTAGTTTTGGAGAGGTTTACTTCCTTTTCTGCTTTTCATTTATAAACAGGAGGCATTTGTGTTCAAGTTGCTGTGTCATTGCCCTCACAATCCTTTTCTCTTGCTATAATAGTTATATAGAAAGACTCTTGCAGGTTTCACTGTGGAGCCAATAGGAGGATTGAAAAAAGATATCTGTAAAACTCCATACGCATAAGATCTGAAACACACTAGAAAAGGAGTCAGCATACTCTCCTCAGCATCCTCTTGAATACCTTCTGATGTTTCTCTCTTCTTTTGCTTTTTCCCACATACACTTTTCAAAGCTGACTCAAAAGCCAATTGCACTTAGGGCTTGATAATGTGATTTCATATAATTTCATTCCTTTTTTTCCCTGAATTTCTCTGGTTCTTTCCTCCCCTTTCCTTCTTTACCACTCTTTCAGAGGGCTAGATTAGGCTGTAATTTTATTTACAGTCTTATTTATGCCCAGTAATTTCCCTATTTTATTGGCTTTGCCACAAGGATTGCAAGGGGTAATTTGCTATTGTTTCATGTCAGCTAATTTGAACATGTCAACAGCTTTTTTTACCTTTAGGCACAGAATTTTCAATATTTACCACAGCTGCAACAGTTCATTATTGGGAAACATGGGAGAAAAAGTAATTAACACAAAAAGAAAATGGTAACAATATCAAGAAGGAAACTGAACACTATGACATGCCCAAAACAGAGAATCCTTGAAGCCAAAATTGATAGCATGTGTAAAAAAAGGCAGTTAAAATTGCTCTAATAAAGATTTCCAAGACCCTTCATGGTACATGAATACATGGTACTCTGAATTTGTTTCGCTAAATTTTATATCTCTGTCATCTCAGATTTTTTCTACTTAAGACTTTGCCTGAAGACATGATCTCAGTTTCAAAACCACTTTCTTAAAAGGAAATGTATTTCACCTAACCCTTGTGGTCTAGGCTTTCTTTGACTTTCTCTGTGGTCATTGGGGAGAAATAGGTGTCTTTAGCCATTGGCATTTAGCTCTTCTCTCATATCCTCAAGAGCAAAACCCCCAAAACTATTTTTAAGTTTGACCTAGGTTTAACTTTGAAACAGCTAGTCTGGGCAAAGACTCATCATGCACAATATCCTAACATGGTTTTTGGAAAGAAATAAGATGATATTCCAGCAAAATGACTCTTATATCCACCAAAGCAAGCAATCTAGTACAAAGAAAGCAACATAGAGGATGGAACAGAGCAAGGAGGAAAAGGAAACCTTCACACCCCATTATTTAAAATATGGACGCACGGGTAATCATGTAAGACTATGTTCCCTAGGAGAAGAATATGTGATTCAGCCTTTTTATTGTCCTCTATGGAGAAAGTAACAACCCAGAAAACACAAAATGAACTGTTAGATGCAGAGTGAGGAGAAACAAAGACAAACTTTAAGGGAAAATTCAACCACTGTTTTCTCTTTTGTTTCTCATTTTTATTTCTCATCACTTTAATGCTTTAGATGGAAATGCATTAAAAATTCAAGTGTCAGCAACAAAGGCAAGGACATAGCAAACAATTTCAGTTTGTGGATTTAGGTAGAGAGAAAGCCAGCTAAGAGGAAACTGGCTGGCCTAAGAAAGGAGAACTATGAGTTCTCTCCTGCATGTGTGCAAAATGCTTTATAGGATATCAACCAAAGTACATATGATCATTGACATGTATGTGGCAGCGATTGCTCGTCTTTCTATAGGTTCACCAAAATCACTGTTTCAAACAGTGCATAAGTCCTTACCACAGCATGGTTTAAAAGATTTGCAAAATGAGAGTTTTAGAAAATCTTGTACTATGTTGTGGTGTAGTCAAAGCTTTTGCTCCCCACGCTGTCACGGAATAACTGTGAGATTGCTGATCGGCTACTTCTAGAGGAATTTTTCAAGACCATTGCAAATTTAGTTGTGAACTTCCTAAAACTTTAAAACAAGGATTGGGAACCTGACATGAAGTATCCAGGACTCCTGGAGAGACAGTCCTCCCTTTTTTCCTATTAGTTTCACCTCAGCCCAATATCTACCTATTTCTTCAGCAGACAAACTGATCTGTCTCTTTTAACAGTAGATCTACAGTCTTCTGAAAGCATGTGAGAGAGAGGCACATTTAAATTTTGAAACACAGTCCAGATTTTGATAATTAAATTTTTGTCACGCTTGGATTAATAAATCACTTCTGGTGTAATCAGTACAGGCTGCCTTTCATTAAAAACAAGTATGATCAGCACATCATTGTTTTGGCATTCCAGCAAAATTGGCTTTGTTGTACACTCCTCTGTATGACAACCTATGAAGTGAACATTTTTATTGGAAAAATGCAATCTATATTAGAAATGAGGACCCAGATGTCATGAGAAGAAGACCAATTAAATTAAAAAAGCTTGCTATTTGGATAGAATTGCCTATAATCCCAAAGGCTTCAGCTGGCTTTGGACTAAGATATGTGATTATCTTTCTATAACACTATCAAGGCCTGGAAATTGAATAGACATCATATGCTAGTAGAAGGAACCTGAATTAACTCATGCAAATAAAATTAAAAAACATATTTTATTAATATGACATAAGAAGAGAGGAAAAAAAAGATATAGTTTTGTTGTTTGCCTCCCATAGATTTTTAGAGCCACAGCTAGTCCCTAACAATCATGCCAGATTTTTGCTGATGTTGCATTCTTTTAATATTTGGTGATTGTTTTGAAAAACATCTTAGCTGCTGAAAATGAATAAAGCTCAGCAGATTTTCAGTTTCATGGTTCCCAGTTTACAGTAGAAAGAATGAAAGGGAATGCAAAAGAAAAGCAAAAAATGTCAAACTATTTTTAGCTCTCCTGACTACGATGAAAAGCTTGAAAATGTGACCAGGGGGCATTTTAAAAGCAAAAAAAAAATATGGCAAAAAGATATGACTTGTTCATTGTAGCAAAGGAAGACAGGTGGGAGACAGGCTGGCAGTCCTGAACCCCGCAAGGTAAATACCAGGAAGGAGAAGACTGCTTCGGCCAGAGGGAGTAAAGGCAGAGAAACGCATGAACATTAGCTGCAACTTAGAAGAAAATTTCTAGTCATCAAAACACTGTTTTCCTAAAAAGACTTATACGGCAGCCTCGCGAGTAAAAAAGAGTTGTGTTGCTTTGAAGAAGGAAGATGTGTGAGAACAATTACACTGCAAGGTGCGTCCTGATGCTGAACACTGAGATGCCAGAGAGCCCATGCCTATTCTCCAGGCCGGTGCTCTAAGGTAAAATAAAAGAATTCCTTTTTCCCCCTCCTTTTTATCTCTGGGTACTTAAGTCAGTGCCACAGGTTTTTCCTTTTTTTTTTTTTTTTTTTTTTTCCAATTGGCAAAACTGAATGGATGTTTAGTCATAGGATTAAAGCTGCTTTTACTGTATTTCTTAGCTGAACAAAGAAACTATTCAGATAAGGAAATTCAGAGTAGTGAAATCCTTCAGTGGTAACCACTTGTGCTTTTAAGGATGCATGCTCTCTTTCCACATGAGCATCTTCTTCTACTGCCTCCAGGAAATGATGAGAAGCACGAAGAAGATTGAGGCATGATCTACTCAGAGGCTGACAGTGACAAGACAAAAGGCAGCACACAGAAGTTGTGATGAAAGAAAACCATTTATATTTTTGGAAAAAAGTTTTCACTATGAAGATAGTCAGCAAACTGGGAAACAGAGAGTCTGTGAAATCTCTGTCACTGGAGAATGAACTGGACATGGCCCTGAGGAGTCTGAACTAAGCTGGCCCTGTTTTGAACAGAGTGTTGGACCAGGTCATCTCCAGATGTCCATTCTAAACTAAGTTATTATATCAATCTATGTTTATATGTATAAATTTTATGAGCAATTTAAATTCTTAACTGGCATTAAAAGGATATTTGGGCCCCTTTGTGAAACTTACACAAGCGTATAAAAAAAAGGCTATATGAAAGGCTATGCAGCGACACTCGCACATTGATGCTACATGGCCACTTAGAACTCAATGCACCTTACTAATTGCTTTAATTTCTAGTACTAAGGCAAGGTCACCCGTCAGGCCACACCAATACAAATACCAGACCAGGGAGACTGTTTCCTCCAGAAAACATTGCCAACAAATATTTGTTCAACATTTGTTCAAACTAATCTTTGTACCCTGTTGTAAAGGACGCAAGATCCTATGGCTTAGAAATCTATGACGTAGACGAATTTCCTCAGAGATCCCATGTAATTCCTCCCTATATCACATCTGACAGACAAGTAGGTGGGAGCAGAGTAGCTATTTGGGCTAATGGCCCCTAATTTGGCAGTCTTCCATTCTGTGAAAAAGAAAATAAAAGAACAGCCAGAACATGGTTTTCCCCACAGAAGCAAAAATAATGATTGTGAGACTCAGTCCACAAATCTTAATTATTTTTTTTTTAATTTCTTTTTCAAACCATTGGGGGCAAAATTTGATAGTAGTCTAAATGGCAGCATAAGGAATACGGAAGATTGTGTCTGTGTAAACATGCATATGGGTAATTTGCTACTATCAGGAACTAGGTTGTGCCCCTTCTCCCTGGCTACTGGCAAACTTATCCCATGGGGTCTATAGTTACAGAATCACAGAATGACAGGGGTTGGAAGGGACCTCTGGAGATCATCCAGTCCAACCCCCTTGCCAGAGCAGGGTCACCCGGAGCAGATTGCACAGGAATGCGTCCATGCAAGTTTTTAATATCTTCAGAGGAGGAGACCCCTCAGCCTCTATGGGCAGCTTGTTCCAGTGCTCTGCCACCCTCAAAGTAAAGAATTTCCTCCTCATGTTTAGCTAGAACTTCCTATGAGCAAGTTTGCACCCGTTACCTCTCGTCCTGTCACTGGGCACCACTGAAAAAAGACTGGCCCCATCCTCCTGGCACCCACCCCTTCAGTATTTATAAGCACTAGTAAGATCCCCCCTCAGTCTTCTCCAGACTAAAAAGACCCAAGTCCCTCAGCCTTTCCTCATAAGAAAGATGTTCCAGTTCCCTACTCATCTTCGTAGCCCTTTGCTGTACCCTCTCCAGCAGCTCCCTGTCCTTCTTGAACCGGGGAGCCCAGAACTGGACACAGTACTCCAGATGCGGCCTCACCAGGGCAGAGTAGAGGGGGAGGATAACCTCCCTTGACCTGCTGGCCACGCTCTTCTTGATGCACCCCAGGATGCCGTTGGTCTTCTTGGCCCCAAGGGCACATTGCTGGTTTATGGTCATCCTGTTGCCCACCAGGACCCCCAGGTCCCTTTCCACCGAACTGCTCTCCAGCAGGTCAGCCCCTAACCTGTACTGATGCATGGGGTTATTCAGCCCCAGGTGCAGTACCCTCCACTTGCCTTTGTTGAATTTCATCAGGTTCCTCTCTGCCCAGCTCTCCAGCCTGTCCAGGTCATGCTGAATGGCAGCGCAGCCTTCCAGTGCGTCAGCCACTCCTCCCAGTTTTGTGTCATCAGCAAACTTGCTGAGGGCACACTCTATCCCTTCATCCAGGTCATTGATGAACATATTGAACAGGACGGGACCCCGTACTGAACTCTGGGGAACACCACTTGTTGTAGACCTCCAAATAGACTCTGTGCCCGGCTTCGAAAAGCCCCAAAAAGAGCCCCTTGTCAGCCTTTTTTGCCTCGATTCCCTTCCCCAGTGTGGACTTACCTGCACTGGAGCTGGTCTCCTCAGCGACCGCTTTTGGACAGCAGCAGCCTGAGGAAGAGACCAGCAGGTCTTGTTTTAGGCTTAGACTGTAACTAAACCCCAATGAATTAAGCTACTTCCAGGTGATGCACGTGCTACTAAATTTTAAAAAAATAATAATAATAAAACCTGCCTGTAATCTAAAGTAGGGTTATATTTGAAAATACTAGATTTATTTCTAATGAAGGTACTTATGCAGCCCTTGAATATGTTAAAGCTTTGGAGACCTTCATAATTTTTGAGATACCTCTCCTCAGGTAGAGAATCTAGATGACTTTTCCCAAATTCCACAGGAAATCTGAAGCAGTGACTTCAACACTAGACCTTTGAGGGCATTGAATACACATGTGAATTTTCCTGCAAAAGTCTATATGTATTGTCTAATTCAAATGTGGCATGTGCTTATTTTCATAGGGAGACCTCATTAATCAGTAGAACTTGCCATGTGTTTAGGTAACAGAGAACGCTTTGTCCATGAGAGGTTGGGATGATCCATGTGGTGTGTGCAAATCCTTGGATTTGCCAAAAGGGGAATTGTTCTAAACAATGTGTCAAGCATAGCAAAAGTTCCGTACTTCTTAAATTCTTCAAATGCATTGCCTGATATTTTCCAACAGGAAAACAACAAAAAAACCCCTTTATTTGATTTGGAATTATTTTTTACTTACAGTTATAAAGTTCAAAATGTTTTAAAAGTTGAAACTTTTAATACTAAAAATGTTAAAAAGAAAATTCTATGATTGGTAGAGGATGAATGATTTTTGGAGTAGGCAGGAGACACTGGTGATATATGACATTTAAATTAAGACATCTAAGAGACAAGGAAAACATGGAAATCTGAACACATGAAGATTTTTTCCCCAAAGTGCCCCAAAGGGCTCTGTTCTTAAACTCATGCAATATGATTCTGTGATTCTAAATCACATCTGTTTCTGGGAAACATACTGTAGTGGCCAATCTTTCATTACACTCTCTTGCCCCTCCTAAGGCACTGAAAATCCTTGGTGAGGAACTGTGTCCCTACCTTTACATATACAAACATGGTGATAGAAAAGGAGATATATTTTAAGGATACCACATCTGGCAGTCAGGCTGGCAAAATGGGCAGTTTGCATGAACTGAACTCTGAAAAGCTGGAGGAACATTTTTTTCTCTTCTTTGTTGTGTTTTCAGGGGTGACTATGATAGTGATACCTCCTTTTTCTTCCTCCGTATTTCCCTTCCTACTCTGGCTATTTAGACTATAAGCTTTCAAGGAGAAGATTGTCTCTTACTATGTGCTTCTACACTAATGTGTCTCTTACTTATGTAGGGACCTCATATTATGTCATTAGTAGCAGTGTATCATCATATTATTCATTTATAACAAAATTGGATGAAATATTCTGTTATTTGGGAGGATTTCACTCACAACTATGAATGAGCTACATATTAGGATCAAAGCATCCGCGCATGAATGTTGTTTTGGAAAAAAAATCCCTAACAACAACAAAAATCACTGAATGGTTTTGAGCAGTCCCCCAAACCACTTCCCAGTAACATGCACTTTCAAGAGATTTTGCACTTAATTTTTATGATTTTTAAATTTTTTTTTCCTTTTTCCTTCCTTTACTGTCAGATTTTTAATCTCCGAGATGAGCAATAGTCTTTGAACATGACATTTTGTGCTATGACCCCAAGATCTTTCATTTCCGTACAATGCCTCATTTTTTAATTTTCTACTCAGCTCAAGGTCTTTACCTTCACCTTGTTCCCAAAGGACCAGCACTTTTTAATTTTCTGTTACTGTGTATTGCTGGACTGTGAACATTCTTCATCTCTGAAGATGTGGTACTGGCCACTGACACCCCAGTTAATGATTATTTTCATCATGTGAGTAATAGTAGCATTGCTTTGTGCTCTAAAAGGTACTACACACTCCTGTAATCACACTAGGGTGAAATATGGAAAATTTCTCACATTTTTTCATGCTTAAATATTTCAAAATCATTATAAGAACTGAAAAGAATATCATTTATGAAATAAACTTTAACAGGTTTTACACAGAAAGAGCATAATGCCAAAAAAAGCTCTAAATTGGTTTCAGCATTTTCTATAATGTGTTTGGAACATGATGTAAATGAAGAAATTAAAAACAGATGGCCCAGAACACAGCAGTTCCATGAAGAGGCTGACATTAGCCCACTTACCCATTCTTTTACAAGACTTAGCAATTAATGAGGAAAGGTTGTTTTTGCAGCCACTCAACACATACAACTACTGGCTGATGATTGCGGAGTTTTCAGATGTGGGTACTTCTGTGAGCCTTGATGGAGAAAAAAATGTCATTAGCACACAGTTTACCTTTCAAAGAAGACATGCACTCATCACCTCACCTAAGCTTTCGGAGTGGGATTCGTCTAAAGAACTGAGGAGTTTTACATTCAGGCTCGTCATCTTGGTCTTTCTTTCCAGTCAATAGAGACCTATTCAATGCATCCAGATCATCAAAGGAGAAATTAGTCTTCTCCTGAAAGCATGTCTTCAAAATAAGTTAGAGAATTGTAGTGGAAAGAGGCCGTTTCTTACCTTTGAGTAACAGCTAGTGAGGCCTCAGTGGTACTACTCGCCTGTTTTATATACACTTACGTAGAGGCTAAAATTCTTATGAAGGATATGGGGAAGTAACATTATCTGCACCCAGAAGAAGGGTATGAGAAAAAAAGAATGAATCTGGACAGCCTCTTCTTTTCCTATTGAAACGATCCCAAGTTTCCAGCCCTGCTCACACAGTATGCAAGCTGTATGTTGGAGAAGGAACTGATTCCTGGGGAGATGACCCTTAACTGTAAAGAGAAAGCATCATCCTGCTGCCTAAAATTACCCTTGGTAGTCCAACAACTCTTGGGATCTTTCTTCCCCCAAAGGCACATCCTCAGCAGAACAGATCGAGGATGGCTCTTCATGCTGAGCAGCCGGTGCTCCAGCCTGAGGTTACCAACCAGAAGGCCTCCTTAGTACCTCAGGGGTGTTTCTTTTTTTAGATACTGAACCTGTCTTCATGTGTAAGTCTTCGTTCTCCGCTGAGGATGAGTAAGGTCAAGGCTGAGCGATGCAATGAGAACTGGATTACTGTGTCCAGTTCTGAGCTCCTCAGTGTAAGAGGAACATGGACATGCTGGAGAGAGTCCAGCGAAGGGCCGTGAAGGTGATTAAGAGACTGGAGCATCTCTCCTATGAGGAAAGGCTGAGACAGCTGGGATGACTCAGCCTGGAGAAGAGAAGGCTTGGAGGGGGATCTTATTAAAGTATTTAAATACCTGAAGGGAAGGTGCAAAGAGGACGGAGCCAGGCTATTTTCAGTGGTGCCCAGTGGCAGAACCAGAGGCAATGGGCACAAATTGAAATGCAAGAGGTTCCATCTGAACATCAGGAAACACTTTTTCACTGTGAGGGTGACTGAGCACTGAAACAGGTTGCCCAGGGAGGTTGTGGAGTCTCACTCCTTGAGATATTCAAAAGTCATCTGGACACGGTGTGGACTAATTGCTGGAACTTAGGAATTAAATTTATATTCGCATTTTAAGGAAAGGTACAGCATTGAAGAAATCTTCAGGGTGGAGTGTGGCTAATATGCAAGGAATCCACCTGCAGAAGTTCCCTAGGAAACATAACCTGCAACCTTAGATGTTGGCAACACCAGGAGAGCTTGATGTGCTGACTCTAA
This sequence comes from Gavia stellata, assembly GCF_030936135.1. Taxonomy (NCBI): domain Eukaryota; kingdom Metazoa; phylum Chordata; class Aves; order Gaviiformes; family Gaviidae; genus Gavia; species Gavia stellata. The sequence goes on from NC_082599.1 coordinate 4,149,395, forward strand.
GAGAAACTGCACAGAGGGTGGAGCGGAGTGAAGACACCGCAGCCAGGCTCTGTGATAAGACGGGAACTGAAAGGTACTATGGAACTGATAAGCTGCATATTTACTACCCTGAGCGAACAGTCTGTCATTTTTTGATAAAATACTATCCTTTGGGTGAACTTTGCTCATTATAATCTCATTATAATACCAAAAAACACACCTCCATCCCAAAGCTACCCGCCTCCAAGGTGCGACCACCCCTCACTGAGCTTGCGCTCTGAATTTTTCTTAGTCTAAACCTTTAAAAGCAGAAGAAGAAATTTTTACACCAATTACAATAGAGGTATGTATGACTAGAGTCACTCAAGCTCCACCTGTAAGGACAAATAATATAAAACTGGCTTAAGAGAAGAGGGATGTCAGGGAAGATACCATTGCAGACCACCTCTGACACCTGGGATCAGTCGACGGGCTGAGCCTCTCTTCCCCCCCACAGGGACACCTTTGGGTAAGATTTGAACACTTGGTTATACCGAGTGCTTTCCCAGGAAACTTAGAAATCTCTATGGAGCTGTTTTATAACTTAACGCATTTGTAGCCAGGCTATATTACTCATATTCTTGGTATTTGCACATACTTTGCAGGCAGTAATTTTATCACTGGCAATCCAAAAGAACTTGTGTATCTGTTGCTTCAATAAACTGCACTATTTGTTAATCTAACCATGAGAGTTCTCATTGAACATGACAAATTCTTTAAGTGTGGCCGTGCTAGTTCATGAAACGTGACTAGAATGAAGCTGTATGGTGTTATTAGTGCATCCGTAGTTGTGATAGTTCAACATATTGAACGCGACCGAACTTTTAACACCGTTCTGGGCATAACTCAGAATCTAAGCCCAGCCACCCCCAGCCCCTCTGATATCTGAGGACAAGCTGGAACGCAGCGGGGTTTATCTTCTGCCAAATTGCCTTGCCCTTTAACGTGACACACGGTCCTGGGCAGCTTGCTCTAGGTGGCCCTGCTTGAGCAGTGGGGTTGGAACAGATGACCTCCAGAGGTCCCTTCAACCACACTGTGATTCTGTGATTTTGTGAACAATATCCTGTTACTCACCTACCGTGCAGAATGGGTAGAAGTCGTCAGAGGAATAAAAAGGACAAAGTAAGATAGGGACCCACCACAGATTTTTTCTCAGCATATAACAGTTGCTAAAGAATAAACAACACACAGTTATTCAGAGGTGAGAATTATGCATGTTTATGTAAAGAATGAGAGTTATAAAGTATATAAACAGCCTTTACAGCTTGAATTCACTTTCATCACAAAAGTAATGTCAGTTCACCCCTACCACAGGGGCTAACTGTGGACTGCAGTTGAACAATTTTTGCATCAGGAAAATGAATTCTTAAAGTTTATCATAAACCTCCATATTTCAGTTTATTGCCAGGCAAGAAATCCTTGACATTTAACAGCAGTCTCTTCTTTGGTTTTCAAGAGGACAGTTTGATGGAATGATTCAGACTGACAATTACTTTACTATTGCTTAACTAGTTACTCTTGGTCAGATGAGCTGTAGTAAGAGGCTAGGTACAGGCTTGTAGCTGCAGGAAAGACTTAGCACTCCTGTTAAGGCTTAACAAACTCATACCTTTATGCCTTCTGACAATCCAAATTTGCTACTTTTCATTTGACAAAGTAACCTTTAAATTGTTAAAGCCTTTCGGAAGAGCATAATCGTGGTGGAGGAAGGGGATCTGTCCATGCCTGCAGTCCCTACCACATGCCCAACTTACTGAAGTCCAGGATATACTTACCTAGCCATTTTATGAATCATAATTGTATGGCATTAGCTTCTAAATACAAAGGGTTGACAAATAAAAATAACAAGAGGGTTTTCTATCAAACTTCTGCTTCCTTTCATGTGGACTGGCTTTTACATGTATTTCTTTTCCTCTTGGTCACAGATCCTCTTCTTTCAGCTTGTCCTCATTGACACAAAAAGAAGTTGCTTCATGAAAACCTTAAAGATGCTCTCGTGCATATTTACAACAGCTTCTAAAACCTTTGTGTGACACTGAAAAAGGCTGGAGACAGAGTCATCTCTCTGACAGAAGAAAACAAAAAACATGCTATCTTGAGGCATCTGGGTACATAGTGAGAAGTGAACAGATAATTTTGTTTTGATTTTCACTGATAGGTAGTTAAACCAGAAAAATCACCTCAATACTTGACAACACAGATCTTTGTTTTCCTTCAAAAAGAACTTCTCTCACTCGTCGTTTCTAGCTTGTTTTCCAGACTACTTCAAGTCTTGCACTGAATGGGCAACACCCGTTCTCATTGTTTTAATCCCATACATTTAACTGCTTTGTACTTTGCAATGATGTAGGATATACAGGGATGCACTTTGCAGGGCAGATAGGTACTACTTTGGATTATTTCAACAGGATTCCCAATGGAGTTCCAAACAAAATAATTAGGGCTAGTAGGATTTTGCAGAGCAAACAGGAATAACACAGATGAGTGGGTTTTACTACTGCTAGTGAAAGTAGTTGCCTCTTTTCCAGATTCTTTTCCCAAACATAAAATGAACTTACCTACATATGGATGTCACTGGAGAATTAGTTTACTGTTAGGGATACAGTGGGATGGCCAATATAGAGGAAATAGAATTCTTATTATTGGGAGAAAAAAAGAAAGCTATTACTTCAAATGGTCCAAATTCATTCTTCCAGTAGCTATGAGCAATTCTCATGACTATCTACAGCTTATCAGGGTCTAATTTTGCTCCAAGGATGTACAAAGTCTCGCTGTCTAGTTGGCCAGGCTCTCTCATGCTTGCTGTGTTTCATTAACTGTGTGCTGGTAGCAGTGATGTTATAGCAACTTCAGCTTTCCTCCTCTCCCCATTTAATCTGCTCTTTTAGACGTTATGGTGACCGTAAGAGTGGAGTAGTTGCAGGCAGAAGTTGATGAAACTCTTGGTAGCAGTTATTCAGACTTCACCACCAGCTTCTCTCCTCCAAAAATACAGTCAGGTGGTCCAAGAAGCACTGTGAATTCATCAGGGAAAAAAGAAGAAAAACCTACAGAACTCGAAGTGTTTGTACAAAGCAAAGCCATATTCACGTCTCAGTGCAAAATGGCTTTTCTTTTTGGAATGTAATGTATTTTTATAAAACCAAAAAAACCATGAAAAAATGGTATATTTTGTTTCTATTTCAAACAAAACATTTTATTCAGTTTCAAGTGCTTTTGCAGGTTTTCAGTTGGTTTGAAAATACAAAGACATTTTTTATTCCAAATGGACTGGAAAAAAGTTATTTAATCACTCAACTCTAGTTTTGGCACACAAATAAATCAATTATTTCCTAACTATTTGTAGGCTTTATGGACAGGTAGGACTTCAAACAGGTCTGAAAGAAAATAATGCTCTGTGTAACTACGGACTCCTATAGGTTATACCCCTATAGGTAAAGAAAATGCAGGGATCACTTCTTTGTTTTGTATACTCCTTAACACAGTGGTTTGTGGGTCGTAACCCATCACAACAGATCTTAATAGTATTCTCACGGCACTAAAACAAGTAGTGAATATGATGGGCCTAATACAGACTGTTCCCCATTGGGATACAAGAGAGATGTGAGGCCGCGGTGGACTCTACAGGATCTAATTTAGAGTATCTTAGGAAGTTACCATTCTCATATGTAAACTCCTACAGCAGAGTCAGCAAAGTAAAAACATGAACACTCTGAATTCATGTCAGTCCAAAGTCCTGTAGCTTAGCTCCAGTCCACCTTAGTCAGCAGCTTTAAAACTAATCTCCAGATTTTCAGCTATCTGCTGATACAGGAGCAGTAAGCTTGGTTACAGTTCCCACGTCACAAAGGCTTGAGCAAAGGAGGGCAGAGACATCCTGAACAGCTGTAACCATTTCTATTTTGAATCCCTGTTCATAACTGTATTGTAAAGCCACACAAAGGATGCAGGAGTGAACCACGAAAGGGTCTTCTGTCACTTCCAGAACATGAACGGCAGAGTTTAATGATGACTTGGGTAGTAATTCAAGACCTGTGCAGACCCTTAGCGTGTTAGGCCCTTGGTGAAACTCACCCATATGCCTAAGTGATTACATGGACTTGACTTTGGATGTGCCAAAATGCAGAGGAGGAAGACTTCAGAAAGATATAGACCTAGACATCACACTTTCAATTGTTCCTGGGACCCTTCCTACTCAATATGTAGACATCTTTAAACCTGAGCCTGAGGAGGTTTGTGTCCCATGCGGTATAAATGTCGCCTAGTGATAGGCTTTGGATTCTTCTATAGAAGGGAGCTACTCTTTGTCTTCTGAAGTGCAAATAGACACCTTGAGAGAAATTAGTTGTTCATATGTGTATGACTACTGTTATTTGTTCTTGGGTATTCAAGATGGATATGTGAGGATGGCAAGTATCATACAGGACCTACAGGAGATCTGCACCCATTTGGGATGGAAGTTGGAAGTCAGGTAAAATTCACCATTATTTCCAGAATAAAACCTTGTGTCTCTGTTTAAACAATCCTGCCTCAGATCTCCACTGGCAATGAGAGGACTTTAGACATCTCCAAGACCTATCTTAACTTATCTTCAGACATTTCAGATATCTGGATCTGAAGGCACCCTAAAGCATTTCTGAAGCGTGACCTTCAATCTCATTTTCAGTTCTTCAGAACACATAAAAAATGCCTTGTTTTTAGTGTATCACCAGTTTCAGTTTCACAGACAGCTGTGAGGTTTCTTTTATCATAAATTATTAAACGTGCTATATACATTGGGATTTAATGTGATGTGCCTTAGATTTTGAATGGCATTTAATATTGTCACAATTGTTTTCACTTCACTCCTTTGTTTCAACCATTCATTGCCTTGTTTAGATTAGCAGTAGCTTTGGCTAAAATTTTCCTGAACATGTTTTGAGCTGGGACTGGGAACTGAAGTGCTACTACCTTACTTGTCTTCATGCCTGACGCTGAAAGCAACACTTAAATGCCACGTATGCTCCAGCCAAGGACTTTGGAAACAGAGTCACGCACTGATTTATGTGAATTTCATTTACAGTAGCATGGAAATGATATGGGCTAGAAAAGAAGGAAGCAGTTACCCAGAAGAACTTCAAACTTAAGCACCTTTTCTCCTGCAGAGCAACGCTTCAGAAATAGGAGGAAAAGAGCATTTTAATAGGAAGAGGATAAAAGAAGTTATTACAAATGGATCGCTTTGCCTTTCCAACCTGACACATGTATTTCTGATGATGAATGGCAGTTGTCTGCCTTCACAGGTAAAAGATACTGGGTGCCAAAATCCTTTTTATGGAAGTGGGGAGACACATAGCAGGAACAAATGTTTGTGAGTAAAAAAAAAACCAAACCCAAAGACTTACCACTCCCCTCAGTGATTGTACCTAGGATTATTAGAACAAACTGCCAGAGCATAAACTGTGGTGTTTATAAAAGCAAGATAAGGAACATTCCTAGAAGTTATGATTTAGTCAAACAAGAAGTAGACTTTAATTGGACAAGTGTTACCGCCTCATTTCAGTAGCTGGAAAGCAGCTGGACTTCTGCCTTTAAAGGCAATTCAGCTCCTGCTCCTGCCTCAAGGGTCAGAGCACTTCAACCCACTGAGGAATGTACCGTGCATTGGTGACATCTGAGGATGAGCTGGAAGGTGGTTTTCAACCCGTAAATATTTCTCGGCATCTTTACAGAAACAGATTGGGGCATTTTAAAGAGTTTCACCTCTGCATTGGTGTGTTCACAGCTGGATACCTATTGCCAGGTTTCCTTGAACAGTGATCTGATCTGGTCCTGACCGTTTCATGGTCCCAGGGAACTGCAAACACCAGGCAATCATTACAGCCGGGGGCGAGCACTAGTATTCAAGGTTTACCCTCCTTATGTAATATCCAAATAGTACAAATCAACTTTCTCAGAAAGTAAATCTTGTGGTCTGGAGCAGAGTCAGCCCAGTGGTGTATTTCCTATTCTGCAGCCGTGTCTCCTGCCCACAGCTGGGTACAAATGAGAGTGCACTCTGCTAGGATTAGAAGGAGCTGAGATAGATGGGAAGGATGCTAAACCCTCCAGCCTACACACTGAAAAACTCCCAAGGTCAGTGCTCAGAAAATACAGTTCTCCCTGTCCTTAAAATTCGAGTAAAAATGTTTCAATCATTAAAGCTTCTCAAATCATGAAGCTTGGAAAACCTTGAGCAGGTAGGAGAGGTGGGGAGCTTGACCTCCATGGAGCAACAGTGGACAACAACTAAGGCAGGGTCCAATATGAATGCATCTGTTTTATCACGCCTTGTGTTTGAACTTCTCCTTTCTCAAGCTCTGAAATGAGCTGAATGTGGCTTACCTCAGCTTTGCAAAGATCAAGGACACCCACAACAAAACCCTTGTGGGAACAATCATTCACACTTGGCATGGAGGCCACTAGCAATTGCTAAACGTCCTTTTTCTCCCACTCAGAGGTCCTCCTCCCAAAAGAACAGAACTCCTCTGCACCCCTCAGATCCCACAGATGTGGTCCCCCTCTGGACTGCTTTCCCCAGGACTAACTGCTGGCCGTGAGACCAAATGGGGCATCACTGTGCATGAAAAAAAGAATGGGACACTTGCCCACCCTACGAGGGGGTGCGATATAAATAGTGAATTTAGCCTATAGGGAACAGTGAGATGTAAGTATTACTTCACATACAACCTGTAACCCTTTACAAAAAGCTGCTCCCAGTATGGTTTTGGTATGTAATGAATTTACTTTTGTGCACAAAACTCTTTTCCTTAGGTGTGTGCTCTGAGATTACAGGGGAAGGCATAACTGTGGGCTCCTGAGAAGCACTTACAAGCAGCCTCTTTACAGCCCTGAATTATGGGTTAGGCTGTTCTGCAAATAACCCCTCACAAAAACTGATTGTGAACAGCATGAAAATGTCAAAATCACCTAGTTTAATCAAATCAGACTCTGTTTCCTTTGGAACAAGGGGTATGTTTCGCCAGGGCTATTCATAAGCCAGAATTTTCAGCTTTCAGCATCTACCTGTGTTAGAATTTGAGTCTCCAAAAAGACACAATGAACATGATTTGGGTCTGGTTTTTTGTGCTCTACCAAAGAGTATAAAAAAGACGACAAAAGGAAAAGGCTTAATTTTGCTCAAGCTTACATGAAACAAACAAATGAACAAAAGGGAATAAGAAAGCAACAAAAAGTAAAATCAAGTCTGGATTGAGTCTGAATCAGGAGCAAAATTTGACAAAGTTTGGAGTAATGACAAATTGGAAGTTATAATGGAAATTTTTCTTAAAAAGTCTATAAAGGCCTATCTGCCTTGAATGGAGTGTAAGTTTATTAAGCAACAAATTGGGTGAAATGTAGCTCTGCAAGAAAAATCTGCAATGTTTTCAGATTTATAGTACTATACAAAACAGATGATTAGCTGTTTTGATTTTTATTCTTTCTTTCCTTCTGCCTTGTTCGGGATATGTACTTAAAGGTTAATCTCAATCTATTGGAAGTTTTCTAACAATATTCAGTGGGTTTTGGTGCAATTTTGGGAAGGTGACACAACCCCATTCAGGGACTTACTTATTTTCAGAGTCTTCTGTTCATTTAAATCTCTCCAGTTTTAAAAAGGATTCTGCTCCCACTCCTACACAAGTAGTTCAATAAAAATAATTCTGCTATATTAAAGGAAAAACATGGGAGTGGCCTCATACCATTTCACCCTCATTGTGTTTAAAAAAGAACTCCAGGAGTAAAAAATAGTTGAAAACTCGGTTAAGACTCTCCATCTCCCAAAAAGAGGGAACATTAGATGTGTGATGACAGTAAATGTTCATGTATGCAGCCATCCTTGTTTGAGAACCTCAAGTGGAATAAATCAGAATAGTTCTTAGTGATTTCAGCTATTTCAGATAAATTTTAGAGGGGGTGGCATGGGGTAGGTCCTACCTGGGTAACAGGAGTGAATAACTCCATGTATAACCCGTAATCCTCTACAAAAAGGGTCCCAAATAGCAGCTCCCAGTGTAGTTTTGCTATGTAACAAATTCACTTTTGCAAGATTTTTTTTTTCAAGGTAGCATGATAACATTATTAATTCCCTGTCTTTTTCTTGGTAATCCATGAACAAGTTTTCTTCAGTGAAAATGTTGATGTGAGGAGTTGTCAAGGGTGCTTATAGCAGATTCTCTAAGTAAAACGGCATAGTAAAGTACATGGTACTTGAAAGACTCTCTGTGCTTCCCAGCACATGGAAATGAGGCAGTGTTCCAGGGGAAACTGAGGCAGAAGACCAAAGGCTTTTATAAAATATTGAGCTTTCTTAGAGAGATCTTGAAAACAATTTGAGGATTACAAGCAAAGGGCCAGAAGTGCTGATGAAAAACTCATATTGTAGAAGAGTAGTAAACCTGTTTCAATAACTGAGATTCTCTTGTTCCTTTACATTGCTCAGGTACACTGGAAAAACTATCCTTTAAACTCAGAAATAAGTACTGGCATACAACTGATAACATATAATCCAGGAATTTGTTGCTGTTTGTGATAATGGTCCCTCTGAGTTTCTTTTTCTGTAGCTGTAAATGGAAAATATGTCTGGTAGGAAAACACATAGTTGAAGCACCTAAATATGCTAAATCTTTTCTACAGAAAATCCTAAAATGACTGTTTCCTCCATTTTCTGGACCCCATATGTCAAGTTGTCTTCAGCTGTAATTACATTTTTGCTCAGTGCAGAAATAAAGAGCAGAGTTCAGGTTACTCTGGTGACTGCCACTGCCATAAACTAACATTCGGATTTTTTCTTAGAAATAATTTTCTGCACTAAGTTTTAATTTTTCTTTTAGAGGAGAAATTAAAATAAGGCTGCGTATTGGAAGTAACTATTAAGTCTTTGCTTTTGTAAATCTGTACCGTGCAAATATTTTGCTTGAGAATAACCTGGTTTTTCTTCTGGGAAAAAGAATCCAGATCCATGCTAGGTAAAACTGGTGGCATAACTGAAATGGCTAAGCTAGCAGCCTAATCCCCAAATTGTCCCTTTCCAATTAAATGGACAACCAAATGCTTCTTTCAGTTGGATATAGGGATGTGCCCTTTTCCTTAGGTGAGTGCTCTGAGATTACAGTGGAAGGCATGGTCGTGAGCTCCTGAGCAGCACTTACAAGCAGTAAAAAGTGTAGGGACAGAGCAATAGATTTCTTAATTAAATACTTCTGATTAAGCGCTTCAGGGGTAAAACCAGGCCAATATGTATACATAACATTTTATCTTCCAGATAGATGAAGAAGAAATTGAAGCTGAAAAGTGTTAATTTCCCTTCTGCAGGCAATCCAGTATTTTTAAAAGAAAAGCTTTTATTGATCTTATCACAACATGCTAAGCTGTTGTGCAGAAGGGCCATGCTGTGTGAGGCTCTGTATCTACACAATGTAAAACATTGTCCCTGCATCAATCTTGGGCATTCTTTGTAAGAGCACAGCTTATCTGCCATACCATGAAAAGTGGTACCGTGAAATACCAGTGCCATGAAATTCAAAGTTATGGGGTTGAAAAATACAAGATTCATGCACAGTGTAACTATACAAGATGTGTTTCAAGTCATGGATTTGATTTGAATCGGATGTCTACTTGTGAGGCTCTGCCTGCAAGCTGGTTGTTTCAGATCTCATTATAGCTAGTGGAAATCTAGCCAGTGAAGTGAGATGAGCCTCCAGTTATAGCAGGCTGAATGTAACAGCTTATTTGAGATGCCCTGGAATATGTTTTCTAGCCTCCATCTTACATTCAAGTGGATTTAGGTTTCCCTTATGTCCCACCTGCTTGCCTTGAATACCCCAGGTCATCTCAAGCCGCATTATGTGCGTCTTCCTTAGCGTGAGCTGAATTGCTGTCTGGGCTCTGCTGCCTATATTGACTACCCCAACAGGTATAATGGAAGCTTAAGCCGGCTAGACAGATGCACCTTAATTTAAATACCTCACTTTGCACAACGAATCCCAAATTTCATTTATTTCTTCAGTATTCAGGTTTGACAGCAGATCTCCATAAATTTGTGGAGCACAATGGTCAAGATCAGGCTTTAGTTGATGCTCCACATGCCATGGCAATAAGTGGATGCCTGTCTCTAAGGAATGAGTGTGCTGCAAGTATCTAGTCCACACTTTATGGTTAATAATACTCACGAAATGAATTAGGCTAAGAAACAAATGTATTCATTTCCAGAACCCCTTCCCTCCAAAAAACAAGGAACCAACCAACAAAACACAGATGCAACCCAAATGAGAAGAGAAGAATCTGATACAGTCCTCTGTGGCAGACAAACAGCACTTGTTTTTATTCAGGCCCAAATCTGCTTGTGTCTGAGTGTATCCAAGCTTCAGCCAGTCTGCCTTACTTCTCATTGAAATGGTCCTAGAATGCTTTCATGGTCAGTTCCTGCATCTCTTCCAGAGGGTGTTGATCTTCTAAGTCTTTAACTATATACCCATCCCATTTTTTTATATTTTGCATAACTAAAACATGTATAGTGTACGGCTGAACTGTTGCACCCAAAAAAACCTCTCTGGATTTGGATGGAAGTCACCACAAGTGCATACAGTTGGGTGTTTTTGCTTTCTCAGCATCTTTTGATTTCATATTTGTATCCTTCTTACATTGTGAGTAGGCAGAGACACTTCACCTTGTTTAAACTGTGTCCTTTCCTAATGTCTGAAGACATTTTGAGGGCGGCAGCCAGAACACATTCAGAGTTTTTTTTTTTAATTTTTACCTTCTAGGTACCTGCTTCTTATTTTTAATGTAGTTATATGGATAGAAAAAACAATGCAATTATTTTGTGCAAGCCCATTAGGACCAGCACAACACTACCTCTGAAGAACTGTGTAGGGCCAACTGACTTTGATCTGCCATGCTTCTGCTGATTTAATCAGGATCTTTGTTTTGTGCTTTTCAGTTTATTGTCTGCCCCTTCAGAAGTGTGGGAGGAACTTGTTCTCAAAGTCCAGTACTAGACATGACTGGCAATGACAAAAATGCCTAGCAGTTCTCTCCTCCCTAACCTTGTTTCCACCCTTGCCTCCAGGTTTAATTGTTTTAGAGGAATAACTTTCTCTGTAAGAAGTAGCATGAATACAAAGAAAGACAACGAGGCAAAGATTTTTCATAGATCAATCTGAAGTTGCAGTTAACAGAGATCCTAAGAAATCAGCAGAAGATATTTTTTTCTGGGTCTTTGTGTTTACCATACTTGTAGAGCAAACTGATAATCTCAGAAACATCTGGGCTACCGGACCCTCTGGTGAGAGACACCAAAGCCACTTTTTTGCCTCCAGAAGATGGATTTCTCTTCTATAGCAAATGCCTATATTCATTGTCTACTACTCATGTATCTGTGACACGGCACTGGTACAACACAGTCCCAGGTCCTCTAAGTTAAATCAAAGCACACACGGCTTCTCACTCCTTTTTTATACAGATGTCAGAACAACTCTGTTTTAGATTTTACTGCACCCTCATCCAGATGTTCGTACCCCAGCTCTGTGACAGGATGCTGGGCCACTTCTGGTCAGTAGTTATTTCCCTCATTTCCCAGCAAGTCCTACAACAGGTTTTTAGTGACCACAGCAGTGCAAACACTGAAGCCCTAGATGGACTTAGCAGACCAAAGCTAATGAAGTTCAAGGTTTGCCATACCAGACCAACTAGTCTCCAGTTAAAGGCCTGATATTAGTTTCTTCAAACACACCTCAAGTTAATATAATTCAAATTTAGAACATTATTTTTTCTGTGGAGTTCCTAAAAGTCTTAAAAACCTGTTTTGAGTATATGAGTTATTTAAATTACCTTGATAAGTGAGAGCTAAATGACCTGTTTGTGCACTGTCAATGACAATAAAAAGACATTACACTTCTAGGCATTTGCTCTAGCCTTTCCTGTTTATGCTGTAAAATATATATTGCCCATTAATATTTCTGTGTTTTATTCACGTTTCATTTATGAAATTCAGTAACAATTGGAAGCCATAAACAAATCAATGTAACCTAAGCATTCAACTCCACAGATCAATCAATGATCAGTTCTTCATGTATTATTGACAAATACTTTTAAGGACTGAAAGTTTTGACCTTTTTGAATTCATGCAAATCTGTGAAACTCAAGTCAAGCTATTACATCAAAGCTTTCAACAAGAAATATTAGTTCCACTGCAAGTGAATAAAAGAAGATCTTTGAGGTGTCTCTAGATAGGATTTTTTTTTTTTGACTTATAGATTTTTATGGTTAAAGATAGTAGAAAATCACTAGCATTAGAATCAGTGTTCATATTTGCTGTATAAAGTGGAACATAAAACTAAAGGTTTTATTCCAGAACATAGTGAAAAGATCTCTGTAAAAACTCTCCATTCTTCTGACCCTCCTCATAGATGTGAATCCCGCTCAGCAAGTATCCTTCTCTGAGATGTCTCCAAAAGGTTAGCAATGTGAAGAGGGTACTAAGACCTCTGTCCATCACTATGCTTAGTGTGGGTTCTTCTGTTTCTTTTCTCTCTTTCTTTTGTATCCCCTGGAAGAGTTAAATTTCCAAAAGAAGTGTTTGTCTTTTGTTCTTTGTTCATGTCATCTTTAGCACAAACGGCTCATATATACTTCAGCAGTGACACCTTGCATTACAATAAGCTTTGGAAAAATTCCCTAGAGAAAAGTGCAATTAGAATGATAAGGGGACACAATGACTTGGAACACATTGTTTTGAGTTGGCAGGAAAAGGATGCTGGGATGAAATTGTGAGCTGCATCATCTATGGCAGTAGCAGTGAAGTGAGTGGAGAGGCTGTATGACTTCCCAAAGAATGTATCCCATTTGGCCTCCAGAAGTGCATGGGTTTCTCTTAGGTCATTTCACATCAGCATATCCTCTGCAGATGCCCGGTGCTCAGCCACGTTGAACTAGCACTGCATGCTTACCTTTTAACAACGGAATTCTCCCCCACTTTACACCCAAATCAAGTCTATTGACACTGACTATCACAAATTACCTGAACACTGCACCATACTGAAGAGTGAGAAACAGCATTGCTGTGGATCTCTGAGGCTGCAGGGTTTTAAAAACGAGGATCCCAGGCTCAGTTGGAGCGCTGTGACCATCCTGAGGCCCAAGCAGAAAGCTGGAGTTCCCAAAGGATCTCTTCTACAGGTAGCTTTTTAAAGAGGTTACCAACAGATTTCCTGGGAGGTGTGAAAGGGAAGTAAAACTGCTACTCAGTTTCTTGTTTTCTCTTCTATTTTCAGAACTTTTTGATAGCCTTGAAAAGAGCCAAATCCTCTCAGATCCTGGGCCCATGCTGAGAGCTGCCTGGACAGTAAGTCCTGATGGTGGATGGATGTGGAAGCTCTCACACCTGAGTGGCTGCTCTGGGAGGACAAGTCTAGGACTTTGTCCTTTGCTTATTAATAGATTTTTGATTCAGTTTTTCCTATGATTCTCTTTGACGGAACACTTCAGAAGCAGGTATTGGAAGATATAGCAAAGATAAGTACCCACATGGCAGTTCATAGCTAATCATAAACACATGGCAGCTGTGTAGGATGCAGGAAAAAGAGCGGATGAGTCACTTTGCTGAGGAGGAGCTTTTTGACATTTGGTGTTGCTTTATCATCTGGCAAGTGTGGCTACTTTTGAAAACACAGATGAGGTCATGCACTTCTCCCTCATTAAGCCTGCTATACTGCTGACTCTCCTTCTGCTCCGATCTCAATTACGTTTTTGTTTATAATCTGTGCCGGTAGTTGGTAGCCATTGCCTTACCAGAGACAGCAGACTAGCAAGGCTTGGTGTATCCATGTACCTATCCCAACCAACAATCTCAAATGGTCTCAAAATGCCTGTTAATAATCTTGTCTCCCATAAAGCAAAAACTGGATGTATTAAACTTCTTGCACTTATTTGAGTTTGAGTAATGTTTGTCCATTGAGATGCTCCTACAGGGGATGCCATTCTTGTGATCTTATCTTGTAAAGCAATTTCAGAAGGAAAGAGACAGACAATTCTGTAACCAGAGAAAAAATGCAGTAATTGAGCCTTCAGTTAAGCAGTCAGACAGTAAAAGACCATTGCAAGATGGAAAGGGAAGGGAGAAAAAAAGTTTAAAGTGCCCTTCTTCATCTTGCATTTTTTCATTGGAGATAAAGATAAATGAAAAACACTGTGAACTATGGAACCTTCAACATCCCACAGAGATTTCTACCTGTCCTTTGAACTAAACAACATTTAATTACCCCATTTCAAGTAGTCATTTTCTGTAGAACAGGAAACACAGAGGTCCTGGGTGACACTGAAAGCAATGTGAAGACCTTTGTTGAGCACAGCCACAGAAAAGGATAAAAGGCTTAAAAACATCAGGGGCAAATGAATAACAAAGAAGAGGATAATCACAGGCAAGCAACTGAAATATTTAATTGGTTTCTGAACTTCCATTTATTTAGAGAGGACGTAGATATGTCTTACTGAATTTTGTGCAAATTGCCATAGTGTCTTTCTAATGCCTATCGGGCCTGAGTTCAGCACCATGATGGATAGTTCAATTTACTGAGTAAGCAAAAAGCTCTCCTTGAATGTTAGACACTAATCTTCTGATTAGACTCAATTGCCAGGGAGACCTGCCCTATGCAGTTTACTAATAAGAATTGATCCAGCTATTGATAAGGATTTAAAAGGTTGATGCACGGGATATTAGCAAAGTATTGAATTTAACTGCTCCCCAGCTACTGTTACAGAAAAGGTATAAGGCTGTTTCATACCTTTTGAAAAATTAATAGATATCATCTCTATATCAAGGGACATTTGTAACATGTCATTAAGTTTAGGGCACACCTTCTTCACGTTAGCAAGTTATCATGAAAATTTGAAATGTGGGAGAAGAATAAAAAGTACATGCCATTTATGCGCGTATTGAATCACACCTTCAACCCCATTATCCTTTTGAAGGTTTTAAAATTGAAGATTATTAAAGTTTTGAAAATTTTGAAGAAAGGAATAGCTTGAAGGTACAGCACCTAAAGGGCTTAGAGAAAATAGCAGATTGAACTCAGCTCTGATCTTTCAGTGTTATCATGGTTTAAATTACTGTAGGTGGGCCTGGTACCCTCAATGCCATAACTAATTTTTTCTTGTATTGGACCTCACATGTACAGAAAACTCAATACCTTTCCTTCCCGAGCTTTTGCAAGAAGAGAAATCCATCAACACGATTTCCTTGGCACTGTGGCAAGTCAGACACAGGCATTAGCACTTGGGTGTTTATGCCAAGAGATGTAATGGGGCAAATTGTGGACAGATCTATTGTTCTCAGCAGCCTCCCAAAAGGGTCTGCAGGGAGATACAATATTTTCTTTGCACCTTTAAATCCCTTATTTGCAAGCAAAATGTCCTAGTTTCCCAAAAGCTTGAACAATTTCTTGTCTCCTCTGGGTGCTCAGTCTGTGGAAACACCTCTGGATTTGTCAGAAACTGGTTTGTGCCTTTGCCTGACTGTTCACTAAAAAGATATGTAGTGATATCTCTGCATTTTTTTTTTTTTTTTGATTGGAAAACTTTGGTGACTGAAGAAAAACCCTTTTACTCCTAACATCAAAAATTCAGAACAAGCCAATAGAAATAGTGCTTTTTACAGGTAATTACTTATATGTCGACCTATGCTACCAGCTCCTCCTGGAAGCAAGTCTAGCATGCTCTAATAATAAAGCTCATTTTAAGAATCCAAGCAATTTAATCATTAGTCTTTTTGGACAGTAGCAAAACCCACTGTTAATAATTAATCAAGCAGATAATATTAGTCAACCTATTTAATATCTATCATCTCAATTTTTATATGCTTTTTCCTGGCAATACTCAAGCATTGAAGGTGCCACAGGACAAATAAATTAGCCTGTTACAGCAGTGGTCCTTATGAGGAGGATTTTAACACGCAAGTTTTTTATGACTGTTAGACTGGTAGTTGTCAACCAAGAGCATCCTGTGTCTGATAGACATCCTTTTGTTGCTGTATACTGAAATAATTCTGTCTCTCAGCACTACTCAATACCAACAGAAGTTGAAAGAGGAGGATTTAGAGAAGCAATTAGTGCAACAGAAAGAGATTAGAGAAAGACATGGTGTTTCTTACAAACAAAATTTACACGTAAGGTCTGAGTTAGTCTAAAGAATTTCCCAGGCTGAGATCCTTTCGATTCCTTCACCTCATTCCTGCCTGCGCCCCATAACTCACCTACTGCTTCAGAAGGGCAGGTCCTGTTATATTATGTTATATCAATATTATATTATATTATATTATATTATATTATACTATACTATACTATATTATATCAATATGTTATATTGATATCAGTGCCATAGATATGAGCTATTATTTTACACAGTACTACCAAGTTATTGTCATAAAATAATTGGCTATGTGCAAGCTCTTCACTTTGTGCCAAATGCTGTAACTTAATAGAAGATGAGGTTTGGACAGACGTGGCCACTAATGCTTGGGGAGATAAGACCCTGTTTTAATATATGATTCAGCTCGTAGATTAAGATGCTGAAATTTTGGTGTTGTCATGTGAGACAGATGCCTAACCCCTACTATAATTGATCTAGCTAATAGATGTCTCCAGATGAGCAGATGTGTAATTTCCCATTATAGTCTACTGAAAACTAGTCAGTGCAATTAGTGGAGCCCAGAGTGCTATTTAGCTCATCCTGAATAGATTTCTAGGGCTTGACTGAGTTGCCTGAAGATAAACATTTGGGGACATTTGGCGAGCTTAAGGCTATTTCTCTTTGCCTCCAGCTGCTCCAGAAGAGGGGGGTCCCCTTAAATCTTGGGTCACCTCTGCCAGCCTTGTGCAGATGTCTTGGGTGTCTTAGAGATTTCAGATGGTACTATAAATCCATGCTTGGTAACTGAATCCCATCCCTGCATTTTGTCAGCAAAATAGGTCTCTGCGCTGCACTGTCTAGATCTTTACTGAACATACAATCTTAAACACTCTACTCACATGAAAACATCTATATTAAACATATCTTCACTTCGAACTGAACTTTAGGCAAAACATCTTGCAACCTAGGAGAACTCAGTAGCACTTTGTATTTCTCATTTATTTATTACTCCTAAAACAGCTGGGGAAGGGGAGCTTAAGAGGCAGCACAGGAAAAACCAAAGCACCTGTCTCTTGTTGAAAATCAAGACAATTCAGGTGTCAGGCTAATAATAATGAATTTTAAGAGCTTCCTTAATTAATCTTACATTACAAGACAGTAATTAGCATGTATGTGCAGGTGAGTACTAGTTGCTTCATAAAAATTATGTTTGGTTTAAATTAGACTTGCACATCTACGATTTTTCTAAATCCAAAAGTATTTTGAAGCTGTGGGTGGGCCTTCTTACCCCTAAATTACAAGCTGGGGAACTGACAAGAGACCTATAGCAAGATCTGCTAAATCTGGTGGAGAGCTGCAAAGGCACAGCCAACATATATTCCAGAGCTCTTTGATACTTGATCTGCATAAAGTGAGTCTGACATTCATCCTGGGACTCCAGTGGTTCTGGACCTAGCATAAACAAAGCTGGTCTGAGCATTCAAAAGATCTCAAGGGATGTACACTAGCTTCTGTAACAGGTCCACTTTCTTCCACTGATTAGGCAATTCTGTCTATAGTGCATGTGCCTTCCTCTTTTCACTGGCTCACTGACTTCCATCACCCTTTCATAGCAAAGAAATCTCACCTAAAGACCTCCAGGGGTGGGAAGAAGGGCAGTAACTGCAATCCCCCCCATCTTTATGCTAGATTATTGTTGGTATTTGGATAGCGCCAACAGCTCCAACCAAAAGTTCAGGTCTCCCTTGGGGTAAAAGAGGGTAAAAAGATGATGCTGGGAATGCTAAGGAACTTAAAAGCAAAAGATCAGCTAACACACTGGGCAGGAACTGAACAAGCTTCCAAAATTTCTTTGCATTGTGAGAAGCAAAGTGGTTCCAGAAATCGTTGTTTAAGAAAATATCAACATGTTTGTCATGTGAATCACTAGACATTCAGAGCATGATGACTTTTGTCCTTATTTTTTATTCAAGGGACGTGTAAAGGCCAGTGTTCTGGAATAGTCACAGCAAAGAACATTTACTTTGGCAAGTATTAAATTGGATACCCTGAGATGAAAAAAAAAATCAATTAAAGCTAAAAAATCATATCAATCAATGCAATACAACGAAATAACACTGAAGTATATGCCCCATCATCACTGAGATTTATGGATAGGGTGGTAATAGTTTTTCTCCTAAAACTCAAATTACGACACGGACTAATATACAGAGGAATAATCAGAACATACAGGATAATAACAAGAATGTACTATATAAAATGAATAGATTACAAGCCTTTTTTATTTGTTTTGGTTTGGGTTTTTTGTTTGCCATAGTACAGTGTTATTTTTTTGGTTCAAGACACATTTCTGAGGGCTCGTTCTGCAGCAAACACAAGAGACCTGATAACCAGGATCAGCTTGGTTTCTCTGTATTTATGGCCGCTGACACCTGTAAAACTTTGCAAGCACCTAAAGAAGTTCAACCCAGATTGTGCTCTGCATTCTTTCGTAGCGAGAGGGATGAGCCGTTGCTTCTGTAGACTCTTGTTCCCTTTACTTGTGTGCTGGTTTTGGCTGGGATAGAGTGAATTTTCTTCATAGTAGCTAGTATGGGGCTGTGTTTTGGATTTGTGCTGAAAACAGTGTTGATAAAGCAGGGATGTTTTAGTTACTGCTGAGCAGTGCTTACACAGAATCATGGCCTTTTCTGCTTCTCACACCACCCCACCAGCGAGTAGGCTGGGGGTGGGCAAGAAGTTGGGAGGTAACACAGCTGGGACAGCTGACCCCACTGACCAAAGGGATATTCCATACCATATGATGTCATGCTCAGTATATAAACTAGGGGGAAAACTGGCTGGGAGACCGCTGCCTGGGGACAGGCTGGGCATCAGTTGGAGGGTGGTGAGCAATTGTTTTAATTTCCTTCACTTGTCTTTCTTGGGTTTGGTTGGGATTTTTTTGTTATTGTTGCTGTTATTTTCCTTTTCATTACTATTATTATTATTATCATCATCATCATTATTTTATTTATTAAACTGCTCTTATCTCAACCCACACTCACTCTCACTTTTACTCTTCTGGTTCTCTCCCCCATCCCGCTGGGGCCGGGGGGAGTGAGCGAGCGGCTGTGTGGTGCTTAGTTGCCGGCCAGGGTTAAACCACAACAACTTGTCAGAGTGAAAAACTGGTCAGGGGAGAAAAGATCAAGATCCTCCTAGCTTTCTCAGTAAATCCATGAAGGTTTCTCATCATAGAAGGTAAAAAATGGAATAACAACTTGCAGACGTTTGCTTATTGCCTCTTCAGTCTCTACCAAAACAGAACTGCAAAATTAACAGTTTGGGATACAGGTTCTTCCACATGGAGGTCAGTGTTTCTAAGATTAGTTTACCTGTCTACTTGAGGTAATTCCATCAAAATCTGTCACACATCCCCATGAGCAGTAGTGGTATCATTGAGTAGACATATGTTAAAGCTGTTGTTATCTGAACGCTTTATACCAGAAAGAGTCCCCAGCTCTGTCCCTGTCAACAAATGTCTTTACAAGTAAACGTGTTTGTAATGACTCAGACCAAGGAATTGACCTAGCTAAAAAATCAACCCACCAAAAGAGACAGGGGGAAAATGTTATTTTCAGCCAGATCAGTAACCTTGATCTGGTTCACAGCACAATTGCACATAGCATCAGTACAAAGGGTCGTCAAGGCACAGGATGTGGCTGAGATCAGGAGGTGATAGGTTTGGTCCTATTGCCCAAAGGTGATATCTAAGTGAGTGTGGTCAGTATATCATTATACTAAACAGAATTGGTACTGCAGTAAGGAACGCATCTTCTGCAAGTTTTGCTGGGGTCCATAATAAAGCATCTGTCAAGCTGTGTATGTTTATCCAAGAAAGTTATTTATCCCATGGAAGTTACCCACAAGCTGGCTGTATTACATATGGTGACTTCGACACAAAGCATCCCAGTTTTCTAGAGTCCCTAATTCCAGATATGAAAGATTGGTAAGCACTGCGCAGAACCCTTTTATCCTGTCTGATTTCAACTGGACTAGACATGGACAGGGAGTAATGGTAAATGCTGGAAGAGGCATCCCAGGGTAGACAAGTTCACTGAAGGCACTGTGAGTGGGAAATTTATTTTTTTTTTTAATTTTATTTTATTTGGTCAAGAAATAGAAGCTTTGTGTTTGAAGTCTGTCCTAACAATCATTGCAGATTCAAAGAAGCTGTACAAAGCATAGCTTGACTAGCCATAAATTTCACTTTGGATAGGCCTGACGTAGCAGATAGTATCATCAGATGTGCAAGTTTTGAATGGGAATTCGAGTCATCTCTCCATTTTGATCAAAAGCCTACAATATGAGCTAGGACTTAGGGACAAAAAGCCCTTTATGTAATTGTAAAATCTGCTTTGGTGCACGTGGTATCACGTTACTGGCCATCTAGTTAGTAACTCATTTGCTCTCTATCTTACATCTTGTACCACATACAAATTGGAAGTTGTCTTGTGATAGAGACTTTCACCTGATGAACTACTAATGCTTAAAAAAATAGTTCTGGTAGAAGTACTTGAGTGAAGTGATCTCAAATCTCAGAAAGCCTGACCCTGTCTTGTGTTTTTATAATCTTGTCTCTGGGAGATGTTTTCAGAGAGAAAGGGAAAAAAACCCAAACCACTATGCGTCTTTCATTCCTCACCAGGGAAGTAAAATTTCAAGGTTAATGCTGCAATTCAAAACTCTGCTGAGCACGAAAAATGGCATTTGCCACACATCTTTGACATAACGTTCCCTTCTGTTGCTTTACATCTTTTGGGTTTTGATCTTTCCCATTTTCTGTTCTCTTCATTGATGATTTGTACAAATCTCTTGGTCTGAAAGGCAGGTCAGACAAGATTAAGGGGAAGGGAGCAACAAAAGAAGCTGGTACACAATTTTTCCACATCTGCATTGCATAAAAATGTGCCCTCTAGGTGACACAGGGGAGAGTACTACACAGGCTATCACATTTTTTAGCGTTGTCACACAGTTTCTTCCCATGAAGTGATGGCACTGGTCTGCTATCACAATATGCTCCAGTAAAAGATAACCACAGTGTTTTTTATTTATATCTGTATTGAAAACAGTTTCAGAAAAAAAAAAAACCAAAAAAACCCAAACCAAACAAAGCAAACTATTGCAGATCTACAATAACCAGGCATTTTTATGCTCCCCTTTGAGTGACACACATAAAAAGAGAGATTACGGTGTTTGGGAAAAACTAAAGTGGGGGAAAAGGTTCAAAAGATGGCTGAGAGTTTTTTCTGAAAAATCTTGTGTTCTTGGTCACTCAGGATATTTCCAAACTCTCATCTTTCTTTGAAACATAAAACCCCTGGAAAAAAGGAATTTCCCAGCTTATACATTGTCACACTTACTTATGAGTATGACTGCACCTTTCCTTATAGGTAAAAAGCTAACTGGGTAAGGAGCTGAATTTATTTGACCATAGTCTATAGAGAGTTCAGCCAGCTGTTGGCAGCAGAATTAGGGCATGGGGTTGGCACTTGACATTTAAGTCTTGTTTATGCAACATACTGGCTATGCGTCATTGAAAAACTCACTTAAAGATTCATTACCCAGACTGTTTTATAGATTTGACTGAGCACAGCACCCGATGTAAAGGTGCCCTGAGCTTTGAAAGTGCCTTAGGAACAAGCAAGCCCACGTCTTAGTTTTCATCATGTCCTTGTCATGACTCCATTGGCCTTGAAGACAAAAAGGAAGGAGTAGACAGAAGATGCGTTTTTCAAAAATTGCTGGGATCTGTTGTGGCAAAAACCTCATACTGCATAATTTTACATGTAAGCTGAGCTGCTACTTCTGCAGGTTCATCGTCCTTTCCTTGCGCTGGGGCAAAAAGCTTCTGCTTTCCCTTACCCTAACACTTCTCTGCTCTGTATTTATAACTAGCTAAGAGCATGCTTGCCCGAGGCTTTCACAGGGGTGTTCATGTTAATCTGTAAAATCAGAAAAAATAGGATAATGGTACCTCCTGCCAGTGCAAGCACAAATCCTTTGGCAACCGTGGGATGTTGAGGAGCTTTGTGTGGTTTGCAAGTGTATAGGAAAGAGGGGAGGTGGGTGAAAAGACTATGCTCCCCAACCAGGTGCTGCATCTCTTGTTCACCTGCAACAAGGGCACCTCTGGGAGCGATCAGCATTTGTTCTGACTCCATGTCTCCATCAAAGGCTGCTCTACTGAATTGCTTTCAAGCAATTACGATTTAAAACATTAAAAGAGTGGTTACTGGTAAGGTGGCAGGCAACAGTTCCCTTAACAAACAGTGAAATGAGAGGGGAATAACACTTTCTATTAGTCCTTGTTAGAGTTCACTTCTGTAGCTGCAACGACCAGAACAGGAGACCTTGTTTGTATTCAGCACAGCCCCAATGCTGGTAAAGAAAATAAAAGCTCACTACATTTGCTGTGTCTGGGTTCTCACTGCCCTCTTTCCTGGGCAATTAAAACTGTTGTTGGTACCCTGGTCCACACCTCTTGCCAGGGAAGGCTTTAATGCATCAGGCAGATCCTAGAATGGGAAATAACCTTCAATGTAATGTCACAGATCAGCAGCTTTCCACTGAAACGTTTCTATTTTGAGGCTGTAAATCAAGCTGAACCTGTTGGGCTCGTGTTTGCTTAATCCAGCTGCCACCAGAATGGTGACTAGGGACGAGGCAGGAGATGACTAGCTAATGACATTCAGTGGACGATGAAATGGAGATGAGGCTGCTGTGCCGAGGAATGGTTTCTCAAAACAGAGGTTTAATAGGCTGTGTGTTCACCTGAAGGAATGGGGAAAGTGCTTACTTTTGAGATCTCCAGAAACAAGGTAGAGATGAGACCCACTTATGGGCTTATGTAAAGGAACTGGCTGCCCTGGATATCTTGGATGGAGGATTGTTTGTGTGAGGCAGCATGCTTCACATCAGGCTGAATCTCTGGCTTTGCTAAAGTCCAGTTGTGATTTTACAGCCTTCGGTAACAACAGGTGCCAATGGGTGTAAGTCCAAATTGGTCATATTCAGCCCTCCTAACAAGATGTGTTGAATAAAATTAGGTACTGCTGGAGTATGTGAAATTAAGAGAGGGATGGATGATTGAAATATCTAGAGTATGATTCAACTGCAAAAAAAAAAAAACATAGATGTCTGTGATAGAGGTGGTATATCTCAGCTGTTTCTCTGGGGCTTCCTTGGGACTCCCTAGTGCTGTGAATGGGGTCTGGAGCACGATTGATCCCATCCTAAAATGGACATTCAAAATAGACCCACTGAGCTCCTTACTAGAGGTTCATATTCCTTTCCACTGACTGACTACAGGGAGTCTGGGGTGACTGCTTCACGGGTGAATATCTGTTACGACTGGTAAATGATACGAGTTGAATCTAACCACTGAAAGGAGGGATACTTTGAGTAATCAAAGGAGATGATTAAGTGCGTCATCTGAATAGATTATCTGGATACGACCTTTACTTCTCTCCGTTCAGTGTACATGAAAACCAGGCTCTGGCCAGCATGGATAGCAGATAGGTTAAAACACTTGTTTTGAACTTTGATGTCACTACAAGTGCATGAATACCTCTTGGGTATCACAGTAAGAGGTGTGATTACTGTCTGCTGATCTGACGACAGCAAACAGAAAGTTTACTTTGGTTCAGACAGCCTAAGTTTACTGGGGAAAAGGAGTCTGGCAGAGAATACGATTATGAACTATGGCACTGTGACTGAAGTTCATGAGAAGTTGTCAAAGGTATGTGCTTTTATGGTACTGAAACAAATTTATGCTGTGCAACATCATAAAAATACATACTGTTAGTAACTTCTTCCTAATGTGACCAACTGATCAATCAAACTGGACAGTCATGTCCTCAGTCAAAGGCCATGAACAGCCTGTGCTCCTCTTCAGAGTCAACAACATAAAAAGAGTAATTCAACAATTAAGTAAGTTCCTTTCTATTTCAGAACAGATATTAGGTTGAGGAATGGGTACTCCTCAGAGATTGTTTTTAATTAAACATTGTGCTTTCTCTGTCTCTTGTCTTTTTTTTTTTTTAATTACCAAACATCTTGAATAAGTCCAGTCTGACAGGAAGAGAGCCTGTTGAAATGACAGAGGCACCGTGTGTGGAGATAGAGGGGAAAAGAAAATAATCCCCCAATCTGGTTTTGATGAAGCAAAACATTCCTTTAATGCCAGCTGGCTAATTAATAACAGGGACAATTTCTTCTGTGCAAGCATAATGATCAGAAACAAGGCCAGGGGGCACCTCACATATCCCATAAAAGTAAACATTCTCTCCATATCACAGAAAAGGTTGCCAGGTAGAGAAACTAGAAGAATAATCTTGATTGCCAGCTCTCATGTGCAGAGTGGCTCGATGTCGAATGACACATTTCCCACACTCAGGAAGGACTATGTCCCAGGGCAGGACTTGAAGAGCAGCAAGCAGTGAGACAGGAGGTGTCTGAAAGTGCTCCTGAAGCTCCACACCGGTGAGAATCCTGAGATGCATTGGATACCTGGTTCCCAAATTACCTGCTGCCTCTGCCAACACCAATCACTCAGATGGACTGAGCTGGCCACAGACTGGGGTTGCATGCCATAAACTGTCAATGAAGCCTGTATCTGCTACATGTCATAGTTAACTCCCTGCCATCACCACCCATCAGAGTCTTGCTTTGACCTTTAAAATAGCACCTTCCGGAATAAACATTTCATGTGATAAAAGTGTTTCTTCTCTGTGCACCAAGAGCACAGAACCTGCCAAACTTTTCCCGTTTCCTGCCAAGATTCAGTGTGGCAGATTGGGCTCAAAATCACTGTACAGAATCTTTCTCTCCTTATTCAGCTGTACTTTCACTACTAACTGTATCCTATCAGCAATATATTTTGTGTAGTATTTGTACGGCAGCATATGCTCAGTCAACAAAAAAAACTTTTAGCAATATGATGCAAAGCCTATCTGGACATATATGTCCTGAACAAGTTGGGATATATTTTGATCCAACTTAATCAACAAGAGTTTTTCTAATGCCTTTGAAGGGAGATGAAAAAGCTTGAACTCATCAAAAAGTGTACTTCACTAGTAAACGAAGATCAACATCAGTGACACTGAAAAGGTATTTGTTAGGTTTTTTCCAGCATTTATTTTCGAGGAATAAAAAAATCTAATGGTTATTTTAATTTTTTTTTTTAAATTAGCGAGAGTTATAGGTATCCTTTTTTCCCCGCAAATTCCATTTCATTTCTAAAGAGCTAATTTTAATTTTTATTTTTGAAGAAGCTGGAGTTAAAACTACATATTTATTTGAGTGGTTCAACCAGCCAACAAGGGCATAGGAGAGGGTAGATGTTCCTACAGGTAGGTGCTGACATGCGTCCTGAAAGGATGTCTCAGAAGCAGAAATCAACTTTTCATATCTGGTGGCCTTAAGCTGGGTCTACAGTAACATTTAGGGTTCATCCTAAGAGTCATCCTCAACCATTCCTCACCACCTGAGCTGTTTTACCCTCAGCTTCACTTCTTCAGAGTGCCAATCCCATGGTGGTGCAAAATATCTTCTGAATAACTGGCCTGTCTGTCCTTCCAAATTTGCCTGTGCCTATGGGCAGCTGACATGGATGGTAAGCTGCAGAAGGACTGGAAGTCAGGAACGGGGAACTTGGGATTGCTGAGGAGGTTTTGCAGTGCTGGAGTCCCTCAGGCTCAGATACGGCCATGGAAGGCTGCCAGAATTGAGTGATATGCAATTACAGTATAAACGGTGTGTAAATTCAGGCTTGAGACTTTGCTTAAGTTTATTTGAACTGTTTGTATAAATTCAGCATATTTATATAAATAATTGTATAAATTCATTACCACCAGTGGTATAGAACCTTCTGGTTAATGAATTCTGGTTACATCTCTCCCCTGGAAGAGGGTGACTTAGTTCCAGCAATTTCTTTTTAGTGCATGCTAAAAATCCATCTGAAAACTCATAAATTTATTGGCCTCCAGAGCTACTGTCTTCTTTACTGCTTGGTACAGAACAAAGCTCTTCCTTGCATAGTGCCTCTCTGGGCTCCTGAACCTTGCACTCCTGCCTGCATGGGGTCCTGTCTCTATCCACGTCACACTTAAAAGCTGGTGGTTCCAGAAACACTGCCCTGAACCCCTCTGGGAGGATGTGTCTCCAAATTCTTCGTGGAGATCACTGAGCTGAGGCTATTTCACAGAAGCCAGCCACCACTATGTTTCCAATAAAATTCACTGTGTGGTTACGCGAGTCCCTTTTTTGTGACTTTTAACTGTATAAAAATTGCTGTTCTGCTTTGTCACTGTCATGCCTGAGACTCATTCCCCCATGAACCAGTTTAAGGCCTTTACTTGACCTCTGGCATCTTCTGCTAGCACCATGTTATGCCATCAATTGATCTCTCTGGCTCATTGGGTGCTGGAGCCAGCAAATCCATCACACTCATTTTCCATACCCGAGGCCAGATGAATCCTTATAATTACATGATATTTACCTGATAAACATTTACAGCCCCAAACATTAGTTATTATCACAGGAGGTAGTTGGTATTTGTACTGGAGCACTAATTAAATGCTCATTTCCAGTACAGTCATGTACATTACCCAGAGCACAGAATAAATTATGGAAGTGACACATTTCAGAGAGCAGAAATATTTGCTGGAGGAATATTTCTTTTGAGACTTCTTCTTCCTATTCCCTTTATGGCAAAATGCCCGTGGTTTTTAATAGAGAATCATCCTGTTTATCGCTCTATTTTTAAAATCATAAAGAATATTTGTTTCTGAAACATAATTGCTTGGAACACTAAAACAAAAGCCATTACAAGGCAGAATGATTTTGTTGGGGTGGGGTTTATTTGTGTTTTCATAATGTAACTGGGAGCTAAAAATGTGCCAAGGGAGAAAAAAAAAAGGGGAGAAAACCCATATGAGAATGGAAACACAAGCACACGTATTTTTTTTTCTCTAACACAAGTTGTGGGGAAGGAAATATTTAGCACAGCCGGAGAGAGGAGGCTGCAATCGTCTGTTCCATTGGCTAGTTCCCCAGGTATGTGTTTTTACAGGATGATTACCCACGGAGTAAATCTGGATCACACTTACCATTCATTATTTGATCTCCCTCCTCACTTTGATTGAAATATTTGGAGTGTGCGTATTTATCCAACCACGCTGACTCTTAGGGGCATTGCTCTGAAAAGGTTTTAATGGTGTATCTCCTAGCAGGTATCTGGAGGGTGGTTTCTGCTGGGCATGCATCTGGACCAAACAGCGGGGACTGCAAACTTCTCACACCCTTAATTAGTTTCCGTGGACAGTACCAGAGTCTTAGGAAGTAATGTGGTGTGGTTAGTCACCTTGGAAAAGTACTGTATGAGGTCAAAAGGTCTAACTCACATCTGTCCTGAAAGCAGAATCCGTCCTTGCAGGCTGATGAAATCTTGCTGAAGAGGTGCAATATGAGCTGCTGGTTATGGTGAACTCTGCTCTGTTTGCATTGTCAACATCTTTTTTGTCAGCACTACAATGCATGTTTTCATTGACTTCCTATTTCTAAACAAAAGACGTTGCTTAATCCACCCCTCCTGTTGTATTTGCAAGAGCAGTGGAGTGTGTGCCTTTTGGTTTTGGGGGTTGTTTTTTGACATTCCAGAGCACACCTTGCAAACTAGAAACTGATGAAGCTCTCCATATGCAAGAAACAAGCATTAAAATTTAAACACCAAGTCAAGGGGTGACAACCTTTGGAGTTAAAAACAAGCGCTATATTGGACACTCGAAACCCCAGAAGTAGGCAACAACTTTCAGCTGTTCTTGGGGAGGACACTGTAAGTATCCTAATTATTTCATGTTTACATAGCAAAAGTGAAAAACACTGTATCAGCTTGAAAAAAACAAGGATTTAGGAAAGCAACTTATAGTCATCTATTACAGAGTCAAACCAGAGTCCTTTGGTTTCTGCTCTTATGTAAAACGTGTGTGGAAAACTTTTGCTTTCAGAAGTGTGGAAGCTCTCAATGCGATTTCATTGTACAGATAAAGGTATTTCAAGCAGATATTATTTCCAGAATGAGATTGAAATCCCAACTCATTTTTTTTCTGAGAGAGTGAATTCACATTTCACACTGCTCATGTGGGTTAAACTTTTCCCCACATCAGCAGTTAGTAAGTACCCGAGAGGTGGAGAGAAAAGATTTTGAGTACATGGGCTGGCACCAGCCCAGGACAACAGACGGAAACACAATGGTACCAGGCTGTGAATTCTGACCTGCTCCTGAACTACCTATTCAAGAAGAGCCGGCTTTTCCTGGCTGATGGAGGTCTGTGCAAATCTGATAGTCTGCTCAAAGGTTTCCAGAGGGGCCTATTTAAATGAGGCAGTTGGGTCTCTTTAGCAGCTTGCTACCACCCATGCATAGCAAAACTCCTTCTGCCTCGAGTGCCAGAGAAAACCTTAATGTATGAATTACCCTCTGCCACTGTGTCTCACTGCAGTTAAGCACAGCCTATCTTGTGAAACAAAGAGATAAATTACTGACCTTCAGCACTTAATTATAACCCGGAAAAGGAATAGTTTATGTATTGGCTGTAGTGAAAAAAAATTGCTGTTTTCAGTAAGCATAGTCAAATAAAGACATGCCATTTCCTTAGGAACATGTTACGATAGTAGACTGCATTTCTTAATTACATCTAATTGAAAGAACACCTAACCTCTGACCAAGAGAAGCCAGGGACAGTTTTCTATGTCTTGGTGATTGAATGTGTTTGCACAAGGAAAGCGAAAGTGGGGGAGGTGAACTTACCTGACATTAGCATGAGGAAATAAAATGTTCCTG
The DNA here is from genome assembly GCF_030936135.1 of Gavia stellata. Taxonomy (NCBI): domain Eukaryota; kingdom Metazoa; phylum Chordata; class Aves; order Gaviiformes; family Gaviidae; genus Gavia; species Gavia stellata. The sequence goes on from NC_082599.1 coordinate 4,178,445, forward strand.
GTTTATATACCTCATTTTGTTTTATAATCAGGACTAAATTTATGTTTTGAAAGCTTGCAGCCAAGTCTATACTTTGCCTTGCTTGAAAACTGTGTGGGAATAGGTCTGTTATTTTGGTTTTGCATTTACATTTCTTCTGCAAGAGATTCACAGGTCTCTCAGTGAGTACTAAAAGACGTAGCTGTGCGAAAGTGAGGAAGACAGACCGTGATGATGAGATTTACAGGTCTTGCCAAGGAGTTCTTCAAAATGGAGAAAGCTAGAAGAAAGGTTTTACAGAGGCTGGCTGATGGCTGAGATGAAGATGGGGCCATAACAGTGTAATCAGAATGGATATTCTTGTCCCTCAAGTATCTCAGGGTTGTTCTACTTCATTGTGGCACCATCATCCCTTTTCCTTTGCAACACTCATGATGATTTTTCAATTTACTTCTTTGTACTTTTTTTTTTCTTTCTCTTTCTGTGCTTCTTTTAGATAGATCAGGGTATCTCCCCATCTGTGCTGACTCAGCAACACGGCAGCCTTTCTGAAATGCTGAACTGGATTGAAATCATTATCAAAACTGAGATTTTTAGGACTGAGGAACTGCCTGCTGACTCATCACATCGAAAGCACTGATCTGTGGAACAATAGCTGGTTGGAAATTAGTGAGCCCGTAATAATGTCATGGACCATTCATTAGACTGCAGGGAGTATAAGAAAATAGGCCTGGAGGACTGTGCAATAAACATTATTATAAGAAAATGCCAGCTGCCGGGAGGAGGAAACCAGCACCGCTGTGGAAAATGGTAAAATTGCAAATGTGATTTTAAGAACTGCAAACCTGACAGAAGGACAAATCATGCCAAAAAAGTAATAAAGCTTAGGCAATCCATTATTTATGTGTGCTGGAAGCAAATATCCTGAGTGTCCTTAAAGAAATACAAAAGCCTGCTTGTTTTCAGTGTTATTTTTATACTAAACACCCCTCCAGGGCTCTGTGTAACCATACTTTTATGAAACAATTAATAAGGCTTATTCTTCCTCCTTATTCTTATTTTTCTTACTTGTTAAGTTTGCTGTAACAGTTAACACCTGGGACAATCCAATGCTTATCTTCCTGTTTCCACTAAGGGAAAAGAAATTATTTACCATTAATTCCACCAGGCAATCTGTACCAATTAAGGTTTCTCCAGTTGCATCAGTTAGTGGGAAAAAAAATCATATTAACTTTTATGGCAACTGGATTCAGGCCTTCAAGAGATAAGCATCTCTTCCTCTCTGCTCATCATGGAAGAGGTTTGCACAGAGATAACCACTCAACATTTAACTTAGCCGAAGACAATGATTTGTTTTGTGATAACATGAGGTTTGCTGGGCATGGTCCCTACTATCCCTTAAGTCCTTCTCTGACAAGCCTGGCTTGAGTCGCTGGAGATTGGTAATTTTAAAAGAAATCCCTTCAGGTTTTGTCTTATTCTTTCTTAGCATCGGTAGCTTCTGCCAAAATGCTTATGTATTAAACCTGTGGCCTGGATACGTAAGCTAATACTGAAAATGAGATCAAACCATTTAGATTGCTTATAATAAAAACAATACTAATTAATACGTGTTTTTTTATATCGTAATCAGTAGGCTCAAAGGTTGATGTTGCTATGGAAGTAATCTTGACCTTATTTCCCAAGCAGCAATGAACTTCTCTTGAACATGATAGGTGAACTCAATCATTGCACCTCAATCAACTGCAGCAAGAGCCTGATGAGCTCAGAGCATTGGTGATCTGTATTGAATAACCTCTCATCTGGCAGTCACTCACAATAAGACAAATATCTATTCATCCCCATCACGTCTCAAACTGATAAAGAAAATGTGTAGGCTTATGAAAGAGTCACTTTCTAGTAAAATATTCCTTAGCATTTTCATTTCCAGTCTTGGCAATACCAGCTTTTATTCTTGTAATTTGTCTTACGAATGAGCTGTAAATAAAAATTGATCAATTAGTCAGTCGAAGACAAAAAGTTTGAAGACATTAAAGCCTTTGGACGCTTAGGTTTTAACGCTAGTCTTCAAAGGATCTGTAGTTTTTTAAGTCACACAAACATGTGAGAAACTCATCTTGTGGTCTCATTTGCTTGTTTTTGTCTAAAGAAACTCCCGGTGATCTCTTGGTCACAGGCAAAAAGGCAAGAGGGATGCACTATGAGTCCTGACCAATAGAAGGTAAGTAGAATAGATTAAAATATTCCTGTTCTAAAATCTCCTTAATCTTAATCCAGCTTCATGGTTTTGAAGACCTGGCTTCAGTGCTTAGATCTAGCAATAACACAAAATTTTAATTTGAAGATTGGAACCAAATAAAGGAATCCTGACCTACTGTGTGTAGAGCTTTCTCCCTGTTGGGTGGGGCTTTCGAAAGGCCTAAATCTACACACCTCTGCATGTTTGCTCAGTTGTTCCCCAGGGAATTATGAAGATTTTCTTGTGTAAATTCAAAACAAAAATCCAGATATGATAAACCTAGAGAGAAATGGAGAATTTTCTGCCTCTCACCTTTACTTTCCTCTCATTTCTTTTTTTCTCTTTCTCTCTTTGTTCTTTTCCCCCTCTATCCCTCCATTTTCCCACTCAAAGTTTATCGTTATCTTGGTATTTTCCTTTGCACTGCAGTTAGTACTTCCTGTATGCCAGGTTTCATATTCCTTAACAGTGAAGTGAAATGAGTGAATAAATAAAGAAATAAAAATCCTTCAAGAGAGGAAGAAACTCAAGAACCTCATTCTTATTTAAATTAAATTTGTCTCAGAGAAAAATAAAACTTCAGAAATCCCCCAAAAGTTTAAATGCACTTTTTATTCCAAGTTTTAAAGGTGAAGCACAGCACACATCTGCTAGGCTAGACTTCTTCTCCGTCAAAAGGGGCAGGAGGTAACACCTAGAGTTATTTGTGCAGAAAGTGCTTTCAGTGCTTCTAATTGTGCCCACTGAAGACAAAAAAATCATGCTTACAGCCTTGTTCTTAACTGATTGTTACATGATCTGGGACATCAAGTAGATTGAAGTGATTTAACTTGGCACCAGCCTTTGCAGATGTGAACTGAAAAAGTCTAATTGAGCATTATCACTGCAACGTTAAATAGCATAAACTTAATCTTCTCTGAGCTGACATTCTTGTGGGTCTGACAGAAAAAGAGAAGGAAGGAAATTGAGACATGAATTATGGAATAATAGTTCTAAGACAAAACAGAATAGTTTTGTGGTTAACAGCAGAATCCCTCCAACCTAAATGCAGCCCTCTGAAAGCCAGGTATTTAGTGTAAGACAGTTTTTAGGGCAGAGTTCAGACTGAGATTAGGACTTCTGTATTTGGGCAACTACATGTAGATGTCTACATGTGAACTGGGTGACCGTTCTCTCACTAAGGTAAATCTAAGCCAACACATCTCCATGGGGCAAGCAAATACTACATAAGATACAAAAGATATTTGTCCACCCACCTGTTGTTGTAATGGAGGCCAGGTGGGTACCCCACAGTGTCTAAAATGACATTGTATGCTTCTGTTTGGCAATTGAAGCCCATCCCTGCTGACTGATCATCTCCACCGACCAGGTTGAGTGGATGTCCACTGACTGTTCATGTAGCTGGTAACTCCATCGCACATGGAGAAACCTGCATTTAAAGACCTAAATTTGGATGCCTTAATCTTGAGCTGAATCTCATTCTCAGGGCATGGAGATTTGGCACAGGACCTGTAGGAGACCCATGCAGCAGCTAGAAACCAAGAGGGATACCTATGGCGTTTCAGAGCCCACTAGACACCTAGATGGGGCACCTGAATTGAGCACTAAGCCTTCTGTAATCAAAGAACAGAGATGTGCACTTCCATGGGACACTTCAACCTGCCTGAAACCACATTTTTAACATGGGGTCAGTTTACTTTCAGGTACTCTATGGAGACACCGCTCTCTACCCACTGGTCCTTTACAGAGCTTGAATGGCTAGCTTGTACACAACTTTTTGGAGGAGCTTAATTCCACTACTGCTGATGTCCTGCAACAGAACCAAGGTCATCTGGGATCTTCTCCTGATCTCACTGTGCTGTCATGGGACCTCTCTCACCATATGACTCCCTTGTCTATTGAGCTTGCAAAATATTTGTGGTAGAGGCTTTGTGGTAGAGGCTTTGTGGTAGAGGCTTCCAACGGTAATGGTGAAAAATTTCAGGCAAATTTTATTATTGTCATACTGGGATGGAAGTTAGCAAGTTCATCATGACAACAGTTTTGTACATCTTTTGAATAATAGATCTGGCTTAGAGATAGAAATATGGGACAGGCATCCATGTATCCATTCAGCTCTATGAGCAAGGATCCGTTTGTGTACTGAGCTCCCTTAGCAAGCCCATATCTCTATGCGGTGTAGAATGGTTCTTTTCAGGAATACTTTGTGTCCCAGGAGCAATAAAGCTGTGTGAGAGTGGTACTCAAGGACTGAATACGTGTCTGCACTTTCTACTATGCCCATTGCTGTGATGCACAGGTGATTCTTACCAAAAGGAAAAAAAACATCTCATTGGGACTGTGTGCATCACGTTTATAGTCCTTTTCTCTCTCCTCCACTGCTGCAAGCAGCCTGGTCTCTGTTTTCCTGTCTTTCTGACAACACCCATTTTGGAGGAAAAGAGAAGGAAGGGCACTGAAGATTAGTTAAAGACCTTCAGAAAAGGTGGAAAGAACAAACAAATTGAAGCTGAAGTGGGTGGAAACTCCTGGGAGGATAAATTTAACAGGACAACAGCTACACTCTTTAGGTACTGTAAGGCTTGGCAAAGGAGGAGGGAAATAGAGGGAATGAGACTGCATGAAAATAATTAAATAAAATTCGGAGCAAACCTCCAGAATATCAATAAAAGCAGCTCTTGCAGGAGACCAGATCATTCATGACTTTTGGAAGAACAGGTCACAAGCAGGAAATAAGAGAATGAGTTGGAAAATCACCAGACAATAAAAACAGGTAAATACGCCTTTCTGGGAAACAAACAAATGAACAACCTAAAATCCGATCCCATTTATTAAAATCTGTCTTCTGAACTCTTGGCAGTCTTCAAGGGTTCTTGCGGGTGCCAAATTAATTTAGCTTCATCTTGTATAATGATCTAGGAAGAAGTACAGTCTCAGGTGAGCAATTAAGAACTGTACCTTTTAGAGGCTGGCTAATGCTGTGAATATTTACGCAGAGTTACAGGCAGAGAACCATCTGGTTGTATCGCAGGCATAAATGGTTGTTAGATGAGACTCAACCAGAACAGCAAAACTCCAGCGTACAAATGACAGAGCCGTGACTATCAAGTGGGCTAGACACATTTGCTGCTGCTGTAGAGCAACTGGTGTCTTGTCACAACAGATGTCCATCTTCTTACAAGGACACCTATTGTTTTCTGGTTTAAACTAGTGCTTGAAAAGATGATATACATCTCTTGGAGGAAACTTCAGCTTGCAGAATAATGAGGCTTATCCTAATATGATTTAAGATTCATGCCTGTAGCAGATGGTTTTGTTCCCAGGGTGGAGGCAGGAGGATGGGATACAGCTCTAGCACTGATTTGGGTTTCTGTTTATGAGCTGGTCTATGAAATGTAGTGGCTAAAAGAACAGACCTGCCTTCCACTCTGCCGCATCTCTCTGAAGGCTTTAGAAGAAGGGCAGGGTGGACATGGACATCTTGGGCTTATTTCTCCTCATTGAAATGTAGAGTCAGAACATGTTGTTAACAGTAAGGATATACTGGTTTGCTTCTTCCCACCTTCTTGAGTGCAATTCCATCACCAGAGTTATCATATAATACCAGATCTACCTCTAGTCTTTTCTAATAATCCCTCTCTTTCTAGTATTTGACAGTTTATCCCTTTATTTTGATTTTTTTCCCCTGGTACTTTCTTTGTTTTTTAAATAGTCAAGCTCGAAATTTTTAAGATAAACCTTTCATATCACTGTTAATATCTCAAGCCCAAACACGATACATGTTTCTTCTTCCTTTTCCAGTCAAATATGCTTACAGTGTTGCCCATGACCAGCACTGTTGTTTAGATTCATCCTCAAGGGCAGTCTTTTAGGGAAGATGGAAGAAGGACATTTCGAGGTTAAGGCACAAATCCTCTGATCAGAAGCTGGAATTCATCTCAGACAATGTCTTTTGTCTAAGAGTTGGTGTTTGACAAATATTGGTTGCTGAGTTTCTCCTATAGTCATTGATAGATATGGGTCTTTCCAGAAGGTCATTCTGCATCCAAAAAGGGGATATAAGGTGGACTCTATAAATCACACCCTATCACATCTATCTCCACCCGCCCCCAATCATTGACTCACAGGGTGGCATTTATCTGAATAGATATCTGAAACACGCACCCTAATAGGGACATGGTTTAGTGGTGGACTTGACAGTGTTAAGTTTATGGTTGAACTCGATGATCTTAAGGGTCTTTTCCAACCTAAATGATTCTATGATCCTATGAATAGTTTGGTTGTAAGAGACCTACAACGATCATCTAGTCCAACTGCCTAGCACTAATTGCCTGACCATACATAAATGCCTGGCCATTTTCAGAGAAGTGGGTAATTTTAGATGGCTACCCCAAGTTTTATGCCTAACTTTTAATGGACTACACTCCATAAAGACTAATTCCTCCTTAGTTGCCCTGGTTCATTCTTTTTTTTTTTTTTTTCAAATGAATATGAACCAGTATGCTTCCAATATTCTCAGTTAAACAGTCTATGAAATCTGAACAGCTAAGGAGAGAGCAACAGTGCTGTCAGGGTTAACGAACACGAACAGTTTATTTTGCTAATATATAGCTTATTGCATTCATATTTTAGTTTAAGGCACAAATCTATTCTGAAGTTACTTTAAAGTTCACTTGCTTAGACGCTCAAGAACAGTAGTGAGATAAACTAATTAAAAAGCTGATATAACTGACAGGCCCCTGTTATTTCAGCCCTCCCAAACCTATGCAAAAACAATTACATTATGCAAATGCTGATGATCCACCTTAATGCTATTCCCTATTAAATGTCAGAAAATGAAAAATGTATTGGATTATCAGTTTCCTTATTCATATGATGATGATGATGCTCTAAAGATATATCAAAATGTCACTTTTCTGAGCTAGCTTATGGACAAAACAATTGGCCCACTTCATCACTGCAAGTAAAACAGAGTCTGTTTCTCTGGTCAGCCATGGACAAGGAAATTAATTAATTATTTTATGATATATTTCAGAAATTTTCTGAAATTTTTTTTTCTTCTCTTGCATTTGTAATGAGAAAGGGGCAGAAAAATTTCAAGCCTTTGAAATATGTAAAATCTGAGCATTTTTCATTTTACTACTAACTGAGATTTGCCTCAGCTTTGCAAAGGACAAAATATGTGAGTATTATCATACTGTATCAGTACAAATTGCTTTTCTGGGCAATTAGCCTGTTGGGAGGAGAAAATAGGTAGGTATTGTCAGCATCCTGTAGTCATGAACAGGAGGACACAAATACTCTGTTGTGTTTTTATAACTAAAAAGAAAAACCAGAAAATATTGTACAAATATGGTGTTCTGGTGTCCACAGGAATGGCAAAAATCAAATCACAAACCCAAAAGTTGGCATAAGACAAAATTGACCAGAAGTCATATACCTTTGCTTGTAGTATGTGAACATAACCAACTCTAATTAAAAAAAAAAAAAACAAAAACCAAAACCAACTTGTCAATTTTGTTTATTCCTTCAGTTTTATAAAATTTCTCAAAGATTGAATGTCCTTCCAGAGTCTTGAGCTCATATCAAACAACTCTGATCTCACTTTTTCTTTTCTTTAAAAAATAAACAGAATTTCTTGTGCCTCTTCTAAAAGCTTAAAATCATGTCAAACAAAGAACAAGGTTACCTTTTATTTTTTCAGCTTTACAGTTTATTCTTCTGCCTTATTTTTTGTTGTGTGACACAGATGGTTCTAAACAAAGATCTAAAGAGAATTTTAACTCCTAGGAAAAAAAAATGTCTTGTGACCCTGATCCTGCAAGGGGTTTTTTTGAGGATGATAGATTCTGTCTTAGCATTTCTAATGCAGTAAGGTTTCTAATTAAGTTACAGCAAGGATTGAAGCTGGAGAGCTTGAGAGAAATAGAGATAGAGGAATGAATGAGAGATGAAAGAGAGAGAACTGCTTCTGCTCCAAATTCATTGGAGTTCCAGTCTTGGGGGTTGGGAAGGAAGAGCAAGGCTCATAACATCAATGCCTAAATTATAAGATTAACATTAGATTTATCCAATCTAGTTTACAGATTTATCCATGACTCATCCAGTGTTGCAGTCTTTTTTTTTTTTTTTTGCTTCAGACAAATGCTACTCAATCAGTTCTTATCCCGAGGGACTTGAAAAGAAATATTGTTGCATTACTACCCTGATGCGTTCTCTACAGTTGTACAGCTCTAAAATGTAGGATAGCTCATAGAAAAAAATAAGGTGTTTGTACATATTTATTTTTGGGGACAGTTGCCTTGGTACCTCTGGTATCCAGGGACATGGTATGTTGTTAAAGAGACTACAGTCATTTCAATCTCATGTGAAGCATTATTAACCTTCTATGAAGATATCAGTCATGCAATTAATTCCAGGGCAATAGCTCTTCCTCCAAGAAGGGGGTAGCAATCAGCAAGAGGAGGGGACTAAACTAGAAAGGCTCAATGGAGCTTCTTGAGCTCACACCTGGAAAGTGCATACTAACCTTCAGCCCCAGTCTAGGTGATGCCACCAGGGCTAGGAGCAACCACCACTCTGGGTGGGTTCCCATCCCTATGTGCACAATCCCAGCATCCCAGCTGGACAAGAGGTGTAGATCACCCATGCCAGGCCTAACGCATAGAAACACTTGTCTCAAGAGCTAAAACGTGGCAACTCTTATCTCCTACCTGCACATGCACTGATTAATGCTCTTACTTAGCTATGTTTTTCCCAAATTCCCCTTTCATGTCTTTAAACTTGTAGCAATAGCCCTGTTGATCCCTTTGAAGCAAATTCTGTATATATAGACCTGCACATTCTTTAAAATACTACCTATCTACAGCGTATGGATATGTCCAGATCACGTACGTATCATTTGGGAAACACAAGAGAAAGAAATATGAACTGAAGGGAGGAAAGCAGTATATTTCCAAATAGCCATTTCCAGTTCTTTCCTTCATTTGTCGTGAGAATCGGAGATGCAGTTTTAGGGCTGTTGACATCTTTTCAGTACTGAGTCTCTTCATTTAATGAACCCCAAACATGTCAATTGGAAAGGCTGACATACGAGATCTTTCAAAATGACTACTGAGTCAGGGCAATCTTGAGAAATGGTGGAATCAGTCAGGGAAACTTGTTATTTGAACTTATTATTATTCTTTTTTCTGTTGTTTATTTGTTTTAAACACATACAATATTACCAAACCCCAAGCTGAGCCCCAGGGAAAATAAATTAATAAATAAAAATAAATAATAACCAAAGAAACAAATAAAAGGTTTGTATTTCCCTAAGAGAAAGAATCAACAAAACCTCTGCTCCACCGATCCCTAAATGCAACAGTATAAGGGGAAAAAAATGAAGAGAAAAAGGTAGGTTTGACACAAATAATAGGCTAGAAAGACAGGGAGACAGATCAGGTGTGCTGGTCTGGGCAATGCCTGTACTGCGTGAAGCTCTGTGGATTTATTAGAGCACTAAGGGATGTCAGTAGACTGTCAATGTGGAGAACAACTGTAGTTCAACATATGGCATCTCTCAGAAAGCAATAACTTGCAACTGATTGTGTGCACAACAAAAATAAGAGTAGGTAAGAATTAAGTTCTATCCAAAAAGAACAGGGACATAACATCTGCCAGTTTCCCCATACTGATTTAATAGAGCTTTTCCTTGCTCATCTATACAAAATAACTTTTAGAGGAAGATTACAACTGCTTAAGCAAGATGCCAGAGTAAACTGAAAACTATATAAAATAATTGGAGGCTTTGAAAAGGGTACCTTTAGTGCTTCTCTTTGCCAGGAAGACCCATGAAAAAGAGAGGGAGAAGGGAAAAAACAGAGACAGTGGAGATCTTTGAAGATTTGTTATTTTGAATGCTCTTTTTTGGGAACACATAGTAAAATCTGCTGCTTTGGGGTTGCTTATTCCACATTTATTATTATCTATTTATTATCTTTTTAGCAACCTGATATATATCAGCCATAAATCTTTATAGAAGTTCACATTTCTGTGTTATTTTTGTTTCATTTGTAGTTGCACACTTCAGGAGATGGCTGTGTGTACATGCAGGCTCTTCCCCACAGCCAAGGGACATATGTGAATCCAGAGGATTGCTCCCACATCCAAAGAGGTTTGTGTCCTGATGTACCTGTTCTCTGCACCCTGCTTTCCCCAAGCTTCAATTAAGCATAGTTCAGGTCTTGTAACACTCTTGCCCATAGGGTGAGATTTATCTCGGATAACTCTGGCCACCAGATAGTCGGTAAGCAGTCTGAGATACTCCTCTAGTCAGATGGGAGGACATGAGTCATCTCCATTAGATGAGATGAAGCATCTTCAGGCTGCTATACTTTTCTCCTGGGAAGGAGATCTCAAATACTGACTTAGATCACAGATTCATAGAATCGTTTAGATTGGAAAAGACCTTTAAGATCATCAAGTCCAACCGTAAACCTAACACTGACAAGTCCACCACTAAACCATGTCCCTAAGGGCCTCATCCACATGTCTTTTAAATACCTCCAGTGATGGTGACTCCACCACCTCCCTGGGCAGCCTGTTCCAGTGCTTCACCACTCTCTCAGTAAAGAAATTTTGCCTAATATCCAGCCTGAACCTCCCCTGGTGCAACTTGAGGCCATTTCCTCTTGTCCTATCACTTGTCACTTGGGAGAAGAGACCAACACCCACCTCTCTGCAATGCCCTTTCAGGTAGTTGTAGAGAGCGATGAGGTCTCCCCTCAGCCTCCTCTTCTCCAGACTGAACAACCCCAGCTCCCTCAGCCGCTCCTCATCAGACTTGTGCTCCAGACCCCTCACCAGCTTCGTCGCCCTTCTCTGGACACGCTCCAGCACCTCGATGTCTTTCTTGTAGTGGTTAGAGTTAAGTGGCATGAAGCTCTGATTCAATTACTTATCCAAAATCCAAAGAGGGCTGATACCAGTGTGGTACCTTAAATACAGTCTCTGAGTAAGTGATATTGTTGTTGCATGGCCTCCACTTCCACATCAGTACTCTAACTCAAAAGCAGAGCAATGCACTGTGATCTCAGACACTTATAGATCTCTAAGTCCAGATGATCCTTTATATTTGAAGAAGTGAAAGAAAAAGTGCTCTGATTTTCTTTTTTTTTTTAACATGAGAATGGTAAAACTTTTATTTGTTTGTCACCTCTCCTCAACTTTTGAGGGTTTGAAGGGGTTTTGCTCCAGATAAAAAACAAAGTTGAGTCTTGTGCAGACAGGTACCATTTGGAGGTAATTTCAGTTCCAAAAATGACTGTTTTGGGAACCTCTGAGATTAATAAAAATATGGATAGGCTGCTTTGAAGTCTTGACTGTAGCATCATGTTGAAAACAGTGATTTTAACTGACTTATCTGATCTGTGGGCGCTGGCTTGAGGCATTTCCTGTCATCTAATGTTAAACCTCTAACAGTTATCTCTCTAATCAGTGGAGAGCAATTCATCCTGCTGCAAGAGAGATGTCCAGGAGGAGTCAATGCCTAGAGTTGCCTGTCTATGCCATTTTGAATGAGGGTAGAAGTGTACTGATGATTAGTAGAGGGATCTTTCGAGGTTTTACAAACAAAAAATACACCATAAATAGCTTGTTTAAAGAAAAAGAGTGAAAAATTTCCTGTGGGGATTAATAATGATAAGTATTTTCTTTCAGGAAAACATGTTTTTTAGAAAAATAAATAATAATAAAAAAGCTAATTAGCAGATAAAGATATGTTGCATAGTCAGCATTTGTCTTGGGAGACAAATTTCATTTTCCACGTCTTCCAGTTATAAGATTTACATAAGATTTACAGAATGTCATGTCCAGCTGGTGAAGAATTGAACTCTTGACTGAGTTTGCACTCAATAAAGGATAAAATTCATTTACCACTGCCTTTGCTTAAGTTGAATTGAGTGACCAAAACTGAAAGTTTTCCCATTTGAATAGACTGCCAAATTAAAGTGAAATAAAGCACTCCACTATTTGTACATTTTATAGATATTTAAAAAAAAAAAAATCCATAAAACCACCCAATTATGTGCAGGGCACTTCTTGCTGATTAGGTTTTATCAATTTTCCTGGACATACTAACTGTCCACAGAAGCTCTTCAAGATTAAATTGTGTTTTTCTTTGGGGATTCAGAGTAAATAATTAAAGCCTCTAAGTATGTTTTCAATTAAAATGATTAGCATCCAGCCAAAATTCAGAGAAGGCAGATGGAATATTCGGACCAGATTAAACATTTAGTGGATGAGAGTTACAGCCTACTGTTTAAGTTGTTAATTCAAAGCCCAATGAAGGTACTAAAAGCTCCCCAGTTGTCTCAGTAGCATACTGACTGGGTATAAAGTGTTTGCTAGCAGCTTGTCAGGATTGCAGACCAAGATGAATCAACACACTGAGCTAACGTGTTTTCTGGATTAGTTTCAGTTTTCTCAAATGTCAGTAAGCTCAAGAATGTCAATCATTTTAGCCGATGATCTTGTCTTTTAAGGTATAGATGACTTAATATGTTGTGGCCAATTGCCAGTTTCCAAGAAGCACAGAGCAGCTTTAATTTAGTCATCAGGGATATTTGTAGGGCGAAGTCCACCAAAGTAAGGGACGTTTACCTAATGTGACTGTAGACAATTGTCCTACTTTCCCAGTACATTGATGGAAAGGGAAGATACAATTCTGGGCTATGCCTCACTTAATCTGCTTCATCTGCTTTCTAGCTAATCTCACTCCAAAACTCAGTGACTGGCTCTGTATGGACTACACAGAGAGGCGAAGACTAGCTCGGAGGGGGAAGTCTGCGTTGCAGATGTCAGCCTTGCCTATGTGTCCATACTGATCTGACAGTGAGGCTTTTGGAGAAACTTTCTGCACATACTGCGCCTATCTCATGAGCTACCTCTCGTAAACCCGCGGGCTGCCTGCAGGCAGCATCCATCTGCGGCATTTGGATCCTGCAGGCACTGGAAGGTTTTCTGTGTCTAAGCTTGGTGCAGCTGACTGCCAACCTACGCAGCACGTAGATATGGACTTGCATGCAACATTTAAGGTCACCCTCAACACACAGAAAGGAAGCAAAAAGTAAATAAATCTGGAGCTAATTTCAGAGTGCAGTGACGTTTAGTCCAGGGGAAGATGTCACAAAACAAAGGTCACTGAAAACTTCCACATTTACACGACAGGTTTTGCGGTGGACCTGATCTAATCTACCATTTTCTGCTGAGGTAGGTTGCTACCGTCACTGTGACTAAGAAAGGGGAACTGTTGGCTTAGAACCAAGGTGAGATTCATCTGTGCCATCATTAGAGGCCTGAATATTGGATATCTAAAACAGAGTTTGCCACCTTAGGGCATTTAGTCAATCCAAAGAAACAGGAACTAGGATTAGCAATTGCCTACCACAGGCAATTTATCTCCTGCCAGGACGGGTGTCAGATTATGTGGCTCATGCTCTGGAGGGACCTCATATTCACCTCTGATGACAAAGGAATCCTAGGGAAACACTGAAGTGTGGGCAGATGACTCCTTCCCTGAATTTACATTTGCCACCAACACAGAAAGGACGTTACTTGCACCATGGCTCCCTCCCTTCCTCCCCAGCCCTCTCACTCACCAGCAAACACAGTTTTACCCAGGGTACAGTGGAAAGACAGCATGACACTTTGACGATATATATCAAAACATAGATAAGGCCAGTATCAGCCCTAGGTATCAATTAAAATATGGCAGTTCCTATAAACAGAAGCAATTGAGGAAATTACATGGGCTGCACAAGAGCCATTGACCTTTTCCTTGCCCAGCAAATACTCATCCACGCACGAGTCAACTGGGGCTTCCCCCCAGGGAGTCTTCATCTCCTGGCTTTGTAGCCAGAAAAGGTACTTTAACCACGGTCATTGGAGTGATATGTTCCTCAGGATTACGTAGCAGCCTTCCCACACCTGCAAGGGGCTTCTATTCAAAATGCAAACACTTTCCCTGCTCTGAGAAACTTTCCCAGCCCAACAGAGCTGCCTGCTTAAAAGAAGTGTTTGGAGACATTTCTGTACTCCCTTCTTTGCACAAAGAGAAGACAAGAGTCATGCTGCTTTTGGGGGGATGTTTGTATGATAAGTAGCAGTTGGTGAGTCAGATATAGCGAATACAAGTGCTGCAGTCAGCGAATTAAGGAATCCTAATTTCTCTTAATAACCTTGTGTGAGAGTCTGGCAATTGATTACTTCTGCATGTTAGCGTTCCAGATGGCTTCAAAACAATGGAGATTATCAAATGCTTTAGGCAAGTTCCCAGGTACAACCCTGCAGGCCAGGATCTGAGGCTATCTTTCTCCTTCCTAATTTCAGAAAAGCGCAGCTGAGCTGTTCTGAGCTGAAACGTGGACATTTGGGATGGATTTCCTCTACCTAAATGCATTGTCTGTTCTCAGTCACTATTAAAGGTGCGTGGGTGACTAGCTCAGACTCAGACATCAAGTTTTTAAGTCTTTGAAGGTAAAACCATTGAATGTTATCTTAAATATCTCAGGAGTTAGTTAGAAAGATTTCCTAAACTTTTCTTACTCCATATTTTGACATTTTCTTCTTTTGCTGTCTTTTTCTTCTGGTCTGTATACCTGAGTTCTCTTTCTAAATATGCATGGTTGTCCTATATTCTTTTCTATTTATATTTTAATTCTATATTTTAGCTATGTTCTATAACCATATTTATATTTCTTATTTTGTAATTAATTTTCTATATTTCTATATTACTGGACATCATAAAACCTTAACCTTATATGAAATATTAAGCCAATTTCCAGAGTAAACTTAGGCTTTTCAGCTAAACTGTCTTTAAACAAAATGAAGAAGAAGAAGAAAAATTTTAAAAGCTACATATTCTCCTTAACTAGACTTATGGAGGATTCTTTAGAGGACATACTAAAAACAGTTTAAAACATTGTTGTGATTACTCTGTGAAACTTTTGGGACTCCATTAGTTAACTTTAGTAATTATAATATCTCTGAATTGCCTTCTTTCCAATCAGGAAGAGAACACTTAAGAAGAGACTATATTTTCCTTACCCTGATGATGATATTTCTTCTAACCTTATTATATCAGTGTTATCCCATTTTAAATGGACTGGATATAATAGGAGTAAATTTAGCCAGAGGTTGAGTCTTTATTCTACTTGACTGTTTTTATGTATCTGATTATATTTTGCTTCAAATCAGTTCAATACCGTTGTAACTCACTGACCTAATGAAGTAAGTCTTGATTTTTCTCTTTCACCAATAAATAGCAAATTGGCTTAAAGGCTTCTGGGACATAACTCAAACCCTGGAGTTTTTATGTCCTGACATCTGTGCTGTTCTAGTTATTAATTAAATATCATAGCCTAATTATAAATTTGTATACAGCATTGAAAATACAGGGGCAAATTCAGATCATTTTAAATGAGTCTCACAGAGCATAATAACTATAATTTTTATTTCCGCTTGTAAAATGCTTTATGAATGTTGGGCTTTTCTAGCATTGTTTACATTTGAGAATTGCCTGGATTTGATAGCAAAATAGTGAAACTGAAAACAAGAGCACTAATGCTATTTTTAAATCCCATTTCATGCCTCTCTGAGTCCTTGTTATCATAGCAATGACATTATCTGATTGAAAACGTTCGGTGGGCTTATGAAAAATGCCACCAGGCAAACCCAAATAAAGCCTGTTGCTACACATTTCAGGTTAAAATTACAACTGTAAATCCATTATTGAGAAGGCTCCTCTTTCCTCTTGTTTGCAAAAAAATCTCGGAAAAAAGTAAAATGGAATTAAAAAAAATGCTTTGACACTTTCTTTTAAAATAAAAACTATAAAAACCTGGACCTTTGTAAGAAGAAAAGAGAAAATTTTAAGTTTGAGGTTTATTTTTATCTCTTTTATCTATTTATATATTTGCATGCATTTAGTTTTGTAATATATACTATCTGTATATAACTATATATTGATAAATAGTTCTCTCAGTATATATCAGTTATTCATGTAGTTATATATAAATATGAATAAACTGTTCTTCAAACAAATTTGTTCTTGTTTTTCAAAATTTTCAATTATGCCCCTGAAATCAAAGCAGACTATAATAAATAAATTACATGCTACTTCATTGTTTATTTTGATACTACTTGTTAGCATTGTTAATAAAAATATTTGTTAATAAATTATTTATCTGATGTTATTTAATTCCAGGAAATATCCCTGAGTCAGAAGTGGGGTTTTTTTCATTTTAGTGTGAGGACTGTTTCTTCTGATGTTACGGAAGAAAATAAAAATACTAAGTTTTTATTTTTTATTTTATTAGTTATACACAGAAGCCATGAAAATATCAAGTGATTAGACCCACAGGAATGCAAACTGATAAATATTGTATTAGATACAGGTCTAGAACCGTCTCAGGGATGGAGACATCTGGGTTCTGGTTTTGCTTTTGCTTTTCACCTGTTGGGTCACCGTTAGGAAAAGAATTAATTGCATTGTGGCCCGTCATCTTCACACACTTTTTCTCAGACCATTTAATTTTTAGACAACTTGTTCTTTGGGACAAGAATTGTCTCTTAATTTATGGTTATACAGCACTTAGCACAAGTGACTTTAGTCTGGAGTTTCAAGTTGTTTCAGCAGTACAGCTAATAAATAATAATGGGACATAGCCTCGATAAAGGGAAAATGCACATTGGCTCTGAGGTGACTGCGTATGGATGAAAAAAGATGATTGTTCCCAGGTTTCTAGTTTGGGCATTGATCAGGATATATTTTTGGGCTTCTATAAACAGTTCAGAACATTCAGGTGTCTGCCCTTCACATTAGCTTCAGAATAAATACAGGCTGTTAATGTCAACCAAAGCTTTCTGTAGAATATTGAATAATGCAATATCTGACTTCAAGCATGCTGTAAACAGTTGCTTAAGGCATCTGAATTGCAAAGTCATTCTTGACTTATGTTCAGTCCCTGTCCTGAGGTTCTCTGCATGATAAAGAGATGAAGGAGCATTACATGCCAGTTGTATTAATAAAGCATCCACTGTCAAAAAATCAGCTGAAAAGTTCTTGCAAATAATTCCACAAACTTCTCCATTTCGAACAGGTACAAGTTACTCTCCATTGCAGTGTGACTCACCTTTGCCAGAAATTCTCTTTCCTAATTTGAGATCAATTTCAAGGAAATCCCACATCTCATGAAATTTATTTTTGAGAAAAATACCACTAGGTACTTATTTTTCTTGAAAACTAGACAAAACGGTTTTTTACCATCTGGTAGCACCTGAAGAGCCCAGCCAGAGCTGTTGAGCTTGGCCCTAAACAAGGTCTTCAACTAACACAGCAAGGGCAAGCCTGCCCTCAGGACCTTTTAGTGCAAGTGGAAAAGGCAAAACAAGATGAGGTTGAAAGGAGAGGTGAAGCAAGGTCACCTGGATCCAGATTCAGCCACTTATATTTAAAGGTGTGATTCAGCTAAGTCTCTGTGTTTAAGCTAAGTGCCCAAAGTGGCCACTATTGTCAATGAAGATCAAGGCCATACAGTCAATGGAGAGAATTAATGACTGACCAAATGTCAGTCTTCACCGTAGATGGAACTGAATTGTTCTTTGGAGCTCACTGATGGCATCAGTCAGATCTCCACTGTCTGTAATGGGAGATTACTGACCAGACTCACCTGTGAAAATGAACATGCAAACCCTTGCTTTTAACTATCTGAATCTGGATTCCTTCAATGGCTCCATCTCAAAGCCAGATGCAGACCTATATGAGATTTCCCTATCAAGAACATACTCCACTCTATTAACCTGCTTTTTATAAAGCATCTTCACTTTGTCCTACTTTTGAAACCTTTGAGTTAAACAACTCCATTCCTCCACGTTTGCACTAGTATGTCCATGCTTTGGAGAGAGATGAAACCAATGATTCAATGAGTTTTTTCTACCTCTCTGCTTCAGACCTAGGCATGCACTTTCCTTGGGTCTTCTGGAATTCTCAGTCTGCAATTTCTTCCTGTTAACATAATTTTTTATTTCGTTTTATTTTCAGAGTAATTTCTACAGCATCATAAAGAGAACACAACAGAATAGCAGTCTCTATAACAAATTTTATATTAAGGAAATTATTACTCAGTCAAAGAACTCATTAACATTATGAACATTGCTGGACATAGCAGCGTTTTGAGTGAGCTTTGTATGCAGGGTGCCACCATAAACAGATCTTTTTGTTTCTGTCCATATTACAAGTAAGAAATAAATTTCTAGCTGTGACACATCCTTCTGCGCAATGCTGCTTTGGATTTAATCCCATCAAACCTTCATGTATTTTGACAGGTCTGACATGGTTAAGCACAAGCATGGGTTTGAAGAGTTTTGCACTAAAAAGAAATTTAATTAGAAGCTATTATAGGGTAAGAATACTCTCCCATGATGGATCAAGGTAGTAGGGCTGCCGTCAAGTTGACGCGTGAAGATCTCACTTCTATTTTAAAAATAAATGTGTTAACTTCTAAATATCATTTCTTAATCATTTAAAATACACAGCCCTTTGTATGCTTAATAGCATGTAAAATACAATAAAAATGCCACCTAGAGAAAGAAGATGCCTCTCAGCACATTTTAATGACAGCATCAGCTGTTTATGGTCTGTGAGTCTTCTGCAGGCAAGTGGCAAAAGATTGTTTCTTTAAAAATCATAAAAAGGCTCAATTAGATCTTAATTGAGCCTATTAGGTTCTCCCTTTGGGGGACATAGTTTCACATTTACACTGGAGACAAAGCAAAGGTATCATGCCTGCCTTTGTTCCTCCCCACTTGCTAATTTATGTACAATAAAATATTTTAGCATTGACACGTCTGGTGCTTTTATTCCATTAACATCTCTTGGGTGTATGCTTCTGGGCTACAGCGATTCTCAAACCTGACAATAACCACTTCCGCATGAAATGCCGGGTATTTGGGTTTGCCACGGAAGTTTTTCTTTGTTGGTAATGTACCTCTGAGCATTTGGGTTTGAATAATCCCCTTAGCCGCCAAGCAAAATTCAGGGAAAATGATACAGCTTGTCTGTCTTGGGTCAACATCCACTTGCAAGTTCTCTCAAGTCAAGGATTTGTAACTCATTGTACAAGCCCCTCGGTTTCTCCTGACTCTCCTCTTACTTCCTTTCCTATCTCTCCTAGGATTACAGTCTTGTGTAAATTAAATCAACAGAAAAAACAGCACTGGATAATTTCATTGTCTGCTACTTTCACATCTTTCACAGTTCTAGACTTCCCTGGTCATTTACTCTTTAACAGGAAGAAAAAATAATACCTTGTGTTTACTACCAAGACACCTGGCAAGGTGGATTCACTATCTTCTTTTTCCTTCACAACCTGCTACCAGCTGCGATCCCATGAAAGACTCAGTCATCTTCCTGGATAGTGTACAGTCTTCAGAGAAGCCTGTGGAAGAGATGTTCTTGTCTAGAGGAGCTTGCATTAAAATAATGGATATATGAAATATATGAGAAAAGGTGAAAGCAGAGAAATATTTTGGGCTAAGTTGACTGTTCTAAGGTTAGGTTCTTCAGAAAAAAATACATATCTTGGAAATTCAAACATTGGTGTTTCTGCCTCTTTTCTCAAGCTGCACAGTCATGATTGGTTTGAAAAAGAACAGAAGCCATAAAAAGGTTTGAAATTATTTGGAAAATGGAAACATTAAAGAATAAGGGGCAAAGCCAGGCAAAAGGGAAGAAGGGTTTTATTTAGAGGGAGTCAGAGAGCAGTTCTCTTCCTTCCTTCTTCTCCTCATTGTCTCTCAGTTTAGCAGTTATAAAATGTGCTCTTCCAACTCAGCTAGTTTCTGAGGTTTGTGATACACTGTAGGCAGGATTTATTTATTCTAATTTAGACATCTGAAAACTACATATGTAAATATAAGTAGTCACCAAAGGTGCCCTCTTAGAAAATGGATAATAGGCAAGACAGGTTGAGTCTCTTTATGAGGTGACATAACCATGAAAAGAAAACCTGTATCTATCTGAAGCTTAGATAGGTTAGGCGAGAGGAATCCCACCCTTACTGTTCAGACACAGCTCTATTCCTTGAGCCTTGCATTCTCCTGTAGACTTTTGTGCAGGAACAAGGTACATCCAGGATGGCTTAGCTTTCAAAACTAGACAAGAGCAGGTACTTTCAACCCAATGTAACTGAGGAATTGCAGTCGGATGAAAAACAAAGTGACTGTAAGGAAGAAAAAACAACCCAGAAATCTTTTCACAGGATGACTTGCTAAATCTCTTTTGGGAAGTGTAAAGAAGTGCCATTGTGTATTATGTTTAAATTCTATGATTTTAAACATCACAATAGGAAATTCAGTGTATGGAATAGCCATTCAATGCTTGGACCTATAACCAGCCATTATATATACAGAGAGAAACAGAGAGCTGCAAAAGCTCTGCATGGATATCTGCATTTATTTAAAGGATTTGTTGATGTTAAAGCCAGAAAATATCATCACAACCATACATGTTGATCTAGAGCAGACGGCATTCACTCACTTAGGGCTGAAGTGGATTTTGCATTTTTAAAGAGGAATCCGAGCCTGTTTGAAATACAGCAAGCAGTACAGGAATCCTCCATTTTACTCTTTCCTTTCAATTTCTGCCTCTAAGTTTATGTGCTTTATGTTTTTTCAAACTTTGTGAAGAGCAAGCTTTGCAGTTTTGCCTTTGCTTGGCATAAAATCTAACATCAGTCTGGTGCCACTGAGAATTCTGTTCTTCATCAAAGTCCTCAGCTGCTATGGCTTAATACTTGTGTATGTAAAGTAGCATACGCCTGTAAAACATTTGCCATTAATTTTGTCTTGATTTATCTGATAAAAAAGCAAGAGCTATCCAAATTACATGTTAATGAATCAAACCACCTGGGATCTGTAATACTTATCCCATGTATCGAGTAACACTGTTTTGCTTACTCTATTGCAAGAAATGCCTTCTCATGGAGTTATGTCTATACTAGTGAATTAAACAGAGGCAAGGAATATTGCAAGGAAGTGTAATTTTATTGGTATATTTGTAAACTTTTAAGATTGTTGCCAGCGTGAGCAACAGCTTTTCTGGGCCAGCAGCCTCCAGCAGCACTCCCCAAAAGAACTTCCAGCTGTGGTTCGGAAGTTACAGCCCTACAGAGGTCATTCCCAATGGGCAGTTTGTATTTGGCATTGTTGTTTTGATTGTCGAAAGAGTTCAGTTGTACAGACAAGGCCTTCTTTATGATGCTTGGCCTAAGAACCAGAAAATGGGCCCTGGTCCTGCTTGATTGACTAGGACAGAGGTAGCCATAATATACTAGAAGAGGTGTAACCAGATAGCACTGCTTTCTAGGGTTTTGGGCAATTATGTAACCAGAGTGTATTTAAGCCACAAATTTCTTGCCGGGGTCTTCTTAAACGTGTATGTTGGTAAAGACTTCTCTACATTCTGCTAAATTATGAATCAGACTCTTTTTCTTTACATTCCTGGTACAAGGCTTAACAAATCAATGAGGCAAATGGAATAAATCTGCCCCATCTGGAAAATATGTAAGCCAGTTTTGCAGAGGCTATCATCTCTACAGGCACCATCATTATTATTTCTTCTTTATGTATACTGCAGCAGTAGTTAGAAAACTGAATTGACCGGCAGGTCCCTGTCATGCCAGGTGCCATATGCCCGTTCCCTGAAGAACTGACCATAGAAATTAGAAACAAAATATATTGTAGAAAGAAACTCCTCTATTTCCAGTTTAAGGAGGAGAAATAAGGCCAATAGGGATTAAATATTTGCCCAGTGGAGCCTGGAACAATAGCATGTTAGTTTGATTAATTATTGATAAATATTAAGTAGTTTTAGTGTAATTTATTGCTTCCTCATGTTGCTGTCAAGGCACAATCGCTAGAGGGAAACAGACAAGAATCTGCAAAGTGGGTTAATGATTAGTCCTCGGTCTCATGTAAATTTAGATTTTATTGTTCTTTTATTGCCATATTCACAACAGCTGTTCTATGCAAGCATAGGAAACGAACCAGTGCCCTTTCTGCATACCTGTGGGGAGCTGCAGTAGCACGGTTTGCATCCCCATAGCTTTTCTTCTATTCCTACCGCCTCTTGGCTTCGAACCATGTGTGGGTAGCGCAGGAGAGCAGGAGAGCAAGCAAGGGGCAAATATCTGCCAAAGCCTTTCCAGCACATTAATGACATGGGCAGTTTGGGGTCACTACTCAGGCCTGAGTACGGATCCTTGATCTTTTCTAGAGCTGATGAAACCAAGGTTATTCACCCCTTTCTAACATAAGTGTCTATAATAGGGGAGGTGACTCCTGACTTTGAAGGTGCCGTCTGTCTATGCTGAGTGTAAGCTGCACCTAGACATCCAGCTTACATTAAACATGATAATTTTAAATGGTTCCAGTTTGAGTACTTGAATCCTATCCAGTGTGCATGGAATTGCAGTTCCGCCTCTTTCATGCTCTCAGCACTTCACGGTCTTTCAATTTTTCCTATACAATAATCTAATCCTCCCGTGGAGTGGCAGCTGGGAGTATTCATCCCAGCTATCTTTGCAGCCCAGGGCAGATGGCTAAAGTGCCCGGTCTGTGCAGAAGAAGAGAAGCTCCCTCAGAGACCAAATGAGAAGAGACACCTAATCTAACTCTGGCTCACCTGGAGGAACCTCTGTTTCTGTTGACTACAGAGACCAGGAAAAAAACCTGTGCTTAAACCCTGATGTTTAGGAGTGTGATAAGTGCTGAAATGAATATGAATTTTGTTGTATTAGAAAACTGTATAAATGTATTTTAATTACTTCATCCAGTGTCACAAATTAACCACAAGACCATCCTATTTTTCTTCTAAATGGGAACATGTATAAAAATCTAAGCTTGTGCTGATTTATTTCTCCTCTTTTTTTTTTTTTTTTGTGGCACTGTGTTCTTTCGAGTTTCATATGGAATAGTATTAAAATAGTACTTGTCACACATATATATCATTATAATAATAGAACAAGCAGGGCTTCCTTAAAGAACCCTGAGAAGTAGGAAGGCTGATGCTTTGTTTCCAAAAACATATATAATAACCCTTCTGTAAACTTTCAGCTAGAGATGTAATAAGATTAACTATGAAAAATAAAGTTTTTCAGAAAAGTCCAAAGTTATGTGCATGTATTTTTTTCTGGCAGCGAACTATACTAAAACCCTGACTGTCCTCTCTTTAACCTAGCTGCGGTAAAATACTCTTGAGCGGCAGCACGTGAGCTCTGCCATCTTAGAGAGCTGCTAGGTTACCGATAGTTCAGTGTCAGTGGATGGACCCCTGCCCAAAACTGAGAGAAAAACACGCTCTGCTTCCAAGACAAATACATTCTCACTTTGAGAAGACATACAAAAGGAGACAGTTTTCAGCTTTCGTAAGCTAAGTCAGGTCAGGTCAGGAACTGACAGAGATAGTGAAAAAGAAACGCACCTGCGTTGGAAAAGGATGTTGACAATGTGCTGCTCAATGGACTTGAGATCTAACAAGACAAAAGAGGATTGTCCACAGCATACCTCCGTGGAAAAGTGCAGTCAAACACTCTACACTGAGCACAGAGAGTCATCGGCTTCTCAGCTGGGTTTAGCATGGGGCTAAGCCAGCCCAGGGCCATGGCCAGAAGGTGGAGTGAAGCTGAAGCTCTGAAGGATGTTCACATTGTCTAACTTTGGGCAACCAACCGATAGGGACAGCTTATTAATTAAAGAGGCATTATAGGCCCATCCAGAAGACAGTTCACAGAACCTGAGGGGTTTTTTTGCCCTAAACCAATGTCATAAAGTATTTGCTCTTTCCAGATCCAAAGCAGGGAGTCCAGGCTTCTGCCCTAAATCAAGGGCAAGCATGACCTCATCCTGTGCCTCTCATGAGCTTCAGTCTCTTTTCCAGGGCTTCTGGTCATGCTCCTTGGAAAGTAGCATTCAGAAAATGGAAGCATTCCCTGCACTGAGGACATGGGAGCACCATTTTCTGTGAGGATTGCTTATGAATTTTGCAAATGGTGGTGAAATAATGAAGACAGCAGGAACTGCAGCCACATAACTGTCTCCTAGCTGAGGAGCATAATCACCAGGACATAGACTTATGTTCATTGCTGGCTACTCTCTTCAGACTCTTGATTTTCTTGTGGCTACTCAACAGGGCTGGGGCATGCACTCACCTACCGGTGTCCCTGAAGTCTGCTCCTTGGATGTGCATTCGAATCATGCATGCTGAGGTTGGCCTCTTGCTGACATAAAAAGTAGAAAAGCTCAAGACAGATGAAGCTGGAGAAGAGCTGCCTCCTCCTTTGGTGTCTGGAGTGCCTTGGATGCCAAAGCAGTTTGGGTGAGCATTCATTGAACTGTCCTCCTGAATTCAGGGTCCTTAGACCCCTTGCTGAAGTATTTAAGGCATCCAAGCAGATTGCTGTGCTGTATGCTTTCTTCTGTCTATGTGCAGATGGTGATATTTCAGAGCTCTTTATTTTACTCAAACTGGGGTATTATTCAGAAGAAAGACAAAAAGCCATGTCTAGTAGATAAGTTAGTCTTTCTGCCCTTTCATGCCCTCCAGTTTTCAATACCATCTTTTGCAGCAGAGGGGCAAGAGAACAAAGGTGAAAGACTTTAATTCTTTTAACATGAGCAAAGCAACTAATTTTCTCTTATTGTTGTTCTCAGAGATGGATTAATTTTTATTTTTTCAAAATTCATTTAAAAAGAGAGAAATCATCATGAGGCAGAAACCTGGATGGGACTGTTTCAGCCCACAATAGTTAGTCTTACAAAGCTAAGCTGTGAAATCTGGACCTATATATACAGAAGTATTGCGAGTTGTAATCATGAACATTGTGAACAGCCTTATCTATGATAATAATACAAATGAAAAAAAAAAAAAATTCTCCTCTTCAGCTCCACTAAGAGTTAATCCTCAAGATTGTTAAATGTTTCAAAATACTGAACTAAAAATAACACAGTTCCTATAAGTTGTTTTAACTGCTGGAAAAGATAAGGCTGTAAGACAAGGGAAAAGTCTCTCACACAGGCACAGACTCACACTTGTGCAGCTGTTTCTTTGAATTAAAAAAAAAAAGGAAAAAGAAAACCACTGTAACAATGCTCTTTGCTTAGTTGGTCTTTTGTTGACAGTGACTATTTGGATTAAGCCCTACAGATTCCAAGTTGAACAAAAGCAATGTTTATCACAGTGTTAATAAAAATATTTTTTAAAAAGGCTTCTTTTTTGTCACTTCACTTTCAAAAATGTTTTCTTGGGTCCTATCTAAAGAAGCCTGCCAGCAGGTACTATGCTGTCTCCTTTCCAAAATGCTATTACCTTTCGTTTGAGGAATAATAGGAGGGTTGCACTGACTGAATGACTGTTGGAGATCTAGGGTTTTGCACCTGGCATTTTCTTCTACTTTTTCAGCAGTTATTTTCCATGTAAGGAAGAAATCTGTTATTTTACTCACAGAAAGCAAACAAGCAAACGAAAAGAAATGCAATTAAAAACCTAGAAAGGCAAACAGAACCAACCCCATAGGCATTAGTAGGGTCATAAAGCAAGAAGAGCTAAGATCTTTAAAACAATAGAAGTTACACTTTCACAGCAAATGGCCTTTTGGCTGCGACAGAAAAGAACGAAATCGTAAAGGTGAAATTCACCACATCTGACTTAAAATGTCCAGTCTTTAGCACCAGCCATGAGAGACAACCTGTGCGTTTCCAGCACCTGTCTATGTTGCAATGATTCCCTTTTAGGAAATGCTTTTATTTCCACAGTGAGCATAGGGTCAGCCTAAACACCCAAGTATATAAGAAAAAAATAATCATTAGATAGCTGAGGTGAACTAAATTTTGGGTTGAACAAAACCATATGAATGGCATATGATATCTTTTACCTTTCTTTCCATAATTAAATACGTGGGCCCTAGGGCCCACCAGATGTCACCGGATGGTTTGTACAATCTTGAATAAGAGACTTGCCTCACCCTGTTTCGGCTGGTCTTTAAAGGCTAACCCCAAGTGCTGGACTAAGTATGAACCTTGCTTTCTCCACCTGTGTCTCTCTTATTACACAGCAGCTTAAAACCTGCTCTTCTTAGCAGAGCTTTTCACGAGAGCCTGATGTCAAGGCTTCTTCCAGCTTTTTCTCTAACAGCTCCAGTGTCAGCCAACATTTGTCAAATAGCTCTCTCCTATCAGAGATCTGGCCTTGAGCACAACCAGTAGTTCTCTTAGGATGGGGGTAGCGTGCTCCAGGCCCTGGCTCAGGTATTGCTCGGTGCCCTAAGGTGAAGTAACACAGGAATGGTGGCATCAATGTGCCTCCAATCCTTTTGCCCATCCTCCTCCACAACAGCTTCTTGGGAACGGTCGCTGGTGCATACTTGCTCCTCAGCCTGTCCCATGCTTTGTTTGGGACCTGTGCTAGTTATGACAGGTCAAAGCACTCGTGAGACAGGAGATTGCTCAAAGCCATATGATTTCCTCCTCTTGTCCACATCATTAAACATACAGGAATCAACTTCCAGTGGTCTCACTCACTGTGTTGCACTTGGATATAATTTATGTGTCAGCAGGGTTCTGGCCATGTTAAAATATTTGTTAGTATTTCAAATACAGTTTTGCCCCATTTCTGTGGCCAGCCTGATGTCACAGTTTGGAATTATCTTTTCAGAGGTTTCATGGTTGAAAATACTAAAGCAGCAGCAATTATGTCTTAACTAAGTGGTGCTAGCACTTGAATGCTCGTCCAAATACAAGAACTACAATAGCAATCCCTGTCTTTGAGACCAAACAACCCAAACCAAGGTCTAAATATGATAGGTAGTCTCAAATGTCATAATAACAACAGTCTACGGAGTCTTCATAGCATTGTCAGTTCTAAGTATCATGATAAGTGTGCATGGCAAGAATAAGAAATATCTAGGCTAAGATAGCAAATATAAGAATTCTGGGAAAAAATAATCTACTTTCTCAGTTCCTGTCCAAGAAGGTAGATGGATTTATGTCAGAGAACTCAAAAGCATTCCCAGAGGTGTCTGTCTCTGAGAAACCACACATCGACTCTGAAGACAGGGAGCAGCATAATAAACATGACTTCAAAATCTATCATGCAGACACAGAGAGCTCAGGCACAAGAATCGATCCTATTGACTTCAGTGCATGTGGGAAAGGAAGGGCCGGAAATGATGATCAATGCCTTTATAGTGTATCATTCATGGTCAAGGTCTCACTCTTTAGCCTAAGGCTATCTTTCTATACTGATTGAGTGGAAATGTTGAAAAATTATTTTGTTCAGTCTTCACCTGGACTGCTGAACATGCAGAAAAGCATGTCAGTCAAAATGACGGCCCAATGCAGGTGCCAAGAGACTTCTTCTCCCGGCAAGTAATGTCATGACACTTGAGATTAGGTCTCAGTTTAGCAGCGCAGATGATTTTGTGCCTCTGTGCTGTGAGCATATTTATACAGCAGCACAAGTCTCTGTTGGGATAAGAAAAATCATTCAGCCTGCTCTTCCAGTCTCACAGGTGTCCACCACTCTGGAAAAGGGCTACTGCTTACTAAAACTTTCATTTTGCACTTAAGAATAAGTTGCCTGGAGTTGAGTGTCTAGGTAGAGGTGTCTAGATGTTAGCAGACTGTTTAAGCACCCAG
This sequence comes from Gavia stellata, assembly GCF_030936135.1. Classification (NCBI taxonomy): domain Eukaryota; kingdom Metazoa; phylum Chordata; class Aves; order Gaviiformes; family Gaviidae; genus Gavia; species Gavia stellata. The sequence continues at coordinate 4,206,394 of NC_082599.1, forward strand.
TATACCACCTGACAGTAAACATCCCTCTTTGGCTGCTGACACAAAGGTGTCTAATGTCATCTGAAATGCCTTAAAGTTAGGTGGCCTCGGCTGCGGCATTCAAGGAACAAAAGTCTTTCAAATGTCTGGCCTCATATCTGCCAGCCCCCCGCAGATACCTTTAACAGTCTTGTCTCTGATGGTTCTAGGCGCCCTTGTTTGACCAAAGAACTTAAACCCTAAATCTCCACTGATTAATGGCAGTTTAGGCAGTTCACATGTGGAGCCTACAAAAAGATGTCATAATCTGGGACTTGAACTCCAGCTATCTCCTATCCTCAATCCACAAACATTGGGAAACATGTTGAAAATGCTGCTTTTTTAAAGAACTGGGAAAAGGCTTGGAGTCACTACATGGGTATGAAAAATTGGTACAGAGCCCATGTACTTGGATTCAAATGCTTCCTGGCACATCAGATTTACTGGATCTGCTGCCGCCTGCACATACAGACCACAATCCCTCACTGCTTTGTGCATAAATGTACTTGAGCTTTGATACACTCCAGACAGGATACTTTTAAACTCACAACTTCTAACTGTCCCACCCAGTGTCCCCCAACAAAATCTCTTCTCTTCTAGATTTTTCAGGCAATCCCTCCCTCCCAGATAATTTTTAATCTGCCCTGTTTATATCCTCCTATATAGCTATTCAAGCAGAGGAGTTTTCATTCAGAAATTCCTCTCTGCCTTTGTCCTCATTTTCTTTGGTGCCACACATTTGAATTTCCAAATGAACTTCCTCAATCTTTGGTCTATTAATCTAAATGTTTTGTGATTTTATTTGGGTTTTTTTTTTGTTTACATACTGTTGTGAGAGTTTGACATACCCCTGTTAATGAAAGTCGAGCTAGTGTTGCCACAAAAAATATGAAAGATGTAAGTAATGGCTACAGAGTTAGAACAGGCAACAGTGGGAAACAAGGCTTGAATGAAAAAAATGGAAGGACAGTTAGCCCTGCTATGAGTAAAAAAATATTGCAGAATTATTGGAAGAACACATTCCAAGTATTTAACTTTTGGATTTATTTTAGCTTTGCCTGATTTCATGAACTGACTTTTTCATATTTTGGTAGTACAAGGGCAGACATCAATGTTCTCACTTCCATTGGTTCTTGATTCCTGGAGAAAGAAACCAAGAGTAGCTAGGACATGCTCTAGAAGGTCCCTGGTCTGACAAGCCTAATGTTAAATCTAAGGCAACACTCAAGTGAAAAAATGAACTTATTAGTTTGGGCTCCTTCCTTTCCTAATCCAAAATCTCTCTGTGGCACTTTCAACCAGAAAATACATCTCTTGTTGCCAGTCTTGGCTCTGTGCTTGATGAGCTTTTGCCCAGCTTTTGGCATTCAATTAACCTTTCCACGTAGAACCTTAGGAAACTCCTAGAAAATACATCTAAATGTTTGGATCCTGAATACCTTTTGGGGACACTTGAATCTGCAAAGGTGTCGAGTGAATGAAGTCTAGGAAGACTGTGTTCAAAAGTAATGCACGAATTCACCTCCTACACATATCACAGAATCACGGAATCGTTAAGGTTGGAAAAGACCTGTAAGATCATCAAGTCCAACCATCAACCCAACCCCACCATGCCCACTAAACCATGTCCCACAATGCCACGTCCACACGTTCCTTGAACACCTCCAGTGATGGTGACTCCACCACCTCCCTGGGCAGCCTAATCACCTTTAGCTGTCTTTAAATTCAGTGGGCTTTTTGAACTGTTCAGTTTTTATAAAATTTTGCTATCTGAAGTTATTGCTGTAGTTTCTAGTGGTGTTTTTATCTGTCGCCTGGTAGCAGATATTATGCCGGAGTGAGTCTACTTGTTACAAAATAGCTTTTGTACTAGACACAGCAGTGTGCTTTCATCATCCATAAATTGTTTGTAGAGTCATCACATGTGAAATTAGAGAAAGACACTGAAATGTCTTGTCTAGTTCTTTGGATAACACAGGCAAGGAAATTCCTCAAATGTCTCTTCTATTTGGCCAGCTGAAATGAGTGTAGCTACAACATTATTTCTACGGTTGTAAAATTTCAAGTGAAGGCATAGAAATCCGAGAGAAACAAAATCCACTGCTTGATAATTAATTTAAGTGACTAAGAAGCCTTACTAACTATTCTCTCATTTTTAATTTTAATTCTATATGGGTTTGTCTATCAGGATAAGCTTCCAAGTAAAATAACAACCAGATTATCCAGTAATCATTGTTACAGTATTTTATAAACTGTTGAGGTTTTCAACAGTTATTGTATAAACTGTGGATAGTGGATGACAACACAACATGCCAGGAGGTCTAGAAAATGTTGCAAAACAGATTTCTCATGGGATAGTGGAAATGTTCTGACTTTAAGATTTGCAATGAGTTTTGTATGAATGTATTAGCCCAACAGAAGAAAGTCATATAAAAGCCAGGTGGTTAGTATAAATTATCTGTCTAGGTTGTCTGTATAGATAAAAGAGTGAGGCATCTCTAGAAGGTGATTTTTGGCTGTTCTGGATGGCGTTTTAGGTGGAGTTAAATTTCTGTCTGAAAATATTAGTAATGCTTTATTGATTATACAGGGAATTTAGAAAAGCAGATCTGAATAAATGCTTAGCTTTTAGTTATGTGAGTCAGGTGATGGGTCTTTGGGTCTGAGAACAAAATTCCTGATGGGTGTCTGTAAGGGTAATTTATGATATTCGGAGAATTCCAAGACTCAATATCTCAGTATGGCAAACTGCTGAGTTCTATTTCTGTTCAGTATAATATTTTTTTTTTAATTCTCAAAGAAGAGGTACAGTCAGTCATGCAGATAGTTCTTTTTTTCTAATATCCCTCTTATCTACAGATACCACATGCAGTGGTAAAACACATGAGCTTATTTTCATTTGCCGTGAGTAGAAAGAAGATCAGGTAAGTGACTTCAGAACTGGAGGTGAGCAACGGTTACTGCATAAAGGACATGCATCGTGGAAATAACAATCCACATTTAACATATCTTTAGCAATCCAGGTGCCGTATCAAATGCCTTCCTCATCTTGGAAATAAACTATTGCAAGTGAGGTGATGAACTATCTGAAGTTGGGCTTGCTTGTCATTAGGATGGGTTCACTGTAGTGTCAGTGGCAATTTCTGCTGACATACTGCTGGGCTCTGATTATCGAAATACCATATGCTCTCAAATACTGAAACAAATTTGATAAGACTGATCTAATTCCTGTACCTGTTCCTGAATGGCTTCCATCAGAGTTTTCTGCCTTACAAAATGAGCGTAGAGAGACAAGCTCCAGTCATTTAGGGCATATTTGTAGGGTCTTTCCCTTGCATGCTGGAGAAGAGCTGTTTGCACTGACACCCATCAATTGCTATTCACGTACGAAAAACCTACTGCTGGGACATGCGCAAGTTCTTGCTTGCATCACAAGCGTAAGCAGTGATGCCACAGCAACTCTGAAAATGCAGCCTGTGTTAGGAAATCTGAGGACTTGAGAAAGCTTGAAGTAGGATTTGATAGCAGCTGGCTTCTTCTGTTGACGACATAGGAAACCTCTTGCTCAGTTATTTATGTTTCCCTTAATATTTCAAAGAATGTTAAGACCCACGAAACCAAACACCCTTCTTCTGGTTTCAGGTTTTGTTGGAATCATTATTTTCTGCTACTTCTCTTTGAAACAGCATATAATGGAATGACTTTAAAATATCAAAAATGACATTTCAGCAAAACCATTTCAAATGTTTTTGAGAGAAGAACCTTTTTTGTCATGTGGTGTAGTAATTTTCCTTTAATTATAAATGCAGTGATTCTCAGCAGCTGAAAACTAGCGGTTGGGGTAGAAAATTAAAAAAAAAAAAAAGGAATAATTTTTTTAAACAAAATACAGAAGATTTTCACCTCTGATTATGATGAGATCTTAGATCTGAGTCTCTCTGTTGCTGTTTTTAAAGGCAATAAATGGGTAACCTAAGAGATCAGTATGAAACCTAATGAGATACCTGCCCGGTCTCAGGCAGGATGCTTGCCTGTCTCGTGGTGAAAATGCCTCACGATGCTAATGGGGTCACAGACCCCTTTTTCTTAAACCAGAATTAATTCATGCCTTACCAGTTATAACTGCACTGGTGTTTCACGTTGGTTTTATGGCTCCACTGAAATCTGAAACACCTTGTGGGTGAGTTCAGTTGAATGTCAAGTGTTGCAGACTAACTTGTGACCTTCCTCAGCTTTGTGCAGCTATTAAACTCATTTTTAAAAGTAGTTTTCCTCCCCAGCATTAAGGCAGGAGTCACCAAGCCACTGAGGCATAACATTCTGGTCAACCTTAAAGCAACACAGAACCAGAACAGCTTCACAGTTCATAATAAATGGCATATACTGTCATAAGAGATGGTATACGTATCTAGAGGAATATTTCCCTTATCTTCACACAATATTGCTTTTGTTCAGGTGAAATACAAGTAGCTGTCAAGACTCTTAACTGGGCAAATATTGTTCACTAAATCCCCATGATCTAGGAATATAACACGTTAGGATAATAGGTGTAATTGAAATGCAAATAGTGTCAAGAATAGTGAGGAAAAAATGGAATTCTTTGGAACAGGTGACTCTGCTCTCTTATATATTTATTCTGTTCACATTGCTGAGTTTCTATTTCCATTGTTCATTATCTACAGTATTCAATGACTACAAAAGGAAGTTTTACTAACATAAAAGATTCAAAACTTAGCTGTTCTTCAGAGCATCACTCTATCAGGAATTTATGTAAAATCAGTTCTATTACATAGTGTATTTTACATAGGTGACAGTACTAAACTAAATAATAATACAACCCCCCCTAGCTTTTGTTCAGAAATTGTAAGAATTAAGTCAAGGAAATATTTGGGACAAAGTGGTCCTTTTTGAAAAAGGTGTACACCAGGGCTAATCTTTACCTGTTGGTGAGACTGGCTCTGTTGGCTAGATGTATATTGGCTGTAAAGGGATGATGAAAGGATGACAGAAGGGTGATTTTCTCCAATGCCTCATGTCCTGAGTTTTGTTTGGCTGCTGTTAAGATCAGGATATGCATAGACACAAAGTCGTCAGGACTGAGAAGAAGGAGAGCGTGTGTGTAGCCAGCTATCCACAGCACATGGGTGGTTGGGTCTGGGCCCAGTATCCGGCCATGATAGACCATGGTGGGGAGAAAAGATGCACATGGGAATCTTCTTGCTAGTATGGGGAAAAAGAGAAAGGGTGGCATATTGGGCATGCTCAAGAGCATTTTGAAGGCCTGAGACTGGCAAGTGTCCAGGACTGCCTCTGGAAGCCTGTGTTGCTTGGCAAGAGGCACAGACTGCCCAAAATGCTCCTCTCCAAACACAGAAAACAAACAGACATTCTGGCATTTCAACTAAATGCAGTTTTCTTCTCCGGAAAACATTTCAGTGCTAATGCCAAAAATAGTAAAATCACATTTGAATATACAAAATTCTTCTACGAAAAGACAATCGGGCACATTTTATTAAAATATTTGAAATAATGCAAGCATTTTCTTGAATGGAAACAAATGAACATTTGCTGACCCATACAGCACTCAGACCCCTAGATGCTATTCCTGTGAATGTGCATGCATAAGCTGAACTTTATTAAGTGACCGGTGGAAATCCAGGGGAATTTCTTGTGGAAGAGAATTACTTGCAAAATAGGTATATGCAGATTAGGGTCTAAAAATGAAAATTAAGTAAGTTGTAACTAATTGACCAAGTAGAGGGATATAAAATCAGAAGAATGCCAGATTTAAGACTAAGTAGAAATGCAGTTTTCATATGCTTAAAGGTGAGGGTGACATCATCGCTGTTGATTTTGAGTGGGAGATGAGTTCATGGTTGGGCCACACATCTTTGAAATACTAGCCATGGTGGAAGAAATATATCTAGAGGTGATGGAGTAACTGGGAAATACCATCCACTAGCTTCTTTTCTTTTGAATAATTTCTCATATGAAATACACTTTAGCACAGAAATGCATTATTTTTTCTTGTTTTTACAATATTGAGAAGATTCCTGTAGCGATACATTGAAGTAGTTTAAAAAAATGGAAGTTAATACATTTTAAAACTAACATAAATATGTAGTGTCCAATAATATACACATTGCTCAGAAAGAAAATGTAATTAATATTGAATTATTAGAACTTACCATCAATTATTAAACATGAGTCCACATTTCCACATCTGAGGCTTGTAAGGGCCAACTTTCACTAGAGACTAAGAAATACTAAATGTTTCTAAAAGTTACTGTCTGCCCAAACTAATATCTTCAGAGTGAGTCATTCTAATGTATTTAGCCCATAAAACATCAGCATGCAAACAGTTCCTGAAAATACATTTATATCACAGGGAATCAAACTTCTGTCTTTAAACTCACAATGAACCATAACACATGTCTTATAAAAAGAGTTCAGTTGACCGTTACACAATCCTTCACAGGAGAAGATGGAAGATTTCCTGTAAAATGTATTTATTTCCCCATTAATTATGGGGATTTTTCTTTTCCTAAATGATTCATTTCTACTCCATGGAGCCAGATTCCCATATAATTTTGCAAGGCACATCTGATCCAGTTGAGGGAATCAGATAGCAAAGCACAGCAAAGACAAAATCTGTTTCTCAGCACTGCTTTTGAGTTTCCAATGGCTAGTTACCCTCCTTCTTCCTGTGTCCTGACACAATGCAGTGTTTATTAGTCTTATTTCTGTCCTTATTTCTGTATCCTTACAAAAATTAACTATCCTACTCCTGCTGATTGGGGTTCAACTTGGTATTCCTCATCAGCTGGTCATGCCTCATTATACTGCTCATCGCTGGTTTGGCAGCTGGAGGGAAATGTGGAAGCAACATCTCGCCTTCAAACTTTGCTAATATCCCCTTCTACAGTCGAAGCAGCTTTCTGTCATCCCTTTGTAGTCACTGGAGAGAACTGGGAGATGATGGTCTGATCATCCTCTGTTAGAGGTCTGCCCGATGAAGAGACACACCACTTTTTAGAAATCATTATTTATAATGATTTGACCTCTGTTGACTGTAAAGGGAGACCAGGGTGACTGTTTCAGTAAACACCCACACTGTAGATGTTATATTTAGTCAGGCATATCTCAGTTTGTTTAGTTCACTGCTCTAGCTCCTAAATCTCTTTAAAATTGTTGCAGTATTTTTTTCCCAGCCCCTAATCTGTCTTGTCTGCAGAGGAGAGAAGGAACAGTCTTATTTTATGCTTTGTTGTGAAACAAACAAAATATAAATAAAGCCATGAAACTGCAGCTGGAGTTCTTCCAAAATGAAACACTCAGCTTAAAATGGAATGTTAAAAAGACACCATTTAACCCTTTTTTAAAAGATGTGTTTCTAAACAAATGATGGCTTGAAAACCAAAGAGAATTGTTTTGCTCTCAAAATGTCAAAATAAAATATTTGACTTTTAACAAATGTTTTGCATTTCCTTCACTTATTTAGACAATCAGGGAAATTATGTGATTCTCATCCCTCTTCTTCTCCCAACTCCATTTTTCAATCATTTTACTCTCTGCCAAAAAAAAATCGTACCCATTTCTAACTATAACACAAGTGAGATAGAAGAGAATGTCTGTAGCCCATCAACATGACAGAGACAATACTCAGTAACAAGGAAGAGCCCTAAAATCTTTCTTACAATTTTTGTCAGATCTGAAAAATCCTTCATCCATTTTGAGGTAACAAATTGGTACCAGACAGGGGTTCAGTCTGTATTGCTGTCTTGCTTTCTCCATTGGCCAGATATCTCATCTGTTTGCTGGGAATGAGGAGCTAGGTCAGCCTGCAAATTGAACATGCTGCTGGATGTGTCTAGAAGCTTTCATCCTTCTCCACATTGCCCAATACATTTCCAAATTACAGAAAACAGCTGAAGCTCATGAAGGCAAATGAGAGAATCAAATCCACGCTGACAGAAAAGGCATGCAGAAGCAGATTTCTAGGTCTGGGAGAACAAAAGACTGATGTATGCTGACTAAAACTGGATGGAGTAACAAGGACGAGTTGGATGGTTAGCCAGACTGATACGGGTAAATATCTCATGCTGGACTCAATCAGAAGTTGCAGAGCACAGAGCTAAAAGTAAACAGTCTTTAAGAAAATGAGGTTTCAGTGCAGCATCACTCGGAACACGGTGGTCCCAAACCACAAAGAAAACACAGTGGAAGCATTCTAAATACTTCTACAGTAGCTTCTATCTATTTAATCATCTCTTTAATGACCCAATATCTGTGTAGGGAAACCCTCACGTTCTGTTCCTAGATGCTGCATGAAGGCAAAAATAATGTGTCGGCTATAAAAGCTGCGTCATGTCATGTATACCAGCAATTACACTGACTATAATCAAAGAGTAAGGAAGAACTGTACACTAAAAATAATTACAAGCCAAGAGACAAAATGCTAGGGAACTGCAACCGTCCCTGGTTGGCATTTTTCTTCAGAACACAAGCTCTTGGAGCCAGTTTTCTGGAGACATTTCTGGATAAAAGGATCAAGAAACTGGAGAACATAACAAAATATATACTTTAACTCAAGACTTGGAAGGAAACAAAGGAAGGAAATGCAGCACTCTGCATTTAGGAATACTAGCAATACTTTATGCACAAAAGAGTGTGAGACAAGATGTGCTTGGAATCACAGAATCACTGAATCACTAAGGTTGGAAAAGACCTGTAAGATCAAGTCCAACCATCAACCCAACATCACCATGCCCACTAAACCATGTCTCACAATGCCTCGTCCACACGTTCCTTAAGTAGTGATACAGTAGTGATATAGATGGCATGGGTTCTTTTCTCCTTTCTTCTCCCCACCTCCAATTTCACACATCTGTATTAGGATCTCTGTGACCCCTTCATCAGCAGTGGATGTGTGGTCAATCATCATCTCCTTTTCTGAAGGTTTTCTTACTCTCAGATCTGTTAGCAGGTCTAGTTCTCTGACTGCTCCTTAACATCTTTCAGTCAAGAAGAGATCATAGAATCATTTAGGTTGGAAAAGACCTTTAAGATCATCGAGTCCAACCATAAATGATGATTCAAATGATGAAACCACAGATGATTCAGAAAAGACCAGCATTTTGCTCTTCTCGTTCTTGCTCGAGTGGATTAGGGGACAGTCACACGCAGAGCTCCACTGGCAGACTTGAGGAAGCAGCAGGGTCACAGTAGCGGCAAACACTGCTGTCAGGGTGGCTGTTTGCAAACTGCAAGTCTGTTTATAACTAGAGAAACTGGTTGAGGTTACCCTGCCCCTTGATTTAAATACAAGATTGAATTGTCTTAAAACAGAGAACATTTGAAGCATTTATAGGTCTTAAACACCAGAACCAGAGTGCCTAAACAGGACAGACCTGCAGCATTGTCACAGAAAAAAAAAAAAAAAAGGAAAAAATGTCAGTGGAAAAAATAAACTACCACATTTGCACATGGACCAGTGTCCTTTAAAATTAGTGGAGAATCTGGCTGCAAGTTTTCAATAGCCATAGCAGAATGGCAAAGTATTATTGCTCTGAGAATTCATGCTAATGTCCCATTCTTAATGTCTAGACCCCTGTGATGATAAGGTTCAGGACTAATAAATGTCCTTCACTATTAAAATCATGCTTAAATACACCATTAAATGTTCTGCTACAGGAATGTGTCTCTTAAAAGTCCTCATTTCAATTGGTCTTAAAGTTTTCAGAAGATTAGTCATTGACTTTCCCAAACACATGCTTTTCCATTGGTTACAGCCCACGGGATTCCAAGAAGATCTGGAATATTTTAAAAGTTACTTGAAAAAAAGCCAAGAAAAAAAAAAAAAGCACACCCCACTTTTACAAGCTGATCTCAATTACAATCGTCTTCTTACAAGGAGTAATGTCTTTTTTTTTAACTATTACACTGCCAGGTGCTTTTTGCTGTATTCCCCTTACTCTTTTCTTCATGCAAAGAATTACCAATGAACACAAGGATGCTTTGGTGGTTTTTTAACATTCCTTGCCTTACTGAAGCTCCCATGTGTTTTAAAAAGATCTTTGTATATAGGCAATGCCCTTGCTGATCAGTCAGAAGGTTATGAGCTATGACCTTATCCCTAAAGTCCTAGTGGATCAAAACTATTCCATGCACGGTTGTGTGGTTAACAAGACATAAGCAGAAAAGATTTCATGAATAGGAATATGATGGTGGTATCTGTATTGTTAAATGCGTGCTTAGGTGATCTTTTGACATAGTTTAAAAACATAATTCTTATATAAAGGACTGTTTCTCTTAGACATTGCAGTTCATATTGTCTTTGAAGACAAATTATTTTCCAGTCTGGTTTTAAAAGCAGTCTTTGCAAGCAGTTGCACTTAATGAAGTTTTAATGATCCATTCATCTCTATTCAGCCAAGAGGATTACATGTTATTCTATACACTTACATTATCTATGTAGTTATTTAAAAGCATCGTGCTGCCTTTATGCACCACCATTTTTCTTCTGCTTCAGCAAAGGGAAGTATAAATTGAGAAGAGAGAACTGAATCCTCTCTTGGAGGAAAGATTTTGCGTGTAAGAAAGATGCATCTACTGCCCACCTGAACTACACCTGGGCTCGATACTGTAATGTTAATTTCTCTTTCCTGAAGGTCTGCTCGATATATTCAGAAGAGTCCAAGATAAAAATCCTCTCATCCTAAAGCAGATGTCTGGAACAGGGCAGATGACTCACATTTTAAAATATCTATGTCTCTCCAATGACTAGGAGGATTGTATAAGGTTATTTGCTCAGCTGTTGACACCTAAACCATAGACATCTAAATTTGGGTGAGATGAAGTCTGCAGGGCAGAAGGCTATTGTTGAGGCACCCTCTGAAATACTCAGCTCCCTTTGCTGCCAGGGGCAGCACAGTGTAGAGGTGATGCACATGCCTGGTGTATTACAAGGCCTGTTATCTGCTGTAAATGATGTGAATGGTCATGGCACAGCAGTGAGATCATAATAAAACCTCAATAAATAAGTAGGGGCAGATGAATTGTACCTCATGTGTTATTATTCCTTGAGAAACATGTGTTGTTGCTGTTTTTTGCATCTCAGTATCTCGTGTGGGAGAAATCTGAAGAGTCTGTTTAACTGTTCTGGTTTCCTGACCAACCAGCAAACCCGTCCTGAGTCGGTTGTGGGGTACTCAGAAATTCTGCGTGTGTATCCAGCACATGACACTCTGCAATACATCTTGTCCTTGATAGTAATGAAAAACACTTGCCAATTTAAAAATGGAAAGAGTATAATTATGATGTTCTGTGTACTAGAAGAGGGAATAAGAAGCACAACATATGAACCAGGTTGTTGGCAATTGTTGGACTGCACAGCTATGCACAGTTAAACATAGGTGTAACTGGTAGTAGGATCAGGACTTTGCCTGGAAAAAGATACAGAAAATAAATGTCACATTCTGGGCAATGAATATTATTATGAGTATAATATCCTTATGATTTCGTTACAGAGAAATGCGATAAACCATGATGTTCCCTCTAGAAGGTGGGAATTTGTATAACATTTATAGTGAAACTGTTTGTTTTACACACTTAGAGCATCTTTTTGTTGATTTCCTGAGAGCAAAATACCAGAAAGAACTATTGAAAGGGAAATGCCTGTGACTTTTTAAATTAATTCAGAGAGGCTGTTCCACACATAAAGAGACACACAAAAGAAAATGCAACAAAGAGCAAGGTGAGAGATGTTAGGAAAAAGGAGCCTAGAAAGAATTTGTCATCAATTAATTGCAGTTATATTTATTAAACCTCCTTTGAAGAGGCATAACTTAGAGAGATACGGATGAAATTCATCTGACCAATACAGATATCTGCAACACAGACAACTCTCACGGGACTGTTACTTGAATCTCCTTATTGTGAGCACAGAGAAAAAGGAGCTTGAAGAACAGAATTCATCTCACAGAAAGGTAGATGGGCTATGTGCATTACCTGAGTTGCACCTTAATGATAAGCCTAAAAGAGGAACTTAATGTGACTAGTTCAGCTGTAAATGTCATCACTGAAGATATCTGAAGTCAATTATGTTTAATCCCACCTTTGCAATTTATCTAAAGCCAAATATCAAAAATATCTGAGAACTAGAAGAGCACTGGGGTGTGTAAATGCCTTCTTTAACCCTTAGGAAACAGATTCCATTTCTTCAAATTAAAATCTAAATCCATTTTAACAATTAAGCACAGAAATAAAATCTTTTTCTGAAGCCAATCCCTCTGCCCATATTTCACTATGATGGCTGTCCTTGATCTGCTTAGATTATTTATGCTATAGGTGAATAACAAAATGAGTTTAGTAGCTCTACATGGAGGCATCAGTTTGGTTTTAATTCTATTAAACACCACATTTAATCATTTTCTGTGTGAAAGCTCTGCAAGTCGTGGGAGGAATGAACAAGCAAATTCCTGACTGCTAATCAATAAAGTGCAACTTCTGAAATCATGATGTGACATCTTTTAAAGAGTATCTTCGAATCCTCTTTACTGAGATTCCCTTTCATCTTTTTTTCATGCAGCCTTCTGTATGACAGACTGCTGTGAGCTTCCTACTGGGTGTGTAGGGTTGAAGAGACCTTGCTCTAACCATGGAAGCTTTGAGTAGTCTTTTCTATTTACTAATGAAATAATTTCTTTCTCTGCTGGTCTGTTTATGGTACCTGTGCAAGCTAGAAAGCAGTTTTGGACTATATTTCCCTTCTGCCCTTGACTATCACGTTCATGATGAAGCATGCCTCCAGTCCTTCTTATATCACCTGCCATGGGAGTGGTAGTAGTAGCAGCTGCAACGTGCCTCTGTGCCAGGTGTGAGAGGAGAAATTCATCTTTCTGGACTGTTTTTCCTTTACTGAAAGTTGTTTTCCTGTGTTCTGCAGAAAAAGAAGAAAAAAAAAGCAGCGTTTGTGTAGAAGCAACCCATGGGCCAACTGTTAGACAGTGCTGTCTTAGATAGAAGCAAGGTGGCAACAGACTTTCTGCAGGTAAAAGACATTTTTCAGCCTGGTGGCTGCGCAGCTGCACGCTGCCTGTTTTCTGCAGCAGACTGTCCAATTTCCCTCTAGTGAATGAACAGTTAAGTGTCAAAGGTGTTTGGGTGTATGGCACAGAAATGAAACACAGAAATTCTGCCAAACGTCCCATTCCCTCTAGCAACATCTAAAACTTTCTGAGGAAAAGCACTCTCATGTCATTTCAATTCCTAATAGGGGAATATCAGCCATTAGAGTTAAAAGGCCATAAAAAAATCACCAGAATCATAAAGCGACAGAATAATGTATCTATATAATGTTATGCAATTACAATTATATACATGCTCACACAATGATTGTGAATTTATGCAATCAAAAGTTGTTATCTCTTAGCTTCCCCAATTCCAAAAAACATTTTGTGCAAAGGGAACACCTCGAGCTAGCAACAGGATTGAGCATTATCTTACTGTGCCTCAGCTGCTAAAGAGCTAACATACACTTTGCTCTATAAAGTTTGCATAAGTCATAAGTGCTATTATAGCAAACCAACACAATAAATAGCTACTCTGTTGAACTCTTGGAAAATGATGAAGTTATCAAGTTAAAGTCTATAGAGATCTCCTTGTCAGCATTTCAAATAAATTAGCAATGCTTTAACATCCGGAGTGCAGACGGAGTGTAATTAGTACTTAACACGCTACCTGTGAGAAGTGGAAATGTCTGTGACAGAACGCAGTGAGGAAAGCCCATGGATTGGGATAGTTAAAATGACTCATTTAAACCAAAATTAAAGCATGTAACGTATAGTCACTGGAGTATGCAGAAAACAGCGTGCTAAAACATTTGGTTTTTAAAGAATTCCATCAGAAAATGACAGGTACAATATGATGGTCTGTGCCAGCGGAGACAGGTATTTATTTATTTATGTATTTCTTTATTTAAATGTACTGTAAGGGGCAAGTATGTTCCATACATATATACAGAGGATATGAATGTGGGCATCTGCTATGAAACATGACGTAGAACATAGTCCAGAAGAACAGGGAAGTCCCCATGCTCCCAACTGTTTGAAAGCTTTGAAGAGGTCTGTGTTTTCGCTGTATAGTCAATACCTTCTTCCTTTGTCCGCTCAGGTTTCTCAGATGATGTCCTGTGTAACTATTTAATGTCCATTTACGTTTCTCAAGCAGTTTCCCTGAGGTCTCCGATCCACTATATCCATGTGTAACACTTGGGGATGGGGATTATTCATATCACCTAACTTTACTCTCATTTCACACTCAATTTAGGAGAATAATGCTCCTTGGCTCTCTCTACCCAGCTAGCAGTTCAGGTTCTGTGAACCACTTTCTAGAGATGATCATCACTCACCCTTGACTACAGAAAACACCCACAAAGTCATCCAGTGCTGTTCCCCACCCAAAAGGATAAAATAAGCACCATTAATTTAAAACATTTCTATCTACAAATTCCTGTATGACTATTTGCTATGGCACGTGAATTTATTGTCATGATAACAGTGAACGCTGTAAAGTGTATAAAATGTCTTTCTTATTCATATCTTCAAAATATTAACTGGCATACACAATTTAGTAGCTATAGCAACACTGATAACTTTAAAATTAATGGTCCTTCTTTGGTTAGTACAAAAAGGTCAAGGAATGAACACTACGGAGCACAAACAGGAAGAGCCGATTTGGAGGATTAACTCCTAACTGATGCTAAAATAGGTCCTGGAGTTGGTAGTGTTAATATTCCCCATCCTAATAGCATTTATCTCTGGACACAAGGGAGCCACCAGGGATTCAAAAGAAAAAATGTTTCTCTTTTGAGTAGCAACTGGAAGTTTCCAATTTCCACAAAATGTCCAATTTCCTCTTATTTTTCTCTCAACTTCTGAATGATTTTATTTTTCTTAAAATCACCCTAATGACCTTAATACTGTTCCAGAACTGGGCTAAAAGTCTATGGTAATGACTAATTTGCCTCTATACATGGACAAATATTGACCGGGAACATGCACGTAGGAACTTGCTATGACCCATGCTATGCCTCCACCCTAATTGTTATTACCAATACATGTGGTAGGCTTTTTATCAGGGAATTACATACCCTAATATTGCCTCATGCTGAGCAAACAGTGACTGAAAGCCCAGGAAAACATATCTGAATGGTTTCAGTTTGGACATTACACGGCTATTCTGAAGTCTCTCATATCAGTATGTAAGCTGACTTTCAATCAAAAGAGCTAAGGAGGAGTGGTAGGGGGGCTGCAGCGGTATAACTAGGAAAGGCTGCGGGTACCTGTGTTTTTTCCTAGTTAGGCAGTAGGTCGGGAACAACTTGCCATGAGCAATATCTGCCTATGCATGAGAGAATTGGTGAGGGTGCTGAGGTCTGAGTTTCAGAAAACCTTCATCTGATACAACAGGACAAAGGGGTGAAGCCCTGAGACAGACAGACTTTGCCAGGATCTGGCATAATTATAAACCAAGAGGGACAAGGTACTGCCAATTGGCAAACAAATGTGGGATGGGAATGCAACCAGTGCTTCACCTGGACTCAGTCCCAGCAGAAACATTTTTCACCAAGCAGAAGCTATTAACCCTTCAGAGCCAGGATGTGTGAGGGTGTTCTTACAGAAATTCAGACTAACACGGGCAGTACAAAGTTTCTCTATCACCTTCTACAGAAAATACCTGATAGATGCTTGCGTACAGTATGGGCAAGGAGGTCAGCATCTTCTCCAGATGCGCTGGGCAAGAAGCATGTATCATGATTGATCCCACAGAATATTTTGGCAGTATATGTAGGTGCTGTGAAAATCTGGAGATCCTCTTTTCTGCAGTGGGAGGCAATAGGTGAGAGTGTGCTCAGCTGCTTTCTAGGGAAGGCATGATTAATGCAGCTAAGGCTTTTTTAATCTTCTTTTGTTTTTGATTGTAGGATTTGCAGGATGGGTCTCCTCTCTATGTTTTACTGCATCTGAATATTTCTCTTAGTGGTACTCTGAGCAGAGCTGGGCAATAACTCCAGCTGTTTCTCACTACCTTTGCAGTGTACGTAATTTGTATTATCACATACGCATTTGAGGAGGAGAAGCAGCTTGTAAATCTCTGACACATCAGACTTTTTCCTCTGCTCCCAAACACACACATACTGGATCGTGTGATGGGTGTAGAAATCTGACATGCCAGATAGTGTGACAGATAACATATGCTATTACGAGCTCTCATTTCCCAGCCTCAGGAAGTGCTAGAACGTTTCTTTGAATTGCTGTTATCTCATATGCTTGGCTATTTCAGACACTGTGTGTATGTAGCACAATCTTTTCACAGATTATCAAATCAAAAAGACCACGGAAGTAATCTAGTCTAATTTTCTGCATAGCATATACCAGTGGTGTTTCCTATATTAATTCCTGTTCAATTATTACTTATTGGGGGGGGGGGGGGGGGGGGCAAAACAAATTAATGACAAAAAAATAATCTTGGTTTGTATGCCTGAAGTCCCTCACATCCCCAAATTAGTTGTTCCAACTGGTATCCATATCCACTTTGTTCAACAAAAGGCATCTTCATCCAAAAGGGCAGACTTCAGAAAGTTATTTTAAAACAA
Organism: Gavia stellata; assembly: GCF_030936135.1. Lineage (NCBI taxonomy): Eukaryota > Metazoa > Chordata > Aves > Gaviiformes > Gaviidae > Gavia > Gavia stellata. The sequence continues at coordinate 4,223,069 of NC_082599.1, forward strand.
ATTTCTATCCTGTTGCTGTTTTAACCTTGATATCTATAACTAAGCTTGTTAGTTATAGTCTTTTTTCCCCCTCTTACTTATTCTGAAAAAATGACTGCTCATAAAGGTGCTTTTTGCATGACCAAGAGAGAAGAGGGATTGTTGATTTGACAACTTTTTGCTTTTAAATAAATACACCAAATAAATAGTAATTTAAAAATTGTTTTTATTTTTTAACTACGCTTGGAGGTTCATTTCTTACTATGTAACTTCTGAATATTCTTATAAATGTTTGATCAAATTGTGTTCTGTTGGTTATTATGCTGATTGTATCGTAATGGCAAGGTAACTCATCCCAGATTACATTGCTACATTATGGGCTATTGTTAACTGAGAAGTGATCCTTAGCTTGCTGAAAGCACAAGGTATCCTCTTCTTGACCAAATGAAACGTAATTTATTTATTTATTTTTTTTATGACACAGATTGCTTGTATCCAGAGGAATAGGGTAGGTCTTTGGACAAGATTTGTAAACCTGGAGAAGTTTAAGGATACAAATGACGAGGGATTTTCAAATCCCTCTCTTTTGACTGGATTCACAAAAGCATGTAGGTGCTTTAAAGTGGGATGTAGGTGTGATTTATATTTGTAAAAATATAAAAAATCCTTAAATATTCCCACTCAAGCTCTTACCATCCCATCTAAGTGTTTAAGTCCAAAGGAGCCAAGCTTTTTAGTGTTGCTTTTTCACAAACGCCTAATCTTTCGTACTTAGCGGGCTTGGAAGTGTCCTGCTCTTGTGAGACCCAACCAGATTTGGTTTTCTCACTCTTCTAACCAGTGCAGAGCTGCAGGATGGGCTTTTCTCCAAAGATCTCTCGAGTGATTCATCTAGTATATGTTCTGCAAGGAACTCAGCACAAAATATAGCAAAACAATCTTCCTCTTTTATTTAATAATTCAATGAAAAGAGCTCTGTTAATGCACAACTTCAGTAAAAGATCTCAGTCTGAGAAGAAAGGAGTTATTTTGGCTAGGACACTGGTGGGAGATGTTGATTTGATTTTTGTTAGTCACAGGAGGTGGGAGATGAAGTTGGTTTCTTTCCTCTGCCTATAGGTTTATGAAACCCCATCATCCATATAAATATTCCTAATAGTTGATAACCTGGGAAGGGAGGTAGCACTCAAGTCTTAACAGTAATACCATTCCTTCCTGTGAAAAATCATGACAGATTAGTTTGGTGAATGAGCAAGTGAGAGTGAAGACTATGCTCTAGGTCAATAATTTTCAGCTTGTGGTCTACTAGGGGATCCAGCTACTGTACCCCAGGGATCTGAAAAAGCTAACTAAGAAATCCAAGCCTACTTAAATTCCCCAGGCACCACTTTGTTCTTCCACAGGGTTATTTTTTAGGGATTTGCAAACTGAAAAACATTGACAACTTTTGCTCTAACCTAAGGATTAGGAGACTGATCTGGTGGGTGAATCCTGTGTTCCAGCTCTTCTTTCATGACTGCTTTGCACGCTTTCAAACTACTGTTTCATACTGAGTTTATATGCAGCCCCTTATTTGCAGGGAAAATAGGATCCTTTCTCTCTTACATGTAACTCCTAAGCCCAAGGGTGAAGAGTATGATTCCCTTTCACACATTGTCAGTAGCAATTAGCGAGAGGGACCCCAGACCCACAAAAAAAACCCATATGGTGAATCCTATAAATACCTATATAGTCATTACTAAGTGAGGAACATAGTGAAAATATGTTGACTACAGTGAGTAGAAAACTTTTGCCGTATGGATACCCTACAGCCTGGGGCAGAACTGGTTTGAGGCACAAAATGGGAAAGGGGTAGAGGATTGTCAAGGCAAAATAACATGGTCCTTCTGCTCGTTTGCTTACTGCAGAGCTGTAGTCAGCCAGTTGGCTGTGGCTTCTTTTGCTTAAGGAAGGATTAGTGGTGGCTGCTCCTAAAGGAGTCTACCCAAAGCCAGTCACTGCCTCTGCTCTTCCTGTACACAGCAAGTCTGATTATTTAATCCGCCTTTCTATCTCAGCTCCTTCCCTTCTATAGAAGGAATAGCCATGAATGAATGAAATCAGGGCTGACGAAATTCCCTGTGGAAAAGCCTTTTTTGGGATTTAGCTGGAGAGATGCAGACTGAGATCACGACAGAGTGCAGAACTGACAAATGATGCCTCTTTTACTCTTTCCAGAGATGGTGGATAAAGAACTTCTACTTGGGTAGTGACTCAGATTTTTGGGGAGAAATCTGGGAAAGCATGCGTTTAGGAGATCAGAGACATGAACACAGAGTCGGGTGCCTAGATCCTCAAAGTTCCTAAATCACTTCAAAAATATTGTTCCTCTAGAGTCACATTTATCTCCTTGGACAAAGGGAGAAGTAGCATCCTATCCTCCCACTTCCATACAAAACTACCAGCACATAAGAGGGCTTTGTCGAAAGACCTGTGTGCATCAACAGCTGTGAATTCTCCCATTTGCTGCCTGAACACATCTGTTACCTGTTGGCTGTGTGTTGCATACCTCATTCATTAAAAGCCAAGAACCTTTCATCAATTTTGGAAGACTTGAAATGTAGTCCATTCGCATTATTTTAAATGAGTTATGTGAATGCCTTGGAATCTCTGTGCCAGCACTGAAAAGCTGTCTTAAGAGTACACAAAGAAACTCTTAAGCAGTACCTTAGCCGTGAAATAATGACAAAAATGTCTTTGCTTTTGTTATTGTTGGAGGAGTTTATTTATTTAAGGTATTTTTAATAAAGATTTACGTTTCATTATGAAATAGCAGTCTCTGAACTAACACAAATACATGCTTTCATCCAAAATAAAATGTCACCTTCTGTTACTCAGAAATTTGATAGATGCTGGTAGAAAGGATTTACTAGGTATTATTTGGACAGACATGAATATCATCTAGCAAAAGAAAACCAGAGAAAATCAACCACAGAATGGCTTGGTGAGAGCTCCATTCATATTTAGTTTGCAAAGAAATACATCATCTACTTTCCTGTTTCTGGTTGAATACATTTCCGCATACCCAAAGACCTCCAAATTCAGTCTGTGTAGAGGCAGCTTGAGTTCATTAAATGATTTATCTCATCCTAAAATAGACATCTAAAACATGACACATGAAACACAATGTAAAAATTTTGTTCTTTGAAACAAAAGGCATTTTGTTCATTGCCTTGAACATAACAGCGAGGTAGGTGAACTAATTCAGAGATGCATGCCTATGCTGCATGCACCTATGGATGGACTCACTTGCTTAAAATAGACATCTTGTTCCATCTGAGATAACTTAGTATATCCCTCTGAGCCCCCCACTTGCTTGCCAGAAGTCTCCGAGTCTCCTGTATGTCCTGTCTCCTACCTGCCGGCCCCATGTAGTTGCTGAATCCATGGGGATTTTCAGTAACACTTAGATACTTATGATAGGCAACTGAATAACAGCTTCAGAGTAAATTTAGATTAATTCTATGACTGATCAAAAATATTTTGATAGGGTTTTCCTAACTTCTTAAAACCAGAGGAATAGGTCAAAATGGTTTGCACCTCCTCTCTGAGTGTCCTTGTATGCTCCCAACCCATTGATTGGCACCCATTTTTTGAGGCTTTATGTCCAACCATCTCACTTAAATTTCCACAGTGAAGTCTCTTGCCTTAACTACAAGCTGGTCGTTGTTACAATGCTGACCATGACTTTATCCCACCCTTGAAGGAACTGGGTTTCTGTATATTTCCCCATCATTGCTGGGTTAGAAGACCTCTTGATTAAAGTCCCAGGGTGTGGAAGGAGAAGTATGTACTGCAGCCATACAGTATGATTCTCAGGCATAAAGAGTCTCTGTGATGACACTCTGTCTAGCTAAAGAGGCCTTAACCCTGCTGTAGAAGTAATTCATGTAGAAGTAACTCATTGCAGTCACCCTCCAAGAGTGGTATTGAGTGGTGTCCTTTCAAATGAGATATGAAATAACTTGCAATGCTTTTATTTATTTATTTTATTTTATTTTTTTGTGAGGGGGAGAGTGCTCCCAGTATAGTATAACATACTCCCTGCTACTTAGGCTATGAAATTCAGTTTCAGTGACTCACCATTTAGCTGTTTCTAGCAGTGTCAGGAAGCACTAATGCTTTTCAAGCTGCTGAAGATGGGAGAGAATGATCTCAGACCATTCAATCCTCTTCCACTTCTCACCAAATTCTTGCTGATATAGGAACTACAGTAAGTTCTGGGTTTTGAGGTGGGTTTTCTGTTTGTTTTTTTTTTTTTTTTTTCCTGGAATAATATGCATCTTCTTTAAAGCTGACACATATCAGATCATAAATGTCATTCTAATTTTTAAATTAATGCTTAATGCTCTTCTGATTTTGAATGCGACTTTAATAAGCTGTTTTTTTTCTAGCTTCCCCAAGCAACTCTTGATGAAGAGTGGTGTTAGGACCATTCGAAATTCAGTGGAGATGCACCTAATTCCCTGCTGAAAAGAGGGATGTGAATCTACATTCCCCTGCTAATAGCTGAAATTGATTTGCCATTTGCAGATATGAACCCTTAAAAGAGATGTGCAAGTGGAAAAGGTAACTTTGCACTCTTGCCCTGCTACCTTTGCTCAGGAGGAAGACTTTGAATTGCTGCAGGAAAGAGGAGTGGTGCTGGAGACCCTGTTAGTGCTTCCCATAGCAGCGTATACGTCTTGGCTCATTCACTGTGCAAGGCAAGAACCCTTCGGTAGGCACCTTGGGTTTATTATACCCCTTGCATCAGATCTTCTGGACATCTCTACAAACAGGACTTTTAGTTATCTCTGTAGAATTTTAAGCCTTGAAGCCTGTAGTTTATCATTATTCTTAAATCTATTCTTCATTATTAATACATTATTACTCAACATACACTATAAGAACCCTGAATATTTCTGAAATACATGTATACTTACAGCTCATTTTTGATTCTTTAAAACTTCCATTTCCCAGTTTCCTGAGGCAATGAGATCTGCTTTCTGCTTCATTACGGTATAACAAAATATTCCTGCCTTTCAGAATCTCACTGGAAGATGAGGGACTGATGATTAAACTCTCTGACCATGCAAAAAATGTAAGTGGGAGCCAAGTTTGCGTCACCGCAAAGTGGTGGCAAAGGCCACTTCAGTCAACTGAACTGTGAGTAGATACTTGCTCATTTAAAGTGGGGCAGTGGGCAAAGGTGGCTAAGTATAACACCAGGTGCCTCGCTCCATTAGAGTACTGCTGACTACTGAAAATGGTATGCCTTCTCTTGAACAAACAATTCAGAAGGACTTTCGACCTTTTGATCTGCTGTTATGCCGCTCACATAACATTACTTTAGGCCTTACCTATGTCTGTTCATTTTTTTTCTTCTTGACAGATGGTCTGATAGAGCCTTTGATTCTTAACAGCAAAGGAGCAATATATATTTCTGTATCTTTTCTCTTTTTAAAATTTATTTTACAGTACTTCACAGTGCCAGAGTATTACTGTAAAATTGGTTTTAATAGTACCTCTGAAATCCCATGAAATTAAGTCAGTTGAAGGAGAATATATGTGATATTTTATCATGATGATAAAAAGTCTCTCCTAGGTTAAGCAGTCTATGTCACTACTATGCTCCTTCTGAAATGTCATTCTTTTTTGACTCTGATGCAGCTTAACAAGATGTTTCTATCTGTCGTTTGATTTTTCCAAGATCCTCTCTTTCTTTCCATTTTGACATCTAAACATTAATGAACTTTCTGATGGAATTTGAATAAGATTTTGATCAAATTTTAGGATCAAGATTTTAAAAGCTCAAATACCAGCTAGAATCCATTGTCTACATTCTTCCATGTTCACCAGTAACTGAGCAGAAATCTTCAGCCCATTTTATATGGATGACATCGTCACATTGACCGGACTGGCAGCTGAGAACTGCTAATCTAATTTTGGGCTGGGTATATCTCAACTGGGGTCAAGACCGTGTACTAAGACGCTAATGCATGCCTTGTACCATCTTTCAGTCTGTTTCCGTTGGCACCTAACAGGCTTTTGGGAAGTATGTGTCAGAAGGAATTCTAGTAGCTGAGCTTCTGAAACGTCATGAATGACCATCTCACATTCACAGTAACCAAGCTAAGCAGTCTGGTTCAGAACAGGTGTCTGCATCCAGGCGTAGGTACCAGCACCTCTTATGATCTGTCCTTGCCCTTGCACTGCTGGAGTCAATGTTCATAATGATCCTTGTCTCTGATTTTTCCTAGGTGCATTTCTATAATTCGGTTCCTCCTTGAGCTGCTTTGTGGCTTGGTTAGCTAATGGTTTTAAACCACTGGGCTACAATCTTTTTGGATTCTGTTAAAATGACAACGCGTCTACTATTGATTGCATCTAGCGGGATGAGCGCTCAAGTGTCGCAATACGTAAAGCTCTTATTTAGTACTAGAACACATTGTACCATCTTTTAGTGCAGTTAAAAACACTTGCCATAGTCGGCTCATTCCCTCGAACTATAATAGGAAAGCAGTCGAATCAATACATTTGACATATTTTCCATTACCACAGTAAGGTCAAAGTAATTGTCCATCCTCATGAATTCCTATGTTGCCAGACTGATGCAGCAGCAAAATATGTTGAATAGACATGGTAGATCTTCAGCTCAGCAAAATGATGTCATCAAGAGGGCTAGCGGCTAAAAATGAGCTAAATAAGAAAACAGCCAGTATAACCCCAGCTTTGGATGATAGGCCACAGAAATTCCATTCCCAATTTATATGTGATTCACGTTTTGCTTGAGTGTCTACATCATATTTGAATACTCCTGAGCCCCTCACACGGTCTGAAGCCAATCTTATTTAGCTTGAGAAACCTTAAATACCCAACAGCTCTTTTCCTTTTCAATGGTGGAAGGCAGAAAACCAGTAAAGTTTATGCTATGGAACATAATTTCTATCAATTTATTTGAACTCTTGTTCTCAATATACTTCAGTGCAGTTTTCCTTTTTTTTCTTTTTTTTTTCCAAATTTTTTATTTTCTATTTTAGCACATAAGCAAAAGGAAAAAATGTAAGTAATAGTTTAAGGATATATTCAAATTCAAATCACTGATTTAGAGTAAAGTGGGTTTTTTTATGATACTGTTCTTTTGGGTCTAAGGGCTGTTGTGCCCTTAGAAATCTTGTCTCCTTGAGTGATGGGCTCACCATGAGACATGTTGTTCATTTTTTTCAAGCAAGCTTCCAGTTCCACTTTTTTCCTAATGAATTCCCAGTCATATGCCTTGACAGTTTTGATTCTTTAAGAGAGACTTGGAGAGAAATATTACATCAGGGATGGATAGCTTTAGGTACCTCAGCCTAGGGCAATAGGATCAAATCTCTTCAAACCTCTGAACATCCACAGCTCTGACTCTCCTTGTGTCCCAAAACCACTGAGCCTGACAAATGCTGATTGCTTTTTGGTTTAAAAAAAAATAAAAGAAAGACTGTCTTCAACAGTATTCCCAGAAAATACTCATGTCACACTGTGATGTTCAGCTACCTGCATCATCCACGCCACCATTGCTGCGTGATCTTCATGTTGTCACCGTTTCAGGACTGAAGACCTACGCAACTTCAGACAATTTCCTTTTAGGCCTGTTTAGAGGTCATGAAAGGTAATATATCTAAGTATAACTACCTTGTTTCTTCAGTCTGATGTCCTTATACTGCCACAGGTGTCTAGGCTGCTATTAGAGTAAGCGGAGATGTAATCAGCACAGTCAATAGAGTCTAGGGAGCAATTCAGCTGATCACATGCAGGTTCAGTTGCCTTCACATCTAAGACATCAGTGGAAGGCTGGCAGATGTGACACAGGACCTATGGGAATCCTAAACCTTTTGGAACAACACTGGGATACTCTACAGCATCTGATGTCTATATTTAGGCAACTGAATCCTGCTACAGTTGTCCAGTTGTCTAGTTTTTAGGTGAGGTGAATTGCTATCTAAACTTCACTAACTCTACTGACTAGATATGTATTAATTATAATAAGAAGTCACACAACCAGCTCTCAACTGGACACCCGCATGAAGATACCTAAGTTTCTTAATTTGCAAGCTGAATCTAACCCCTAAGCACTTGGGACGTACGCTAGGGCAGATGGTTCTCATCCTAAATATGTTTTGAATCTGACTGTCTCATAACAACTCAAGTTTCTTCTGGCAAGAAGTTCACTTCTTTTTCCTTTTGCCTGTTTTGCAGAAAGAAAAAAAAAGTTTTAACTGAAACCAATATGGTCATAAAGAAAATATCATGATAAGCAAGCCAATATGAAGTTCATCTTATTGCACACAAAGTTATTTCTTCCAAATAACTCACATTAAATTAATGTCAGGTTCTGTAAAGGAGGAAGGTGCACTGCATGCCCAATATGCTCTCAAAATATTATCACCTAATTGCCTTCCTTCGAGGTTGGCTGCATCGCTCTGTGCACGTTTGGCATGCAGGGAGGCTGCTCTGACTGATGCTCTTTCTTGTTTCAGAGGATGATTCAGTCCATTACTAACTTTTTTTCCATGCTTATTTGTTTTTGGAATCAACACAAAGAAAATAATGGCATTTTGTGCAGAAGGCTGTTCTTCCAATACATTTTCTTATTCCAAATTTTTTGTTGGAACCTTCACGAAAGATTTGTAGTTTGGAATTCATCTGGCAACTTGTTAATGAAGTGCATCTTTAAGGTGCCTATTCCTTCCTGCTGATTCCAGAAAGCCTGACCAACCTTGCGGTTTTGGATACTGAAAGTATCTCCGCTGCATACATCTACAAGAAGATGAGACTACTCCAACTCTTAAGTATCTTAGAATAACTTAATTCTAAACTATCTTTTTTTTTTTTTTAATCATGGTCTTTGTGTTTTTTCATGACTTTTAATAGAAAAAGTATAATTTTTTCTTATTTTTTCTTTCTTTTTTTTTTTTTTTATTTTTTATTTCTGGCTTTTTCCTTGCTTTGACGAAAACTGAATCTTGTGAGTCACAGGCACTGACCTTGCTTTTGTGCTATTTCTTCTATACTCTGCTGGGACCACTGGAAAGATACTAAGCACAATTTATCCACATAAGTTTCTACTTTCCATTTCTGCTGGGACCACTGGAAAGATACTAAGCAAAATTTATCCACATAAGTTTCTACTTTCCATTGACCACTCCAGCAGCTGTGTGGAAATGAACCCTTCATCTTGCTTTCCTCAAAGACAACATAGATTCTGGAGTCCTTGAACTAAAGCACACTTCTGCGTGCTTGGGTGGAGCTTCTCATGGGTCCCACACAGCTGAGGCAGAGGAGACAGAGGAAGCAGGGATCTCAATCAGACTGAATGAGAGTGTTCATAATTGAGAAGGGAAATGCTCCCTTTTTCTTTCTAGGTAGTATGAAATGCCTGCTGTGATTGCCACTCTTTTACCTTAGACTGTCTTGGCCTTAAAGATATGAAGTTTTTATAGGTACACTGATCATGAATCTGAATTTGTGATGATGCTGTTAGGGAGGCCAAAATACAATAAGAGGAAGGATAAAAGCAGATTATAAAGTTATTTAAATGACTAATTCTTAGTGAGGGGGAGAAGGGGCTCACTTCCCAGCAGAAATGTTAGTTAATGTCACTGGGCATAGCAGATTGCTGTTTGTGATACTCCTGTCCAGCTCTCCTGCTGGGTCTGCATTGTGCAGATGTCCTGGGCTTGTACAGCAGATGAGACCCATTCAGGGTACGGTTTTATTAGACTGTCATTAGGTTTGATATTGTAGCTCATCTTCAGCTTGCTATAAGCAGAATATCTGGTGCTTTTTAGTGAAAGCTATACCATTTGCAAGGACATTCAGGCATACCTACACCCATCTCAGCACTATATTCTAACAGCTCTGGGTTAGGTCTGGTCTCCTTAAAATTGTCTGTATCATGAGGAATGAACACAAATCACTGCTCTTTACAAGGGAGAGAAATTTTCCTCTGAAGGACTTCAGAGTAGATGGCTTGGATTGCTTATTTCTTGCACTTACCTTCTTGTCCTAATTTTGAAAAGAAATTGAGGCAAAATCAAGTGGAATCAACATAGTAAATAAATAATGCTTTGTCTTTATATAGCTTTTTCTATACAACAGTTTCACAGAGTCCTTGTGATAGTGCTATTTCAGGCATTTTGCATCTTATGTAACATAGCTATCCTACTGCTGACTTTGAAATTGATTGCTTTTGACCTCCAAATAATCTATTAACAGTGTACACTGCAGATCCTCAACTGTTTCTACCATTAAGAGTCAGTGTTTAGTTGTGGTCCAGTTTTAAATGTGCAAAGGAAAAAGTGGAGTCCTGCTTCCTCCCGGTGAGTATTCAGCTAACAGATGCATCTTAATAGCAGAAAAATGTTGGAATTATAGACTTTCTCCCCCCCCCATATTACTTTCCTCCCACATCGTCAATTATATTTGTGTGAAATATCCTGTACAACACGAAGGAAGAGAAATTAAATTCACAGCTTCGAGCTCGTATAGGTTGCTATTTCATCCTTAAGGGTTGGATTCATAACTCAGGTGTCTGAAATTAGCTGTCCAACTTACCTAGTCACCCCAGCCATGCTTTATTGTTGAAGGAGAGAATAAGGCACCTCCAGGGGGAAATTTATACTACCCTGAAAGGGGCATCCAAGAGAGATTGAGTGGAAAACCTTCTGGAGATGACTAGTTCTATAGGTAATATGCTGTGTCTAGTGCACCTAGAAAGTGAAACATTCTTAAGCTTAATTCTATGGAAAATAGCTTTCCTTCGGAATAAAAATTTTAAGTTTTAGACATAAAGTCATTTCTCAGTCCAAACTTGATCCAAAAGGTGGCATTTTCCTGGCTGTCATTTGTGAAATCTTAAAAAAAGCATTCTTATTAAGCTACCTATTTTTCTTTGATAATTTCAGCGTTGTACTTCACCTTTTTTTTTTAAATAAAATAGCTCAGTTTAGTTCTAAATATAAAGCTGACCATAAGTAGTCCAGAAATCTTGAAAGTGCTTGCTTAAGGAGAAATTTGCTTTTACTCCTTCATTTTTTTATATTTAGGGGTTTTTTTTGCATGCCTCAGGAAAGAACATAGTGTTCATCTGAAACCAGGATAGCCTGTGCCTGATTAAATGAAGCTATTTAAATAGTAGTTCTTATTATACTGCAAAATATTGCATATATTTATTCATTTTTATTGTTATTTTTCCAAGCTGAGATAATCTACTGTACTTACTGATGATGCGCTATAAATCATTCTGCTCTGCATCCTAATACGTCAAAAGAAAACATACGGGGTGATAGTAAATAAGTATCCATTTAACTCAAGGACATTGTTACTGATATTCTTCCTAAATACTATATTGTAAATATATAATTATAAAGGAAAACTATCCTAAAAAACCCCAAACCTCTGCAAGGTTATTTCAAGAGACATTTTAAGAGAATTTTTTTGTACTTACAAACCCACGAGGGACTAATTGTAATCATATAGTCTACACACTGGCTGAGCTCAAACTGAAGCACTTCATGTAGTAACTCCTGGGGTGGGCAGAATTAGTCTCCTCTGTCATGTGAAACCAAGTATGACTGAGAAATACAGCACAAAAACATTTGTGAGCTGCCATAGACTAACTAGGAAATCAATTGTAAGTAATATGAGTGATGGAGGCAAAACAGAAACATCTGTATGACACACTGGAAAAGATTGGTTTGATCATAATTACAGATGGATGGAAGGGTGCACACTGATAGCAATTTATTTATTTCTTTATTTATTGTACTAATGCTAAACTAGCAAACTAAATAGGGCTAGGTTTTAGGGTTAGGCTTCAGGGTTAGGCTTGAGCATGGCTATATGACAGCCAATGCTATTAATTTCTTGTCCTTCTTCCTGGGATAGCTCCGTCCCGTACAAACCATCTTATTCCCAGACTATAACCCATCATGATCTAAGGAGTAGCACAGTCCTGGAGCTGTTCCCAGCAGGCAGAATGGATGATGCAACCACATTCATTTTGGGGGAAAGAACTGAATTCAGTTATCTATATGTGAGCTGTGATATGTTACTCATTCTCAAGGCCAGAGAAAGGTCTCTGGCCTATTTTATTATTTACTTCCGTAGTTGTAGTCCGTGGATCCTTCTCTCACATCCAGCTGTGAGTGATTTGGCGTGTTATTGCAAGGTGAATGTCATGGCGTTGCTAACTAAATCTCACAAAATTTTAGTCGCGCTATTTCTACCCCTTCCTCTAAATGTATTAACTTCAGTTCAAGCTGCGGTGTGTTTGGCATTTATAAGTTTGCAGGTGTTCTGGATATTTGTTACGTCCCCAGGCTGTCCAAGAGGCACGTGCTCAGGAAGCCTGGCCCCGTCATGATACATGGACTAAAGACATGGATTTGTATGACAGTGAATGGTGGAACAGCTTATTTGCTGCAGGCAGCTGAGACCACAAACAGAAGCAAAGAACAGTATAATCTCCCACACTGTCCACAGCCATGGCCTTTTTGTTTTTCTAGCGTCATGAAGAGCATCTCTCATAATCCATAAAATAAGTGTGGCAGAATGAAGTAGTTGGCAATGAGAGCGGGAGCGGCTTTGCATTTGTGAGTTCATGTTTCGCAGTGAAAGCCAGCTCTTCCTCAAAAGCTCTCCCCAGTAAAATGGCTGCCAGAAGCTCTACTTAGCGAGATGTTCTACATTGTTAGGTCTTTTAAATACCTAAACATATCTTCCCTGTCCCTCAGAACTTTTCCCCAGAGCAGCAACTGCTCTGATCACACCCATAGCTACATCCCTGGCTGCAAGGTACCAGTTAGGGGAAGAAAAGTCACATTTGCTCACACATTTTAAAGTTTCCCGCTGTGGAGCCATCCAAAAAACATTACATTCAGCTTGTCTGACCTGCTTACCACGAACCGCATCAGTCTCTCTCATTTCTTTGGTATACGTAATGTGTATGGAATTAGATTACAACACTGAAATCTTTTATGAGTGCTTTATCAGTTCCTTGCAGCCAGGATTCAAACTACCCCTCTCTGCCTTCCTTTGCTGCATGTAAAACTGCATTTCCTTTCCCTCTGTGCGTAGAGAAGACAAAGTGATTCAAAACTGGGCAGTGTTTTTCGGGGCTAGCAAAAAGTCCTGCAGAGAGGCTAGCTGATAAACACGGAGAAATACATGGATTTGATTGTTTTTCTTGCCTTTTAGTCATCGTTTTAATGAAGAGAAGGTAGTCACCTGGGAACAGTCATGGTTCATTACTCCAACGGTGGATTTAAGAGTGTTAGAATTACCCATTGTGCAGCACACTCATACCCTTTAGTTGTAGTTGACTGCTCAATCCCTTTCCTCACCACTTCTCTTTTCCTTTCCAGCCCCATTTCACTTCATGCCTTGAGAGGCATGTGGGCAAAGAGAGGGAGAAAGAGGAGAAATGGTGAGAATGGGGTCGGAGAAAGGCTGCAAGGCATGGGGTTAGCATGTGGTGTGCTTTCAATTCAAAAGAAAAGGTGAAAGAAAGAAGCTTGAATGAAATCAAATCCATCACAGTGGTGTTTGATCTCCTCCATGTGTGGCTCCTCAAGCCAGAGAGTGAGAAATGATACTGCAATGTTTTAGTAGAAGTAAAGTTCTCTGGAAGTGCTATGAGAGCTAATGAAATTAAAGAGCATTAAAGCTTGAAACAGCAGTGATAAGAGACAACAAACATTGGCATCTGGGCTTAGAGGAGCTGTAGAGATGGACAGAATTTAGATATTTTTGAGGTGGGGAAAAGCAAGGGGATTTGGCAAGTGTCCTTGTGAAATGCAGATTAATGGAGGAGAGGTGGATCTTGGCAGAGCCTGTGTGACAAAGTCGAGGACAAAACCAGGAGGGCTTAGACAAGATTATGTTTAACTGTGACAGATCCTAAACCATGAAGGAGTTGAGCTTGTCTCTGTTAGATGAATTTTGAATCCTGATAAACCCTTGTGCATACTTCAAGCAGCCTGAAAACTAGCATAACTAAAACTATATTGGATTGCAAATTGATGCAAGGTTATTCTAGTTAAACCACAGAATTCAGAGGTGAAACACTAATGCATTAACAAAATGAGTAAGAAAGAAGAGAAGACATATTTTGCATTTAAAAAGCCTCCCATAGATGGGCATATTGCAAATGCCAAATCAGCCTCATAAAGCCATTGCCAGGAGGGTGAAGACTGATTTCTCTGTTGTTCAGATAGGGAAGCTGGAGCACAGAGAAAGCAAATAATTCTGCAAGAAAACACTGGCAGAAATCAGAAAGTCTGGCTGAACTATTTGTTCTCACCACTATGCCCATTTCTTCCTTATATTCAAGAGTGAACTGAGACTGTAAAATATTTATGGTTTTATTTTTACTTTGTACATTGTGTCTGCGTATAAAATACCTTTTATTGTTGTTGTGGATGGGTTGAAAGGGACAAGAAGAAATTGTTAGCATGTTTAGCAATATATTCTTCAGGACAGTTAAGTAGCTGCTTTTTCTCTCTCAAAAGTATTATTCATTCCCCCTTACAATGGGCTTAATCATACGTTAGCATATCAAACATTATTCTGATGCATCATGTCTCTGTGGCTCTCTTGAAAAGGTCAAGATGTTAACAGGAAACAAAGTATAACTAACAAGAGCAGTAAATGGAGAACAGTTGCTCTGTTTCTTCCCAGCTAGAAAGTTGTGCATAATTGCTTTCCTTAAATGGGAACGGAGTTTGAAAACTCTGTCAAAAGTCCAAGCTTAAAGGTAATTACAGATAAGGATAATACTTTTTAGTTTTATAGCACCTTTCATTCAAGTGCTTCAAAACATCTCATAGATACTGATCAAGGTTCTCTAAGACATTTTTTACAGCTGAAGCATGTCAGTACAATTTTCCCTTCATAATATAAGTGGTGAAAAGCAGCTAGAGTGGAAAGAGTGCTTTCTGCATTTTTTTCTAACTGCTGAAAAAGAAAAATCCAAATAAAACAGTTTAATTAAATATTTTTTGAAATAATATGTTCTTTTATGGTTATGTGGGTATTTAAGGGGGGTATTTGGTTAGAGATATCTAAAGAAAGAGGTCCTAGAATTAGAATGAACACTTTTCATGTGATCCCTTCGAAATAAAATTGTTGGGGTTTCACTCATATTAATTTAAAGTCTGTTTTATAGACCCTTGAATTAGCAGAAAATGAAATTATTGTGAAATCAGATATGAAGAAGCTCATTCATGTTCTTTCCCCATCCTGATTTCAGCTGTTACTCAGCCCCTGTGGCCAAAAGTTTTTACCCTTTCCACTCCTTGTGTAAATTGTTCCTTAACCAGTTGTATTCAAATTGATGCCATTGGCATTAACATTTTGCATAAGATGACTTTTCCAACTTGACTCCTTTTGACTGTGGAGGGCTGAACATAGTTATACAAATAGTTACCTTGATGGGTGTGGAGGTACAGTGCTCTCTGGAATAAACTACAAGTAGAATGTAGGTATGTTCGCAATTCAGTCAACCAAAACCAACCAGAAATTTAGATGACCTAATGCCATTTGTATATCCTTGTAATTAGCTATACATTCATATTTTGTTGTATAACGTCAGTAGCCAAAGGGATTTGTTCCAAGGTTTCCAAAACAGAAGCCAGATTTAAAGAGAGCAGTATAGAAGCCAAGAGGGCTTTAAACAGAAAGATTTCTTTCCACTGCAAAACGTAAACCAAAACACAATGCAGGAAGGCAAAAAGAAATCTTTATTATCCAGGAATGTAATATAGACAGTGTTAGTACTCCTACAATTGGAAGGAGAGTTCCAATAAAGCTTTGAGTTAAGGCATTTTCTTGCTATATTTCAACTGAATTCTTGGAGAACCAGTTATCTTATGGGAATCATATGCAAATAAGACTTGAAAAGTTGTCCCTTTTTTTTCCACAACAACAGTTTTCTGAAAGCTTTAGAAGTGACACAGGTGTTGTTTAAAAAAACTAAGATACAATTATCTGAGATTTGGAGAGTTACTAATGATTCTAAGAGAGAATGAGAAGCAATTTGGTCATGCTATGTTAATGTGTAAAGTGATTTATACGGGGAGGAGTAATGAATGTTGTCACTTCTAAACAAAATAAAGCACTTGTAAAGAACATTGATCAGTTCTCTTTTTTTTATTGTTCTTTTTTTTCCCCCAGGACTTAGATGGATGAAGATTGCAATATCAGCTAGGTTAACACTGTGAGTTGCAAACTCTTCTTCAGAGATGTTTCTCTGACTCCTACATAAACTAGCAATTTTCCTCTTTGCTTCATAATCTAAGTTTGATCCCCCCTGTGTCCCAAAGGCAAGTGCACATTCAAGTAAGGCAGAGGAAACTAGGAATTACTAATACTAACACCATCTACCTCAAGGTGACAATCAGATTCTAATTTTGTTTTATTCCTTCTTTTGATAAAGAACACCATGCCCTTGCTTAAAGGCAAATTAATAGAAGTTTATTGCTACAAGCACTGCAATCTAAACCAAAGTACTCTGCAGTCATGTCTCTGTTACCTGTGGTTATCCAGTTGGTAGCTTAAGGTGACAAAAAACTGCCCAGGAACTTCTGTAGTGCTTCTCTCAGTGTAACCCACTATTTATTTATTGTTAATGTTTCTTTACCATCCAAAGTAGTTTGAATAATGAAAGCAACAGTAATTTTAGTAAATGTGGTATTCTTGGCAAAAAAGGTGAAAGGAATTCTGGGTATTGAAACAATAAGAAATGAACAAATAGTCTTCTGAGACGGGGAAGTGAAATTAATTTAGAAAATTAAACACATTAGTATGCAAAATATATCTACTACTTTGCCTATTAAGGAAGGTCAAACTTAATAACATTTGCATACTAACCTTTCCTTTTTCAATTAAGCAGAGTCAAAACATACTAGACCAATATCCTACTCTTTATCACTTGATCTCCGAGAGAAAATAAGTTCTTTTGTTGCTACTAGAATCAGGGGGAAAACAGGCTTGACTTTACCAGGAAAAGGATTAAGGTGTCTGGGAAGTCTGTGGGGATAAAAAAAGCAAATAATTTATCTGCAGGTTGCAGTTGAATATAATCAAGCATGTGTGGACACCCAGGCATTTTTTTGACTAAATATTCACCCCGCCTCCACCTCCCCATGAACAGGATGGTGATACCCAACTACCATTTGGTCTGGGACGTGGGTGGACACAGAAGAGAAATCACTCCAAGGAGCATGGTAACATGTAAACGGTGTAGAGTATCACACGCTGGGTCTTGATCCTGTGCCATGGTCCAATTTCAAGAGCTAGGAACTGTTCTATTTCCTAAGAACTTCAGAATTTTATCCAAGTAAACAGTACAACAACATTTTTCTAGAGAACTGAGTGTCGTCCAGTGTAAAACTGAACAAGCTGCAGTAATTTCTCTAGCTGTCAAAAGGCACGTGACAGAATCAGCCAGAATTGGAGTACACATCTCCGATTCTGAGTAAATGTGGACTTGGTTCTCATTTTGCTTTCATAATTGGATCAAGACATACTGAAATTGTCTGGATGCCTCCATGATAGAAACAAATTAGTTCCCCTTCATAGTCTCTTAAGAGACCTTTATCAAGGCTTCTTGCCATTCCCCAGTTCTATTTATTTACTGAGGCTGCAATCATAACAAGGCATAGGTGACTTGCTGAATAGCAAGAATACAAGTGGTGATTTAAAACTATAAAGAGCTGCCCTAGGCACATATTTATGCACCTATTTATATTTCATCTGCACCTATTTATATTTCATCAGGTTAAAGCATTAGAGCTCTACCAGGACATAGGCAAATGTGTTTTGGACTGAAACTAGTGCCGCTGCCATGAGTTGACAGTTCCAGAGCCTCAGTGGGTAGAAATCAGTGGAGCTCGGTGGAGATCACGTCCTCCCCAGGGAGACCACAACAAGCCCCAGATCGACAGAAATGCTTAGGAATTGTTCTCCAAAGAGGGCTGGAAGAGGCCTCGGACTTGGTGAAGATTGATTGATAGCAAAGGAAGTGATTGAAACATGGATTAGTTGTTGTAATAAGTAGTTTAGTGCTTCACAGTTGGCTCAAATCCAGATGCAGCAGACTGACCACCAGCTCTTCGGGAGCATATAAAGTATCAGTGAGTTTTAACCAACTCTACCACCATGTGCTTCTCTCCATCTTTAATCCAAACTTGCCGTATCAGATGGGAATGGTCTTTATGGAGACAGCTTTCTCTCAACAGATACATCTTACCTTACCCAGGTTTTCAACCCTTTTCCCTATAAGGCTTCCTCATTTCATTCACTTCAAAATCCTGAGCATAATGTCTTCTCTTCTAATAGCTCCAATGTTTTTTTCCTCTCTCTCTCCCCTCAGCCCCACTGTCCTTTCAGCTCACCCCACTAAGTCTGTCTTGGCCTATTTCCATGCAAATCCATTTCCCCTGCATTCCATCCCCCCCTTTTTTTTTTCTTTTCTGGGGTTCACATCCAATAAACACCAAAAAGCTATACAAAGGTTTACAAATTCCCGTCAACATATCTAGCAGCACTATACTCTACCCTGAACTGATAATAAGAAATAGGTATTGTGACCCCTGAACTGATAATAAGAAATAGGTATTGTGACATCAAAGGTATGAAAGAAACTTTCTACTCAGGAGCTTTAATTAGAAGCTCTCTGTGCTCACCTTATTTTCCTGAAATGCATTTTAATT
The DNA here is from genome assembly GCF_030936135.1 of Gavia stellata. NCBI lineage: Eukaryota > Metazoa > Chordata > Aves > Gaviiformes > Gaviidae > Gavia > Gavia stellata. The sequence continues at coordinate 4,241,824 of NC_082599.1, forward strand.
TATGACGACAAGGTTTACCACCCATGGTGAAACATGTATCTCACACACCAAGATTTCCTTATGACTTCTCATACCCTTCACCATCTTTTATTTTTTCCAAAAGAACCCAAGTTTTTGTTTGTTTTCTTGCTTGTTTGTTGGATTTGTTCATTTGTCTTTAATGAAAGGAACAAATAATACTCCTTGCACTGGGAAGGTACTATTTGTTCCAGGTGGCCTCTTGAGTATTCATATTTTTCAAATATGAACATGATTTTTCATATAGTTAATTAAAAAAAGGAAATCAGACGGCAAGACCCAAGCATCTATTGATGTTTTAACATTCTGTTTCTTTATTGCCTTTGCAGAGAGAGAACAAAATTACAATGACTGTTTGTTTAATACAATTTGATTGTAGTGTTGGCAGATTGATGACTCCTGATGCTCGAAGGCCTTGAACAAGCTCTCAAAAAAATAAATGCTGTAAGGAGACCCTCTTCTATTAAAATAAACCAAAATTTTACTGATGTCTTCACAAGTCCAAATTTCAGCCTGTATGATAAGTGCTCTTCAAACAGACTTGATGATGCACTTCAAACCTTGATTTCTACAGAAAGAAAGAAGAACCTATCTCTTGTTCCTATTTCCTCTATGACTCCAGAGTTTCTTGTGGTGATGTGTTTGCCTTATCACTTGTCTTCCCTCAAAATCTGCAGAGTCCAGTCCCAGAAACTCCAGCAGTTTTTCGTTTCTTCCTCACTACCTTCCACCATCCCTTTCAACTCATTCTTATAACCCAGTCAGTTCTGCAGAGCTGTTGCCACGATGTGTGGGAGTCTCATCCAGTAATCACCTGGAGAGATATGGTTTTAGCTCCCTTGTTCACTCCTAAACTTACTATATTTTTATCTCAAGGAATTGCTTGAACTTTTGTGCTTGGACTTCTGATTTATGGGGCTGGCCTTTGGTTCTCTGAAAATATCTGGATACACCTCTACTGGGCTTTTCACTGTGAAGGGGAGCGAAAAGGTAACTTGTTCCCTACAAGTCTTAATTCCTTAACATGTCTATTGGGAGAGACAAAAACAGAAGTTAGCTACCATCATAACGGGGTTAAATTAACATGGACTCTTGCATTTTGTAGGTTTTTCCCCAGTGTGTCATTAAAGAGGTCCCCACTGACCTCATGGGTTCTTTTCACAGAATTCACCAAACTTAATCTTGCCCTCGGAAATACATTATTCACAACGTTAGGTCAGATTTGAATTGCTTCCTAGAACTTAATTCCTTACCAGTTCCCCAGAAGGTGCAGTCCTTCAGAAGAACATTCCTTTTCCACACAAAACTGCCAGGACTTTCCTTTCAAAAATCCAGCATCTCCAGTACAGGCCCAAAGGCATTTCCTGAGACTGTTCTGAGACTGAATTTCCAGGAAAGTCAGTAAACAGGAAAGTCATGTATAAGTTGCTAATAAATCTTGAGTTCTGCACTTCTGTGCCTTGTAAGTAAAATCAAAGAGAAATAAGGATCCTCTTGTCGTGACTTAATATAGAACACTGTCACACTGCAGCAAATCATTTCTATGTGCAGTGATTAGAACTGTGATTCAGAATAATTTCAGACATCTACAGTAAATAAGGCGGCTTTTCAGTTGTAATTATGTCAGCATATATCCTGCAGCCTTCCCATTCAATTCCCTTTTCAGTATTGTTTTTAGGGGACCTACAGGAAATTACGTGGATCGGTTGACACTCTCCTTTTGCCTTGCTTCCTTGTAGGTCTGAGTTACAGGCTCATCTACACTGCACACAGGCTCCTGGGCTGCCTGCCTGAATAAGCCAGCAAGTTCCCTTCAGGAAAACATCCAGAAGCTGTTGGCAAGATAAACCTGACTCCAGACAATTGGCTCCAAATAGTTATGGATGTGAACCATGTCTAATTTTGCTCCCCTTCATCTGAAGCCGTCCTTCAACACTATCCCAGCAAGATTTGTATATTTAAACACTTCTCCCACCCACAAACCTGGCTGCCATGAATCAGGAAATGAAATGTGCCCTCATTGCTGTGCTATAAAAACAGAGCTCTGGTGAGTTACAACACTGTGCACTGACATGAAGGAAACACCTACAAAAAACCCCAGTAATTCAATCTCAGTGTCTCTCCAAAACACCTCTATCCCTCCCTCTCCCCACCTTTACTCCTTCCCTAAACATCTAATAATATGTCTTTCACAATCCCAAGATCTCTTCCCTTGAATCCCATAACAAGCTTCATACCTCCCCCCCAGTAGCCCCCTCTCAGTCGGTGGGGTGCTCCATTGGAGCCTCTCAGATGACACATGGTGATGGGTGTCACCCTGGACCATGGGCTGACCTCCATCCAACAGCCCTGGTAACAGCCGGGGCAGGAGGACCTTTGGCTCTGGCTGGGTGATTATAGAATCACAGAATCAACTACTAAGGTTCGAGAAGACCTTTAAGATCATCAAGTCCAACTGTTCACCTAACACTGCCAAGTTCACCACTAAACCATGTCCTTAAGCGCCTCATCCACACGTCTTTTAAATACCTCCAGTGATGGTGACTCCACCACCTCCCTGGGCAGCCTGTTCGAGTGCTTGATAACCCTTTCGGTGAAGAAATTTTTCCTAATATTCAATCTAAACCACCCGTGGTGCAACTTGAGGCCATTTCCTCTTGTCCTATTGCTTGTTACTTGGGAAAAGAGATGGACACCGCTCTCGCTACAACCTGCTTTCAGGTAGTTGTAGAGAGCGATGAGGTCTCCCCTCAGCCTCCTCTTCTCCAGACTGAACAACCCCAGCTCCCTCAGCTGCTCCTCATCAGACTTGTGCTCCAGACCCCTCACCAGCTTCATCGCCCTTCTCTGGACACGCTCCAGCACCTCAATGTCCTTCTTGTAGTGAGGGGCCCAAAACTGAACACGGTATTTGACGTGTGGCCTCAACAGTGCCGAGTACACGGGCAGGATCACTTTCCTAGTCCTGATTGATGCTGACCTGCCTGCCGTTTGCCTCTGCGCTCTTCTGTGATTACTGGGATGAGCCTTTCATCACAGAACCTAACAGCATGATATGTGGTAAGAGTATCAGACTTGAAGGGACCATATCAACAGCTTGTCAGTCACAAACAAGCAAGTGGAAAACGTTTAGCCTAAGGATGTCATTTCTTCTGCACACATACAAGCCCAGAGTCAACAAATTCCTCACTCTGCTACCACACACTTCAAAACTTTTGTGTAGAAAACCAAAAGTGACAAGGACAATTTGTCTGAAACTGATTCACTGCTTCATGGCAGCTATACTAATAAAGCAAACTTGAGGTATTTACCCTGGAAGATGTAATCACGAAAATAAGAAACCTATGTCTATTTAATTGCAAGCTGTGTTTTTTAGAGACATTTTTCTCTTTGTTTTTCTTCAACTGTTGAAAAAGTGCAGGTAGAACTGCCTTTTTTTTTTTTTTCCTTTTTATTTCTTCATTTAGGAATAGAAGCTACTTAAAAATTTATATTAAATAAGTAAGAGTTTAAACTGCCAAAGTGGTAGGTGGTAGGAAGGTAAAGCGAAATGTAGGTGTTGAAATAATAACAGAAGAACTATTTTAGATATCTTTTTTTTTTAATAAATCCATTTAAATTCCAAAAAGAATGAAAAAATGGCTTTTTGTGGGTTAAACAAGCATAAATCTCTCTGCTTGGAATGTTATTCTTTATGAGTTCTTACACCTTTATCCAACACTACATGACCCTGCATTGTCATCTGTGACAACCCGAGTGCATGAGCTGTCCCGTGGCTGTGCTACAGTACGACGCAGAAAGTCAGCCTGTCGCCCAGGGTCATCACAGACTACCTGATGCTCTTCTTGCCAAAACTGAAGGGAGTCAGACTTTTTGCCATAAACAAGGAAAACAAAATAGGCAACTGAACAAGAGCAGATAAAAACAGGAGTCAAAAATAGGCATCATTTTTTTTCAAACAGAGGTTTCTACTCTTTGTTCAGCTCAACAAAACGTCCCTTCTTTTTTTAGGAACTAAAAGACAGCAAGTATCTTAGAGAAACAAAGATAAGGCTCTGAGGTAGCTACACGTATTTTCAGGTTAAAATGTCTTCAGCCTAACTGTCTTCTATCACAGCTGCTTTTAGCGCTTGTTAGGGATGTGGGAATGTCTCTGTGGCTGCTAAAAATAAAGACTGCTCCAGCAGTAATGGAATGAAGTGCCACGTAATCCATCTTTGTCTGTGTTTTCAAGTGCTCTGTACTTAGCACTCTTAAGTCACAGCTGAGATTTTGCTAAGAACTAGGTGGAAACAGAAACCTCTTTTCTTTGGAATTTTTATAAGCAAAATGGTTTTTTGAACAAGAAAAATATGACTATTTTAGATTTTAAACACAACAAAAATTCCGTAACATTTTCATCCAGAACTATTGCAATGTTGAGAACATTATTTATATTAATGTAAGACATAAAATAATATACAATGTGTATAAAATGTATACAGTATATAAGTTTATATTCAAAAAAAGACCCAAAAGGTAACAGTTAAAATTAAACATAAATATTTTGACATTGTAGAACCAGTTGATTCAAAATGATTGCCTTTACCATTTTCTCCTTGCATTTCACTTTTTGTCAAGTCTGTGTAGCTCTGTGAGATGTTTGGATTTGACTCAAATTTTCTCTTTTGATGCAAAGTGTTTTACTGGGTGTTTTCCAGGAATGTCAGTACCCCCCTTCGATGGAAAAAGTAAGAATCGTCCATTAGTTGAGTATTTATTTATTCAGGTCTGTATGTGTAGAAAGCTCCACCTGGTCCCTACGCAGGGATCCCAGTGTCCTTTGTGCCGCTCCCACCGTCTGCTCTCTCTTCTCTCAGATAATGTACTGCCCTGAGGACGGTCTGTACAGCAGATCAAAATTTTTCAGACTAAGTCAGAAAATAAAATATTCAGAGCTTTTGTACTACTTCTCCCAAATCCCTATGAAGCCCAATTTTCTGAGTCATTGATTAGAAAATTTTAATAACAACAGAAATGGCTAAAAAAGTATACAGAAAGTGTTTCGTCCCTGAAAATCGATGACCTTATCTTTGCAAAGGGTGTCTCTTTCTTTTCTCTGTCTACACAGGAAGAGTAGGTGATTTAAAATGGCCAAGGCATGTAATTTTCAGATGCCTGAAGTAAGGTGAAATCAATTTCATCCTTACAGTTCATTTTCTAAGTATTTCTTCTGCTGCAAGGATGCTAATTTCAATATTGGATGTGGGTTTTTTTGAGGGGAGGCAAAATTGTTTTGTTTTGTTTTGGGATTTTTAAAGTCTTTTTTTTTTTAAGGTGAAATGCGATTTTTCTTCACTTACGAAGATTCAACTTCTTCTGGAATGTAAAACTTCATGAACCAATATATCGCATGAATAATGGTGTGGTGGTGTTGACAGACAGCCAAGGGGAATGTAGAGAAGAGTACTTTGATTTTTAACTTTCCAGTTTTATGTTGGATTGTTGAAGTTATCAGCATGATTTATTTTAGTATTTCCTGTGTGTTTCCTATGCTGAAAGAGTTTATGGTGAGATGTTGAAACCAAAGGAAAGAAAGTGAATGGCTTTCAATCTATACCAAATGGTGAAATCCAGTTTAGCGGATGGGAAACACCACCTTGATTTGGTCTGAAAAAAAGAAGTAACCAAGAAGACCGTGTCTGTTGAGCTTTCTAAGAGTTCTTTAAAAATTTTCCATTTCACTTCTTTATATGTTTTTCCCTAGAATACCTCTTTCTGGCATTCTTTTTCTGATGGCCTGAGAAATAATAATAGTTATGTCCGCAGCCATGGCTCTGTCCCTGAAGAGTGAGGACATAAGGTGACATGTGCCTACCCCTACTTGAGGTGTCTGCAGGGGTGATGCTGAGGACTGGAGAGAGTCATCACACTCTGATCCAGGTTATGTCAGATTTGTGGCTCTACAGCAACTTCGGTTTGATGAATTTGTAAGATTTTTAAATACATTTATGTTAAAGGAACTTTGTTTCATTCTATCCTGTTTACTTGAGTGGAAAGGGATCAGAAGTACTCCAACAGTTTGAATTTTTTAATAATTATGTATAATTCCTCAAAATTAGAATGGAAATCTAAGGAAGTCAACTTTGTCAACAAGAATTTGTCCTCATTGGATATTCAATAATAATTTTGCAAGATACTTTGTCGCATTTTAAGATAGTCTCAGCCATTTTATATTACTTGTGGTTGCTTTATTGGCTGAAAATGTTAAAGCAAGTAACCAAACACATTTTTAATATTTGTCCTCAGGGAGATGATGCTACATGTTTGCTGCAATATATGAAAACCAAGTATCTGCTTATGCATTTGTGATTTTAAAGAAAGCTCATATTCATTGTTGGAATACAGGCACAGGTAGCCAAAAAAAACCTTAATAATACTTGAAAAATTGGTGTGTGATAAGAACTGCTTTCCAAACTGGACATGTCCTTCTCACTACTAATTTTGTTTGTTAGTGTCCCCCCACTGTATTTTATGTTGTGTTTAGAAAGCAGGTCCTGTTGGAGGGGATTCTTCTCATTATCGTTGACTGTGATTCATTTCACTGAGCTATAGAGACTTGAAAATCTATGGGTGTTGAGAAGTTGAGCTTTTCGAGAGTGGTGATTCAAGTATAATTTCAAAAAGAATCACACAAAATTGCTGAGTTTGGCAGGGATCTCCAGAGATCATTTAGTCCTAGCCCCCTGGTCTGCTTTGACCAGAGGGTCAACTAGAGCAGAACCATGTCCAGTTTGGTTTTGAGTATCTCCAAAGACAGATACTCCACGACGTCCTTGGGCAACCTGTTCCACTGTTCAACCACTCTCACACTACAGAAGATTTTTCTTATGTTTAAACTGAATTTCCTGTATTTCAATTTCTGCCCATTAGCTCTTGTCCTGTCACTGGGCACCACTGAGAAGATGCTTGCTCTGTCTTTACCCCCCCACCCCCATCAGGTATTTATACACATTGCTAGAACCCCCTGAGCCTTCTCTTCTCCAGGCTGAACTGTTGCAGCTCTCTCAGCCTGTCCTTGTAGGTCACACATTCCCATCCCTTTATCATCTTTGTGGTCCTTCACTGGACTCGCTCCAGTATGTCCCTGTCTCTCTCGTACTGGGTGCCCAGCGCTGGACCCAGCACTTCAGATGTGTCTCACCAGAGCTGAGCTGAGGGGAAGGATCACCTCCTTTGACCTGCTGGGCAAACTTCTCCTAGCGCAGTCCAAGATGCTGTTGGCCTTTTCTTGCCATGACAGCGCATCGCAGGCTCCTGCTCAACTCATCATACACCAGGACTCCAAGGGACTTTTCTGCCAAGCTGCTTTCCAACCTGTTGGCCCCTGGCCCATCCTTCTGTGTGAGTTATTTCTCTTCAAGTATTAAAAGGAAATATAGAAAGCTCACTTAGGTTTAATGCTGATTTTTTAAAACACTGTTAGATGAATCATTCTCACGACAATGTACCTGAATAGCACCTTAAAACTGGTGCCCTCATTGACACAAATAAATATTTAGGACAAGGTGTTGACAGAGTTTCAATTGCCTCCAAAAGACCTTGTTCTTTCTTCTTCTCTTTTTTTTTTCTTTTTTTTTTCTGTTGGGAAAATGGCATGTTTCAATTTGCAGGCAAAATTATGTTGGAGAGAGGTGACATCATATGCTGATTTTTTTTTTAAAGAAAATTGGGTGTGGGGAGTGGAGTGACACTTACTGAAAAATACACAAAAGCAAAAAAAAAAACAACCCAAAACCAAAATCCCTAACCAAGAAGGTTCTCTAAATTTCAGAGAAATAAGATGTTGCAAATGTAGACTTGTGTGAGACAAAAACATAAACATATTCTACTGCTTTTTTGACTTTTATAATTTCCTCTGAAGAAAATCCGTAGAATGAAAGGATTATTCAAAGCAGTGTTTATTCAGGTTACATGACCCAGGCCTGCTATAGACATTGATTAGTTTTAAGACTGAATTTCTGAAATCAAGTTTGTGTATTACAGCAAATTAAGAGGGTGCAGTCAAAATGCTTAAGGGCAAGGCTCTCCTTCAAAGGCATATGGACAAGCTAGGAAAATTGATCGATAGGAACCTCTTGAAATTCAAGAGGACAAAATGCATTCTAAAATGCATACGTTAAAACAGGAGAAGTTCCAGTGGGGTATAGGAAGGAACTTTTCCCCCATGAGGAAAATCAAGAATGGGAACAGGTTGTGCAGAGAGGTTTTGCAGTCTCCGGCCTTGAAGGTTTTCAGGACTGGACTGGATAAAACCCTGAGCAGCCTGATCTGACGCTGTAGTCAATACTACCTTGAGCAGGAGATTGGACTAGAGACTTCCAGAGGTCACTTCCCATGAATTGTTCTATGATCTAAATACTGACATTCCTACAATTCTTAACGGTGGAATTACAATATTTTAAGCGTATGTAACCCAAAAGTCATCTGTAAGAAAAACTATAATTTAGCAGCAATGTGGTTTATATATCTATAACTGCATTCATATGTATAAACACAAACATATACACATATAATATATGTAAAATTTATACATATACATATAGATATGTATACACACAGACACAGACATACATACATGTGAATATACTGACCTAATTTTCCTTGGCAACTCACATCTATTTCCTCAAAGCTTGACTTCTCTCTTCCAACAACTCTCTGTTTCTGATTTTCTGTTCTCTGTTAGATAATCATTATCTATAAAGATGAGTGCCATATAAGGACTTTTATTCAAATAAGGGTGCTTTTAAACAATTGTGACTGATCCGAAGAGGAAGGTAACCCCCTTGGAAAAGGGGAGGCCCTCACTGTTGTCTCCAGGCAAAATCTTGAAATAGAAAATACTGATCACAACCATACCCCGATGGGTATCCTTTTATCCTTTGAACTTTGTTTTGTGCAATCCATGCATCTTTCTGTATGTCATCTGTCCATTGACCTGGTATTCTGCAAAACCTGACTCCCCACAAGATTCCAGAGTATCATACTCTGGCATGCCTCAGTGGGGCTGGGAGCTATCATCCTTCTATTCAGGGGCAGAAAAGACCCAGGTCTTCAAGATCATTTCTGCGTCTAATACCTCTTGGCTTAAATGTATTCCAAGAGGAAGCAAGTGCTTACACGCCTTTCAGGGACTGGAGTTAAGCAGTCTGCTAGAAATCAGAGAGAATATAGATGAAGGTAAAGAAATGATTATTGGTCCTCCCCACAGCAACTAGATTATCCCTTTTCTGTTTCTCAGAATTATCTGAGTCTTAAGAGCATCCTGACCCAGTCCTTTTTACATAACATCAGACTCACTTTTGATGCTACCATTTGCTTCAAGCTCTTTTAATCTTTGAAGAAAATTGTTCCAGTCTGCAAATTGAATGGATCATCACTGAATTGAAATCTAAGGAGGGACAAGAAGCGCTGGTGCACTGACTCCCCCTCCCACTTCCTTCATTATTTAATGCAACATTTAAAAAGTGACTTAAACTTATAAGAAATCACAAGCTTCCTCAGTGCATTGAGCAGAAGGAGCTATTCTGTTCCTAGGGTAGTTTTTTGTTCATTCCATATGACTGTGTGTGTGCTTAAGCCATTTTGCTCTTCAAAGCGCAGAGACACACCTCTTTATTTTATTCTTCATGCCTGAATGAGTTTCACCTTGAGCATGAACTTTCATATCTTCTCTCACTTGATTCAAAGAAAAGCAGAGCACTGTTCCTAACAACACTAATGCACCAATGTTGCATAAAAGTAGAAGGTATTGCACAAGACTGGGATGGAGACTGCCAGGTAATGGTTCTCCTTGTTTTCAGGTGTTTTCTTTATAGAGTCTGAGCCAGCGTTTGACACCTTTGGCAAACTGAGTGACAGCTTACTCCTTGAGTGACCCCACAGAAACCAAAGGAACTCTCTGTGGAAGAGGTTCTGCTCCAAGAGAGCAGAGGCAAAGCTATTTTGACCTGTGAAACTGTGCAAGAGCATATCCTACTGGACAGGATTTGGGCAGACAGATGACTTAAGAAGCTCACGGTAGATTGAAGGACAGATCTTTCATCTGCCACTATTTGGGACTAGTTCTCTTCTTTGGCAGTTGCTGTGTATTCCCATTCAGTGGCCTCTAGCTGTGACCATGAAATGTTATATCTGATGGGTGTTCACCTATGTCCGGAGGTGATACCATTCCCCTCTTTCTTGTATGAGCATGCATACCTCTCTGTGCTGCAGACAAGGAAAGGAAATATTTTTCACATTTCAGGCTAAATTGCACCTTTATCTAGTAGGTTAGTTTATCATCACTGTTTTCTCCTACTTTTTGTAGGAAGCCTTCACCCTGGGCCTTGCAAGGAACTGCACCGGAGCTTGACTGTGTTTTGAGTGTAGTGCTGGACCAAATGATCTTCAGAGGTCCCTTTAAACCTAAATCAGTCTATGCTTATGACTTGCAGCCAAGTCAGGAATATAGAAGATGTGAATCAAGATAGTAATTTGTACCAGGCATTCCTAGGATGCTGCTGTGTGGGTGCGAAGGTTCTAATATTTAGACCAAAGCAAGTAATGTGTCTATCCCCCAACACATAGGACATCACTGCACTTAACAGGGCAGAGACAATGGGAAGGGAAGAGGAAAAGAGAAGAGTGGTACAATCTCTGGATGCAAGTTTTCTTGCCTTCCCTAGTAAAGCACCTCTCAGATAAGTTGACTTCTGTGAGACTGGGGCCTAAAGCTACGGCTTGCCATCGGGAAATGCTGTTTATTTGTTGACCAGATGTAGGCTTCACCATGGTTTTGATCACCACAAGACAACACAGACGGTTCAGACTCATTTGCCATTTTGCACTTACAGCCTGTTACTCCACTAAGCCTTTTGGTATTAAAACCAGTCTGACTTCTTCTCATGTAGGATCCAAGCTAAAACAGATTTATATGATTATACCAGGCCTAGCTGGTACCACTGAAATCAAAACAGCGGTTAATACTAAAACAAACTCATTTTTAAGGCCTTTATAGCACTCACCAACAAAATGCCCCCCCTCAATATATTCTTGAAAATATCAGAATATGTTCTACGTTCATGTCTACTATCCTCAGCAATTTGAAATGCATCACCTGGCACCAATGTCTGTATGTCAGCATCTGTACATCTACTGACAAAGGGGCACAGGAGATGAAACAAACGAATGTAGAAGAGAAAATACCTTGTTGCTTCCCCTCTCAATATATTTTGATTCAAGCTGCCCTACTTCATTTATTAAGCATCTTTTCTTGATCCCTGTCAGAACAGGATATTGCTTCAGGCAGACACTAGTTCTTATGCACAGAAGAGAAAAGCTTGATGTACTTTGCCAGATTTCTTGTCAGTTCCTGACCCCTTTAAACTCTACAAATCTCAAGTAACTCCAATTTCTGTGCAGTTACGCTGCACTTAAAGTGGCAAACTGTGTACAAAACTGGCAAATTTTGTGCTGTTCAGGTCTCAGGTAGGAATCAAATTGTGCTACCACAAATTCAATCTTCTCTATGCACCAATTCCTAAATGCCTACTATGAAAGGTAGGTGATATAGTGATAGAAGTGTGAAATAAAAAGGGGAAACCTTGAAGAACTGTATTTGCTCTTCTGTGACCATGATTCTTGCATCCCATGATCTTCTGCTGGTCTTTGTGTCTATTTTATCTTCTTACAAGAAGGGAGTGGGACTGGAGGCAAGGATGGTGAGGATCAGGACCCAAACTGGAAGAGAGGATGCAGCCAGGGAATGTATGCAAACCCAAAAGACTAGAACCATTTTTGAGTTCTTCAGCTTTAGGCACTGCCCCTGCAAAGAAAGACAAATTGTCTAATCTGGCTCTGCCTCACTTTACCCACATGGAAAATGGGGAGTGGAATATTAATTTCTCAGGAGTGTGCGAGGCCCTGATTTAAATAAGAAAAAAAATCCATCATAGAGTTAAAAATAGGTGCTGAACAACAAGATATTATTTATGATGATAAAAGGTACCCTTCCCACATTCTCTGTTTTATCTCTTTGTACATTATATGGTAAAATTACTTGAATCACGACATTTATTTGCAGCATAGCCATAAAAACGCATGAGCAAGAGTTGTGGGTGATGACCCTTTGAATAAAACCGTGCCTCTGAATGTCCTTGGTCTGACACAGTGCAACAGAGGATGATGCATTTTACGTTTTAAATGACTTATTTCAGGTTGAAGAGGGGAATGTAAGAAAAAACAAAACAGCATGTCTGTGTGCATGTGTCTGCTCTTATAACAGGCTGCAGCAGCCTCAAAATAAAAAGGCACCTGGCTCTCCAGGGTTCATAGTAACTTCAGATGTTTAATATACAGAAAACAAATGTTTGACAACTTCAAACTCCATGGATCAGAGCAATAATGAATATTGTTTTACAGTGATATTTTTAGCCTAAGCTAAAATAGCTGAAAGTCAGTGCTGGCAGCAGAACAATTTCTTGCAAAAGTGATTGATACAGTAGGGATTGTTACTGTCTTTAATTAAAATAGACACTCCCACACAACTCCCTCATATCCCATCAAAGCTCCTCTTGAAATTACTATATATTTATTCTCTATAAATAGCCAGAGATTTTTATAGCTCATTCTTGGCCTGATCATCAGTAGGCTTGACCTTGACTTTGAAGGAAGCAGTATGTAGTACTAACAAATTTTATAATTTTCCATTTCAGTTCTTTCCATAGAAAAGTTTATTTAGTTTTTCCTTTCTATTTTTCTTCAGTCATCCATGCAGTGTCTTGTTTTGTTTTGTTCTATTTTATTTTCTTTCTACAGCACTCTCCAATTTTTTCAGCATCTTCTTTCATTTAATATATGCTTTTTGTCAATGTTTGCTCCACAGTTGAGTATTTTACATTTATCTGAATTAGATCCCATTTCTACCTATAACATTGATCTTGTATTTAACTTGCTCCTGTTTTTCTTCATCTGGCTACTCCTAATTTCTGAAGCTTTCATCCATTAGCTTGAAATATACAATTTTCAATACTGTAGTCATATTTATTTATAAAAATATCAAAAACCTGCAGACAGAGAACAGATCTTTCCACAAATCAGTGACCCAGATTTGGTCTGAGCTGTTTTCAGATGGAGTACTTTTACTGTGACAACCCTTAATTTATATTAGGAAAGATGAAAATATAATAAGAAGTGGTACTGGAAGAATTTATAATATTTAAGCCTCTTTTCCCTTGTGTTTAGAAGACCCTTCCACCCAGAACCAAAAAGAAAACTGATTTGTAGGACCGTTAAAAAAAAGAATCTTCTATTGAATTTATGCACTAGAAACAAAACAAGAACTTATAATTAAAAAAAAAATCATGACTATCTCTATTTTTAAAAATCATCCCTTCACACTCAACAAATTTGGAAGGTCTGGATCCATCACCTCAAGATTCCTTTCTTCACTAAAGCTTATTATTTTCCTCAATTTTTTCTTCCCTTATTGCACCTTGGCTGCCAAGATTTTCCCTGGATTATGGCCTCTCCAAGACTAAGGACTTTAATGGGTAAGGGAAGGTGCAGTTTGGCCTTCCTGAGGCCAAAGGAAGAAGGAGGACATGGCAATCCCTGGCAGACACTCTTCTGAACTGAAATATTTCACAGCATATAACACAGCAGAGAAAACACAGCAGAGACGAAACAGTCATGGAGGTTCCTGGAGTGTGTGGAAGATGATAACTTCCTGACACAGCTGGTAAGGGAGCCTACCAGGGGAGGTGCCTGCTTGACCTGCTGTTTATGAACAGAGAAGGACTGGTGGGAGAAGTGATGGTCAGAGGCCGTCTTGGGCTTAGCGACCATGAAATGACAGAATTCTCAATTCTCGGTGAAGTAAGGAGGGGGGTCAGCAAAATCACTACCATGGACTTGGCGGAGGGCAGACTTCTGCCTGTTCAGGACACTGGTTGAAAGAGTCCCCTGGGAGATGGTCCTGAAGGGCAAAGGGGTCCAGGAAGGCTGGACGTTCTTCAAGAAGAAAATCTTAAAGACGCAGCAGCGGGCAGTCCCCATGTGCCGTGAGAAGAGCCGGCGGGGAAGACGATTGGCCTGGCTGAATGGGGAGCTTTTGCTGGGACTCAGGAAAAAAAGGAGAGTTTATCACCTTTGGAAGAAGGGGCAGGCAACTGAAGAAGAGTAGAAGGATCTCGTTAGGTCATACAGAGAGGGAATTAGAAAGGCAAAAGCCCAGCTAGAGCTCAATCTGGCCACGGTCAAAAAATGTTTTTACAAATATATTAACAACAAAAAGAGAGCCAAGGAGAATCTCCATCCTTTACTGGATGCGGGGGGAACATTGCCACCAAGGATGAGAAAAAGGCTGAGGTACTTAATGCCTTCTTTGCCTCAGTCTTTAACAGCCACACCAGGTATCCTCAGGGTATTCAGCTCCCTGAGCTGGAAGACAGGGATGGAGAGCAAAATAAACTCCCCCTGATCCAGGAGGAAGCAGTTAATGACCTGCTATGCCACCTGGACAAGTCTATGGAGCCTGATGGCATCCACCCAAGGGTGCTGAGGGAGCTGGCACAGGAGCTTGCCAAGACACTCTCCATCATTTATCAACAGTCCTGGTTAATGGGGGAGGTCCCGGATGACTGGAGGCCTCCCAACATGATGCCCATCTACAAGAAGGGCCGGAAGGAGGATCCAGGGAACTACAGGCCTGTCAGCCTGACCTCGGTGCCGGGGAAGATTATGGAGCAGATCATATTGAGGGCACTCACACGGCACGTGCAGGACAACCAAGGGATCAGGCCCAGCCAGCACGGGTTCATGAAAGACAGGTCCTGCTTGACCAGCCTGATCTCCTTCTATGACCAGGTGACCTGCCAAGTGGATGAAGGAAAAACTGTTGATATTGTCTACCTGGACTTTAGTAAAGCCTTCGACATTGTCTCCCACAGTATTCTCCTGGAGAAACTGGCCACTCGTGGCTTAGACAGGTGCACTTTTCGCTGGGTAAAAAACTGGCTGGACGGCCAAGCCCAGAGAGTCGTGGTGAATGGAGTCAAATCCAGTTGGCAGCCGGTCACAAGCGGAGTCCCCCAGGGCTCAGTTTTGGGGCCGG
This sequence comes from Gavia stellata, assembly GCF_030936135.1. Lineage (NCBI taxonomy): Eukaryota > Metazoa > Chordata > Aves > Gaviiformes > Gaviidae > Gavia > Gavia stellata. The sequence goes on from NC_082599.1 coordinate 4,256,975, forward strand.
TCTTGTTTAATATCTTTATCGATGATCTGGATGAGGGGATCAAGCGCTCCCTCAGCAAATTTGCAGACAACACCAAGTTGGGTGGTTGTGTTGATCACCTGGAGGGTAGGAAGGCTCTGCAGAGGGATCTGGACAGGCTGGATCGATGGGCTGAGGCAAATTGTATGAGGTTCAACAAGGCCAAGTGCCGGGTCCTGCATTTTGGTCACAACAACCCCATGCAATGCTACAGGCTTGGGGACAAGTGGCTGGAAAGCTGCCCGGCGGAAAAGGACCTGGGGGTGTTGATCAACAGCTGAATATGAGCCAGCAGTGTGCCCAGGTGGCCAAGAAGGCCAATGGCATCCTGGCCTGTATCAGAAATGGTGTGGCCAGCAGGACCAGGGAAGTGATCGTGCCCCTGTACTCGGCGCTGGTGAGGCCGCACCTCGAATGCTGTGTTCAGTTTTGGGCCCCTCACTACAAGAAGGACATTGAGGTGCTGGAGCGTGTCCAGAGAAGGGCGATGAAGCTGGTGAGGGGTCTGGAGCACGTGTCTTCTGAGGAGCGGCTGAGGGAAATGGGGTTGTTCAGTCTGGAGAAGAGGAGGCTGAGGGGAGACCTTATCGCTCTCTACAACTACCTGAAAGGGCATTGCAGAGAGGCCGGTGTTGGTCTCTTCTCCGAAGTGACAAGTGATAGGACAAGAGGAAATGGCCTCAAGTTGCACCAGGGGAGGTTCAGGCTGGATATTAGGAAAAATTTCTTTACTGCGAGGGTGGTGAAGCACTGGAATAAACTGCCCACGGAGGTGGTGGAGTCACGAGTCACCATCCCTGGAGGTGTTCAAGGAATGTGTGGACGTGGCACTGTGGGACATGGTTTAATGGGCATGGTGGTGTTGGGTTGATGGTTGGACTTGATGATCTTACAGGTCTTTTCCAACCTTAATGATTCTGTGATTCTGTGATTTCCACTTCCTGTAAACAGCAGGATGTTTCTCATAATTGTTTTTTTACTGCAATTTGGTCATGGGAAGCCAGCTCTCCCTATTTCTTCTGTTGATCATTTGTGAAGTATTAATTTGGAACCTTGTGGCATGTTCTGCTGGGCATATATTCACACTGGGTTTTGCATCAGTGGCATTTTAGCTGCTCGGAGGTTAAAGCTGGACTTGGTAACAGTGCTGTGGTTGAACATGTCTCATTACCTTTGTGACTCAGTTTGTATGGACATACAGATGAAAGCCTACATTTTAAAAACAGGACAGAAATATTTCCCCACCTAAGACAAATGGTCAGTCCCAACTAGTTGTCTATAAATGTTCTTCAGTTGTTAGACAATAGGTGTTATGTCAAGATACCATATCACTGTTTTCAAGCATTATTATGCAGCAGACAGCTAATATTTCACTAGAAATTTCAGGCTAGAATGTGCCAAAGGATTGTTAATAAATTTAAGTCCAAAGGTTTCTTGAAGGCTGCATTTAGGACCTTTCTTGCCTTAAAATGAGCTTGTTTGTCTTTAATTCACCTCTGTTTCTATATATTCACAGTTCAATGCCTATCATAGGTCCCAATGTTTTACTTTAAAACTGAATAATAGATCCTTAAAAATCTCCATAACAGAAATAGGGTAGAAATGTGGCCACTATCAGTCCTCTTCTTATGAGATAATTTTGAAGAAATCTCACTTATTTAGAGGCCCTTTGCTCTCTGTCATCTTTCCGTTTGCTGTACTGTGAATATTAACCATATACTCACATTCACTAGGAAGTACACATAATGCTCTAATATATGACATGGTTGGGGAGCAGCTTACATTTCCATTGTGGTTTGGACATTTCCCATTGGTTTTGTTTTTAACAAGACATAAGCTAGGCACACTCCATATATACGTGCTTATCCCCAAAGTCCAGTGCCTCATTCCCAGTTAAATAATTCTGGGGTGCTCTGATTTGAAGACGTGGAAAGATAAGAATAGAAGACTTCTCAATAATTCAGTTCAAGCTCTGTTTGTCAGAGCCTTGATACTACATAATTACCTTCAAAAACTTACTGTGCTCTGCTTTGAATGTAGTTGGCCTTTGTTCCTCCTCGTCTTCTTGAGAGGCTGTTACAAAACCTGATTGCCCTGAAAACCAAAAACCTTGTAATTTCCATCTTACATGCATTCATATTCCATGTCTACCTGTTTTATCCTGACCCTCAATGGCTTTTCATTTAAATCGCACTCCTTCTGCTTTCACCCAGCCTGTTCCCCCTCAGTTTTCATTCTGCAAGGCTGAACACAGAGCGCTGTTACACACTCTCTCACTCCTGAAGAGCTTCCCATTCCCCTGACCAACCTGGACATCTAAGCTGTTGGTTGTTCCAGCTTGGGCTGCAACTTCAGGCTCAGTTGAAAAGTCCAGAAGAGCAAGTAAATATCCCTGATTACTGGAATTTCATGGCAATGCTTATATTTCACTGTGCTCCAAATTGTGAGTTTATTTTTCAATATCCTTTGAACACTGGGCTAAGAATGCTGGGCTAGATTTAGGGATTGGGTCTGGATTGACAGCTGATGTGTGACAAAGATTAACGATTGCTAAAAATGAACATTTACCATTGTTTTGTTATTTTTATGAAATTATTTGGTGAAGTTATGCCAGGCCCTTTCTCAATGTGAAGGGGTTTTAACGAGGAAAAGACAGTAAATGCTGCCAAAACTAGAGATCTTTCACCATAATTTGTTTAAATCATAGATCCAGGAAGATGAACTGGCATTCTCAGTTGCAGAGACATTCAGGAGTACTGCAACTCAAATCTGTCCTCCTTGCCTTCTGGACACCTGTGTAATATCCATAGTAATTCCAAGAGAGATGTTTATTTATTGCAACTATGATACTTGCATGTGCAAAAAGACTTTTCTTATTTAGGGATTTGATCTGTTTATTTTACACAACAGAATCTTTCTATTAAGATGATATTGGGGAAACATTTTGTTGTTGGCCTCTAGAACTCACATAAAACCTGGAAAACACCCCACTTAAAACAAAACAAAAGAAACCCAAAAAACCCAGCAAAAACCCAACACCTAATGTACTGAAAGAATGATTTCTTCCTCTCAACAGACTTGGGTCTGCATAAGCAACATGGTTTGTAATTCAGAGATCATGGACTAAAGGAGGCAGAGTAAAAGAGGGAGAATGAGAAAGTCAGACAGAAAAGCTCCATGTATCTCCCATGGCCTGAAACAATTACCAGGGTGTCAGGAAAAAAGTATTATTATTTCAAGCCGAGACGTTAGTGTTCAACTGATGGGCAATAAAGAATTTTCTACCCATGCTGAAGATGTAAAAATATAGGATTTGTAAACCACAGGCAAATAATCATATAATCATCAAATCATTTAGGTTGGAAAAGACCCTTAGGATCATCGAGTCCAACAGTAAACCTATCACTAAGTCCACCAGTAATATAAACAAAAAGTGTAACATACAGTTTTTCTTTTTTCTTTAATTCTCTTCTTGCCTCTGTCGCTATTTGGCATCCAAAAGTGGAGAGTGTTAGTACTGAGCAGGCAATGAATTGTTAAAAAGTAAGCATGAAGGTGTTTAATTTTATATGTGACAGTTGTGGCCCCAGAAATTACTATCTAGCAAGCCAGTCTGGGGACTATCAGAATGTAGGTGGGGCTGTATATTGAATAATTACACTATTAAATTGGACGTGACATGTTTTTCATCCAGTGCTAGACAATTGCCATCTGCACACCTGGTTGCGCAGGTGTCCCTTTGTAATTAACGGACAAACCCAGTCTTTTTCAGGATGGTTTTGGAACAGTTTTGGGCACTGTTTTAGGACAAGATGAACAGGTCTACATGCTTCACTATTGACTGATGGTAATGGGAACTAGGACTGGCCAGTTTCATTTCCATAACCCACATTTTTTATTTTTCTCCTTGAACTGAGTTCCCATGATAAAGCAAAATTAAATTTTTACACTCATTTAAATTCCTCAATTGATATTTGCCAATTACTTGACAGGATTTCTTGTTCTGTATCTGTAACATTCAAGATGTTGAAATAGTCTCCTATCTGGGTGTTATTTGAGCCTAGATTAAGTAGGAAGGAGAATGAAAAGATGTGTTATGTACAGCACAGTACAAATAACATACTTGTGCAGATTTCTAAGTGACTTGTTTAAGGATATTTTTCCATGTTACAGGACGCTGCATACTGCTTGAATTTATGACACCATAAAATGTTAGGTATGTGGTCCAACTTGGATTTTGGACGTCTGCAGGACAGAAACAATATTCATGCAGAGTTTAAAAAACAAGTGGTCTCTTTTCCAGTACAAAACACCTCAGGGAGATTGCTGGTCTTTGAATAGCTCTTTTTTTCCCTTTTCTTTTTGTTTTTCCTAAACAAAGAACCTTAGCAAATCCTGGTTGTATCGTGTCAAGTAATATTATTTTATTTAGCAGCTTTGTGTTCAGATTCTGCTAATGCATTCACTGAAAGATCACCTTTTTCTAGTCAACAGATTACCAATGTAAACATTAGCTGAATTGCCAGTACATTTGATGGCTCACCTCTAATGAACATGAATGGAGATTTATTGATCAGAATGACAAACATATTAAAGAAAGAAAAATGAGCAAATCAGTTGTTAATGTGAGTGACATTTTACAAAGAGAATACTAATCTTTCAGAACTGTGCAATGTCTGAGTGAAAACTTTTTTGAGACTTGAACTTGAGTTGTAATTGCTCTTTTTAAAGTTTGAATGCATAGATACTTCCCTGTGATAAAAATAAAGTAGTCTGAAACACAGTTCTGAATAAATACAATGAATAATAAGGAGCCCAGGAAGAGGAATTTTTTAGGGTATAACAAAAAATATTAAAAGCTTTTTGATTTGCTGTAATACAGAGTATATAAATATAATGCTGAAGTAAGAGTTGTGGCAGAGATGAGAGCACACCTTGATATCTGCAAAAAGGAAAAATATATGCTGAAGGGTAATATATGCAGCAGGATGGCTGTGAAGTTTGATGACAATATGACAATGGAACAAAAACTGAGAAATGCCAGTGGATGTGTAGAGGAAAAGAAAATTGAGGGAGAGGGGAGAAAGCCATTCTGTTATGTTAAAATCAAATTATGATAAGCAGGAAGAAACCCAGTGTAAAAGTCATCACGTAATTATTCTACAGACACTGGGCATAAATTTATTGGTGTTTTGCAAGTAGAGAAAATTAATCAAGAATTAGTAATATTTCTTTTTTGCTCAGAATCTAGGAACCACTGAAGATGAGAAAATTACATGATCTTTACCTTCTCCTTTCCTCCCTTTTTTTTTTTTTTTCCTTTTTCTTGGACATGGTGCAGACTCATTTGACCAATTTGCAAATAATTTGATTCCTCTTTAGAAAGTTCTGACAGTTAAACAAAACACCTTCCAAAAGGCAACTTGCTTAAAAGATGAAGCAAGCTGGCTAAATGTATCCCTTAGTCATCAGCGACTCTGCGTGTGGTTGTCTTTGTCATGGAAACAGCTGGTAAGAAATTTCCTTGGGAGAGAAATCACTGACTTCTTAGTCAAATATTGAATTAAAATATTTTCCAAGAGCCAAAGCAGCAGTCGAAGTAGCACTTCTAGTGTGCTGCAGGAAAAAATTCTGCCTGTTACATCTTCCGTGACTCTGCCTTCTTTCACAGAAAAACTGACCACGGTAAATCAAAGGACTCGGAGTCTCACTATAATGGTATTATACACGCTGCTGAGAGACAGCAGGTATTAGCTTAGCTGAAGCCCAACTAACAAGGCTACATGGCTTTAGGACCAAAGCTGAATCAGTTCAGGTTCCCTCAGAGTAAAACTAATTTCTCCTCACTGTTTTGCTTTGCCCAGGAACTACCAAAACCGTAAGAGAGACAGCGTAGTTTTCATTTTTTTCTTCTTGGACGAAGTGTGAAGTGTTATTATTGAAGGCAGAAACATATTCCCTTTTTTTTTTTTTTTTTTTAAGTGATACTGTATCACTGAGAAAACCAATTTTTCACAGTACGATTTCAATGAAGGGTTTTCAGCTAGCTCCAGCCACTTGATATCTCCGTTTCACGACTGAGTAAGCATAATCTCCATAAAGAAGGGATAGGCATGGTCAGAAGTAGTTTCATTTAACACTTAGAGGATCATATTTTCCTACAATACGACTTGTCTTTATTACATCACCTTTGTGCTTGCACTGAAAGAGAAACAATGAATGAGGCACCACGTACATGAGTTTTGTCACCCCATGGACTGCCAAATGAAAACACACTTGACACAATGTACATCGTCTTTGTAGGCAAAGGTTAAGTCGTGCTATGGAGGAGGTAAGTCTTACATCATTCACTTCACAGAAGTAGCTCACCTTGTGTTGTCTGCTTAAAACATAAGTTTTCCCAAGTATGTATAATGTAGTACAGAAGTAATACCCTGGAAAGTGGAAAGCTCCCCCCTCCACCTCAGCTGGCATGGTGGCATCATGTCCGGTTAAAAAATATTGCTACAAAAGCAGAAAAAACATCCTGTGGTAATGCTTACCATGATACTGGCATTAGAGATGTTGACACTTCTGCTCTGTTTTTTTTTTTTCACAAGCATTACTCATGATTCTGTAGAAATCATTATCCAGTGAAAGGCAATGCTCTCAAGTCTTTCTCTTTTTTCTTCCCTTTTTCAAAAGTTGGGTGATGAGGAAAAACAAACCCTGCAGTTGCTCTGAGTCAGTGTGGTAGGAATGCATGAAATACGTACTCTACATTTCTTGCAGACGTCACTTTTCCTAGACGGTTCAGAGAAATTTCTGGTCATTCATAGATACAAAATAACTCTTCGGCATTTCTTACTTCTAATTTGAATTTTGTTTGATGAGTCCAGTTTATGGGTGGAACAAACTAAAGAAGAAGAAATCTAAAAAAAAAAACCCAAACAACAAACCAAACAAACACATGGTCACCTCATTCATATCTGAGTGACATTTTTGTTAAAAACAAGAAGGAAATCTAGGACTAGAATTACCGTGAAGGTTAGTATCTGGACAGACTGCAGTGACTGCAGTGAGGACACAGTCACCCTCAGATGCATTTCCCATGGCCTTCTGTAAAAGGAAACTGGAAACACCCTGTGCTCCTAATTATCAAGCTTCTTTCATACACTAATAAAAATAAATAAAGCCAAAACCCAGAGAGGTTCCACAATGAGGTCTGAAAACATTGCACCAATAATATGGAAGCCTGGACCCCCAGTGATTTGCCACAGAACCACTTCAGATGTGAATTCAGAGCTCATTAACCACTTAGCAACAGGGACCTGTTTACTTTTCATTGTATTTAGGTTGGGCTGGAAAGTAACTTTTCTCTCTTTAACCAAGAGGAAAAAACTTTACATTTAATGTCATGTAAAGAGCATGTGCACTGTGTGTCTGCCTGCAGACAATGACACACTGAAAATCCATACCTAAATACAGCATATTTGGCTGTCTGTCCTTTATGACATATACTTGATCTTGCATTTCACATTTTCAATGTGTTACTCCAAAATTGCCTAAATTGCTTTTCAGGTAAGTGGCTGTTATCATAGTTGTGTTACTGATAGGTACAAATTCTTCTCTGATACTCCTGGAGAAGCTCTTGAGGTTAGAGAACTTGTAACATTTTCCAGGTAGCAAGCAGTCCACTTTAGGTCCAGAGGACCTGTCACTATAATTTTTGGTTCCTTGAAGAGTTATTATTATTATTATCCTTTCTCAGTAGCTTTTGGCCAACTGTGTCTTATAAAGGCTAAATTATATATTAAAATATGTATTCTTACCTAATAAAGGACTTAAAAAAAGAATCCTAGTAGGAAGAAAACAATACTTTCTCTTTAAGGATACAGTGAGCACCCCAAGACTTCTTTACTGTTTAAACCAGAAATGGGGCAAACTTCAGCAGCTTTGGCTGGAGTTTGCTTTGAATTTTAGAGTCATACTTAAAACTGGGAAATGCAAATCTAGGGGATATGAAATACTTGCACATAATGTAGATCAAATATTCCTATAATGCCTCCTGGCTGAAATCAAGAAGCACTGACTCCGTTAGTCTCAGGGAGGTGTTGGCATTGTGGCTTAGCCCATTGGGGATCTGAATGGGCAAATCCAGGCATAATACATCTTAATATTTCTTCCCTTGACATGAATTAAAATGATAACTCTAGCCCCAGAGAGATTGAGATCCTCTTAGTATTTCATTGCCATCATCAAAGACTAAGATTGGACTTTCTTTGATCAGTGCTTTTATGTATCCTTTGTCTTTGTCAAACTTTTGATGCTCTTTAGTCTTCTATACTTCTGCTTTCCTGTTGGAACCTTAGGGCAAAACAATAAAAGAAAAACATTAAAAAAGAAACAAAACCCAATAATACAGTAGATATTTCCTTGGATGTCATGCAATACATGAGTGACAAGGGAGAGAAAAACTGGAGAGTGAGAAAGTGCTTTCTTTCCACTATATTGTAGAAAATTATTTATCATTGATCTCTCTTGGGGGGTGGAAGGATGCCTGAACAGAATCAGAGGCAGCAAACATCCATCATGTTAAATCTGTTTTCTAATAACTGAGAACATATATATCAGAATGCGATGAAGACTTTTGATGAAACATTACTGGCACAACAGAGAATTTAAGGGGTAAGTCTGTGGCTTTATCAGTCTAGGACTACTAAAGTTATTCTAAATACTGAATTGTAAACCTTCAGTCATGCCTCTGCCTTCTTTCCTGTGACCTGCTTCATCTCTAGGTATTTCAAATGCCTTTGTAACTCTGCTTCTTGTAGTGAACTTCTGAACAACAAATAAGACTATTAGAGACCTTGTTTTCCTTTTTCTTTCTTTTTTCCCAAGACTCCCCCAGTATGTTACTCCCCGAGGTATTCTCTCTTCTCAAATGGAGAACATATGAAAACTTTTTGCATCAGAGAACTAAACGAGCAAATTAATCCAAAATTAAGCACGTATTTAAACCAGAAATCTACCCTGGATCACTTTGAGACCCTGAGTTCAGATTTTAACTGATACTTTCAATTTCTGTAACAGAAATAATGAAGTTAAAAGGCAGGTTTTCAGCTTATATCAACAGGAAACTGGAAAGGACTGTCAGGGAAGGGCTGAGTCTACACCAATATGCCGAAAACACCCAACAAAAGTCCTTGGGAATTAAGGTCACTTGGCACAGCAGCACGTGCATCTATGCTGGTTGATTCCCTTAGCTTCCAAACCAGAATGATTTCTTCCAAACTGCTTTTTGGCAATGGTCTCTGGAACTCTACAGCTGGCTCAGGCATTTACTTGTGAAGTAAATCTCTTGATCAACACCATTGCCTGTGCTTTGTTTTACATTACAGAGTGGTCTTGAAAACCGTGAGCTGTAATCCTTGCAGATGAAGCTAAATTGGAAGACTCCAAGAGCGCAACTAATGTGCTCCCATCACTAAAGGGCAACCCCATCCATGGGACCAGACTAGACTTAATCTGATGCAACCGCCATGGTTTAGAGCTTAACTGTTGCATTCTCATCACAACCATTGCTGTTTACATAACCACTGAGCACCTTGCTAATATAGATATAGACATTGACTCTTGATTCTTGTGCCTGGGAGTTGTTTGAGGGAGTGCTGTTTGGTCCAGGAGGAAGACATGTCAAGGATGATTCCAGCAGTTTAGCAACACTGTTAGTCATGTCCCAGCACCTCAAAACAGTTTTTACTTGGAGTGATGTAATTATCATATTCTGACTCCTACTACATAGGCAACCATACCTTAGAAATGAATAAAAGTTCATCACAGAATAAGAATGAGAATTCAGTCAGCTTTTTAGCTTGCGTTGCTCTGATCAGAAAGCTGTTCCAGCAATTTCCGTCTGTGTTTGTTCAAAACTTTCACACTTCCACCTTAATTTCCAGTTGACGTTAGCATATGGTTCAGAGTTGTCATAAGATAACAGTGAGTCATGCCTGAAAGTCACAGTGTCTGGGACTCAGACTAAGTGGAGGCATACACAGTGGAACTGTCTGCAGCTAAGCAGTTATTCTGGACTCCCTAGAACAAGTGATGTGAAAGAAGCACTTTCTGGATGCAATTCATCTGCCCGGGTTTTGGTCGTGTGGCAAGAGCTATGGGACTTCAGTTATAAATGACTTGTAGGTATGAAAATAAAATTTGTTCTTTAGTTACAATTGTAGCATAGCTGGGTATCAGGATTGTGCCTGTTCTTTCACAGTGCATTTAAGCCATTAATTCCCTGGGTGTTTCAGGGACTGGCCACTAGTTGTCTGCATAGATCAGATAACGGACTGGCCTGAGGCATTGGACAGAACTGAAACTAGAGGACTGACTGAACAATCAACCATTTAACTGAGTGTTACAGGAGCTCCCCAGGTGGGAATTTCATACAGTTCTGGAGATTCTCCCAGGCACATCCTGCTCAGCATAGTCCAGTTTGTATGTTTAAATGTGTTGTTGATTAACATGCTGGGTAAAGTGACTCATTCATTTCCAGGCAGTTCCTTGCTGCTGAAGTTATTGAATTGTATACAAATACTTGTAAACAAACAATACAAACTTTCAGGTAGATGCACAAATAATCATGTAGGACAGTCTTTCATAGATGGCTAAGAGTTTTAGGAGATGTTTTATATGTGGTTAATATTATCGATAAAGATGGATTGTAGATGAGACAGTGTTGACACAAGAGCACAGGCCATCTTGATTATAAGTGAATAGAAGAGCGGTTTGATAAGCCCCACCAGATTCATCTGAAGGTACTGCTGCAAGGTCTTTTACAACAGAGACCCTTATGACCACAGGACAGCAACCAGTTGTCCAGTTTGAGCGATCTGATTTCACACTTGAACATTGTCCTACGAGAAGATCCTAAAAAATTATTTTTTTCCATTTTAACAAGCATTCAACCTTTAAGCATGTGTACAAAATACCTACTTTAGGATGAAGGGAGTTTCACTGAAGATTCCATTCATTATAGTGGTTAGATTTCTGTTGATCACAAAGGGATAAGTGGATGGCAAACACTACTATTAGTATACACCAAGACACAGTACAACACACATGTGGGCAGATGAATTCCATCCATATGAAAATTTTTAAAAATTGCCATTTCAAGAAGCAGTGAAAGAGCTGATGAAGCAGTCTATATGGGATCCATGGCCATGTAGGATGCATAGTGTCAAAAGTTCATCTTTATCTTTTGAGTATGCTATATTTCACTTTTGCTATTTGCTTATCAAGCCTATTTTTGGTTCCTTACACCACAGCATATAAAACATAATTTAGCATTGCCTGGAGGAGTTCTATTAACGTCAACATGCAAGCTGAAAAATCACACTGCGTTCAGTACTATTTAAAACAGAACTGTCTTCATACAGCTATTGCAAATATACTTGGTGGTATTGGTCATGTTGATTAACAGTTCTTACTAAATGAAAAAGTAGAGGTACACTATAATTTTTCAAACACCAAAGATTCTATTTTAATATTTTAAGCTCACTGCATCCTTTATTCAGTTATGAATTTCAATAAAGTAGGATTAAATTGAATTGTAAAAACAATATACAGTTATGTCTTCAGTTCTGAAGTTTCTTGTCCTCTGTGCCTAAAATATAGTATAATTAGTATATACCAAGCTTCTTGTGGTGATACAAATCTTTCTGCCAATGTTTTTCTGTGCTTTTTCCAATGATATATAGCAACAGTAAATGAGCATAAATACATTTCATAGCATCTTAGGTCTGAATATTTAGTTTGCTTCTCCTGACTATATAAATGCCTGATAAAGGAAGATACTGAATGCTTGGAAAATCAGCCCTAAACTGCTTGAAGGCCTAATGTGCCAGCAGTTACATTTCTTAAACATTTAATAAAATTCTCTGTCTGTAGCTTTCCCCTCCACCTACTCATTGAAGCCATAAAGTTCAGTCTCCCAGTCAGCTAGATCTTGGGAATAATGATGTGCTTTAAGATTGATCTAAATCTAAGACAGTGTAAGTTCCCTCAAATGTATTACTATAAACCTGGGGTTTTTTGAGGGTTATGGAACTTTATTTAGTTAAGAAGCTCTCATGAAAATACACCCATGTTAGGCTGCAGGGTTTGCACCATTTAATTCTCTGTTCTTTTAGTGGGATATCCTGTGATACTGGAAAAGTATTATGCAGAGGGCTAAGAGCTTTCCTTGCAGTGGAGTGAACTAACGTTTCCACAGCATCACGCTTTAACACAGTGATTAATGCTATTTGAAGTTGAACTGGGAAAGAAGCTGCAGAACTGGATTTGCTGTGTGGCTCCTCACGGGAAGATGAGGTAAATTGGGAGGGGACTGTTGTGCTATGTGAACACCAACTGATACCATGGAGGATGTACTGAAGCCAAGGATGAAGGGAATTGCACGGGACATCTCTGATTCACTTATCTGCTGCAAACCCACGCTGTGAACCAGGGGACTATGCTTTGCATCACTGACATGGTGGTGTTGGGTTGACGGTTGGACTTGATGATCTTACAGGTCTCTTCCAACCTTAATGATTCCACAAATCTGTGTGATTCTGTGTGTGACATCTGCCACTCCCTTCATTAAGGTTCTTTCCCCTTTTTCTGGGTGTTGTGAAGCAAAGTCTGCAATGCTGGAACTGCGAAACTGAAGACACCACAAGAAATCAAGTGGAGCACCGCACGACATGCTTCTGTTCTTGTGATGAAATAAAAGGATTTCCTCAAGGCTTGAGAGTTATTGTGTTTCTTGAAGCATCAGTTTCTGAAATCAGGAAATAACATGAAACAGTAACTTCCATGGGGAAAAAATAAGAAAAAAAAACAAACAACAAAACTTTCAGCTTTTATTATTGTAGACACAAGCTTGGTAAGTATTAGAGTGCAATAAAAACCTCAGGTGTTAACAAGGGAGTATTAAACACAAAAATCCCATGATTTATTTACAAAAGCTCCCCCAAAATCATTGTTCTTTAAACTTGATACATTTTTAGTTGTTGTGACTGACAAAATGGAAGCTGCTGATAGTGAAGTAATGTTTCTGAAGCTGATACAATGCTTCCTATAACTCAGTGATTTATGAACAGTTTGTGCACAGATAAACTTCAAATTGATTCTTGTTCTCCTTGGACAGATGGGCTTGAAGGTAGTATTTGGCTGCTATGATTCAGCAGTGTTGAAGCATAGCTAAAAGTGAAATTCTTCATATCCTGGTGGCATGATGGTACTCAAAATAGGAAAACATGAACAGAAATAAAACACAATCTCGAGTAGCCTGACAATCAAAAAGCTCAAATTATTCAGTGTAATAGATTGGGTTTGAATATATAAAACAGGGTGACAGAGTCCAAAGTGGAATGTAGGAAGATGCAATGTTTACGACCCTCTGCTTTTAGCTTTGATTACAGACTACTTATTTTAGGGTAGTTTCTTTCAGTATCTACGTTATTCATACAATTTGCAATAGAAAGAGATAAAAAAAATCAGCAACAAAAAATCCTTCTCCAAAACCCCAAAGAGCCTGAGGTCACAATCTGTAGGTTCCTAAAATTTCTCTTCCTTTTTTCTTGTCTTTCAGACTCAGAAACAGAAGACTACAATGGATGAGTGTCGCATTAAAAGGAATGCAGTTTCGAAATTTGTCTGTGAGAGTCCCAGGACTTTCACTGATCCGTTTATCAGAGCCCCAGCAAAAGGACTTGCACTGAGCAGGTGCACAAAAATCGAAATTAGTTATTTTATTGAAAGTGACAGAAACAGATTTGAGATTGCTGTTGATAAATTCACTAACTACAATAGTGCTACTAAGCAAGGTTAACATTGCTAGCAAACTTGGTAGCAATACAAGAACCCGGGGATAACTTTCACCCAGAGGGTGGGAGGCGCAGCGCTTACCCAGAGAGGTGTCCCTGCCTGGGGTGGAGGAAGAGAACACAGCCCCTCGACTGGTCCATCAGGTATCGAGGTTCTTCTCTCCCACCTTAACAACCATTTTCTCTGTCTTTTATCCCCAAAACTATGAGGTTCCCCCCCATATGTGACGTGTAGCATGATTTGGGTGGAGAGACGAGTGCTATAGTCATATATGTTTAGCATGACCTCTGTAATCTTCATTAGCATATGCAGGGTGTGAGTTGTAATATGCATTTCACCGGTAATGAGGCAAAAGTTAGTTATCGGACACGAAGCCTTTTCGAAGAAACAAAGGACCCCTCATATTCCTGTTATTTTACTGTCTTTGCTGACCACAAGCAGGGCTGTCCTGCCTCCCCAGGGCCCCCTCCTTATCTGCACCCTGTGTTAGCCAGGCGAGTCTCCACTCCCCCGGGTCGCACAAGAGATAGCAAGGGCAGTCTTAACGGTTCTTTGTGCACAGGAATCCCACCTCATTATCCAAATTCCACAGTGAGTCAGGAAAGCATTTTGGTAGAGCAGCTGTCACAGGCTTCATATATTATTAAAGAATTTGAGTATATTCCTCAGTTTTCTAGAGCCACCCCAATCAGCTATGTTAATCCAGCTACTAATTCCCTTAAAATAAATGAGCAAGTATATCTCCTACTCGCTGCAGATGCCTAAGGACAGAAGGTCATGTATCAGTATCCAAAGAAGGTCACGTGTTTCAACCCCAAATGACTAAATTGGCTTGAGTTATTTTTGTTTGTTTGGGGTTTTTCTTTCTTTGTTTTATGTGGGTCTTTTTGTTGGGTTTGTTTTTTCCACAGACAACCAAGGGCTATCTTTATGTGCTATTACAGATGAAATGCAAAAGGCATGTGAGGTGGACAGAGTGAGAAATACACACCACATTCTATCCAAACTGTCCAACAAGTCAGTGGCAAAATAGTAGAGGGAAAGGAGGTGTCCTCTCTCCCACCTTACACCAATAGGCACCAGGCTTCCCAGTGGCAGCAAAAGGGTCTGTGGCTTGTGTGTGTAGTGGTTTTTTAAAATCTCTTCCTAAGATGCACCAATTTCTGAAATAGAGCACATCAACCAGGATGGGACTCCTGTGTGCATCATACAAATAAAGATATTACAGAGAGATCACAGAAAGAGTCCAGCTTTCTTTCACCAGGAGTGCCTGTTAGGTTGTTTCACGTAAGCAAAAGACAAAAACTGCCACCAGAGTGTAAGCAAGGTACTGTTTTGCTCAAGGCCATGAACACAATAATGGTTCTGGTCCTCTACAGAGATATGAGTTCAAATGCTTCAGACACTGTAAGTTCAGAGGGGTGGTTTGTGCCCCAATTCCATCTAAAGCCCTGTATGTAGGTCCCTTCATCTCCCCATGCCTGTGGGTCCTCTGTCTCATGGGAGTGTTGATATATGTGGTAGCAGATATAAGATCTTCAGGTACTGTAGCAGTATGGTCCTTTCTTTGATTGTGAGATAGGTCCATTATGTATTAATGTCTATCCATTAATTAATCCATTATTAGTCCATTAATGGATTAAATATTCCATTATCCTTTAATTCATGTGAAAGAAACTCTTCACATGAAGCTTTAGGCTTTCATTGCATGTCCCTTGATGAAACTAAAGGGTTTTCTTATGCAGATTTGGCTTCTATCAGATCTGGGAGTTTCTCCCCATTGCTTCAGATTATTTTTAAGGAGAACTGATTCTTTTGGAAGTCTTCATTTTTGGCCAGTAATGGAACAAGAAGTATATTTCACCTATCACTCTGCTAAAGCAATGCTACCACAGAAGACCATCAGAAAGGAATCAATCTCAGCAATATCCCCAGAATGTATTAACCCAATAACAACACTTTCAGTGTCTGTCAAGCAAAGTTTAAAAGAAGGGGCTGGGCTGGTGGGCAAAGAACATTAAGCATGGATTAATTTACCTTGGGAAACTGGATTTACCCGCGAGCTTTGGGAGAAGACTCCACCTTAAAGCAGTGTATAGGGTAGCGCTGCTGAATGGGCCCCAGTGTGCAGATAACAACTGAATCTGTTCCTACATGCTCCTCCTGTACCCTATGCAGATTTTTATGCCTGGATGAACTATGATAAAATAGGAGATCCAGGACTGTATATTCCAGATGAAGGTCAAGACCATCATGCCAGCTTACATGAGCTAAACCTGTGAATTTGGTGTAATGAGGTGCAAGTCTACCACTCTGTTTTTCAGCTGAGTAGTGATTTCAGTCATTTGGTACAAGAACTGTAATCATAAGTCTCTTAGGATTGAGGAAAATAGTCTAACCTCTTAGTCTCTCTGTGTCTCCATAGTGGATGCGTAGAGGACAATATCAAAACTGGGAAATCATATAGTGATACATTCCCAGAATATTCCTCTAGCTTCCAGCAATTTGTGACTCGGACTTAGTGAGCCCCAGCAGCAACTCTGTACTTAACAGCCTTTGCAAGACTTTTTGTCCATGAAATCGTGCAGTTGCTTTTTGAGCCAACATAAAAATATTATCCGTTACATCTCATGGAAAGGATTTTGACAGCTAAACTATGTTTGAAACAGTTTTGAATGTTCTTGGACACCAAGCCCTGATATATCTAAATACCTTTAAGAACCTGAACTTTGATTCCTAAAGTCCTGGTGGTCAAAGGTAAGGTCATGCAGAACTTGGATAGGGAAGCCAAAACATGGACCTTCCTATCAAAATCTCACGTGTTCCTGTCCTTATTTAATCTTAGATTGAAAACTCCTTAGCTTGAGTATTATTGATATATTGTATTCTAGGGTGTTTGTCACGTAGCATGGAAAGCAATCGCTACTGGCGCAATACTTAGCCTGTAAATCATGACAGATGCAGTGGAGAAGGTGGCCAGTTTCTCCTGTGTCCAAATAACTTAATGTATACTCAGAAGTAAGCACGTTTGAGGGCATTGCCAGCCCTCACTTGGAAATAGTTGCCTTGAGCTGCTGCACAGTAACTGTGTGTACAGTACTGTCATGCTTTGCAAACAATAACAGTTTTGTTGACTCTGCCACTGCAAGTGGTTTCAATAAACCCAGTTTGCTTAGCTTTATGATAGCCTAAGAGCTCATCCACAGCCAGTTACTGAATGTTGGTTGAATGATGCTGACATCCAGCTGCAAGGAGAGCTAACCTGATGAGCTGCAGTTATCCGACTATCCTGACTACAAACTTCTGTTTTGTTGAGGAGGAGGGAAAAAAAGCAAAACAAAACAGCTATCAGCAAGCTCAGCAGAAAGCAAAGAATGGCTTCACTGTGATCATAATCTCTCTCTCATGCTAACAATTAGAGAACACTACTGCAAAGCAAGCTGAATCTGCAAAGGATTCATTTTGGCATGGAGAAGGTGAGACTCATCAGGTTAGGATAGAGCCTGGGTAGATCACACCACTGGGGAGCTGTAAAAAAAGGGTAGTTTTTTTACATATCACTTCCCTCCTAGCAAATCATCAGTCATCCATGGATTTCTCCCCATTAGTGACAGGCAATATTTTTACATCAATGAAGGGCAGTAGCAACTTTTTCTCAAGGTCCTTCTGATCAACTTGTTAAAACAAAGGCCATCAAACACTTACACTGCCTTTGTTAAAAAAAGTAAAAATTGCATTGACTGGACCCAAAGTCATTACTCTACTAGGTACTGCTAGAAACAGCAACCCCCCCCCCCAAAACTATCTCTGTCTGTCACAACAGCCAGGCTGCTTGCCAAGAACCAAACTTTCATTTCTTACTTCTGTTTTGCCTTCAACACAACAACTCTCTTTCAATGAAAGAGTATTATTATGATGTTTGCAAGTTATACATTGCAACTGTACACGCAAGCAGGAGAGAATGGGACTTCTAGCCAGTTAGCAGTAGTAACAAGCAAAATTTGTGAATATTCTGTGTAAGAACAGTCTCCAAGAAGCCTCTGTAGCTGCCATTTTAGCAGTCCTGCTTTCATTCTTGCTATCTTTAGGATCAAATATTCATCTTAACACTTCTGAAGTAAATGCTAACCATGATCCTGAATGATTTTTCTCCCCTTAGCATCTTTCCTATTGATGCTTAGTGCAGACCCACCAAGCACTGAGCTCTAACACCACCTTGAGGTCTTTGGCTTCTTAGGCCAACTTCAAAGGAGCTTGCTCTGGTTGGCATCTGAACTCTGAGTAGTTTAGTTTTTGTTTTCTACAGAGGTCTTTTTGACTGCTGCCACACACCTCTGATAAAGTGTTGTTATTATCTGAGCTAACTGGGCACCATACACTGAACTGTGAAATAGTTTTCCTGACTTTTGTTCCTGATTGACTATTGGGACAGAGACACATGTTAGTGCTGCCAGTTCAGGCTTGGGGCTCTGCCCTCCTCCAGTAGCATTCCCCTAATCTTGCCTTCATATACCCTCACATGTCCTCAGCACAACAATATTTACTCCCTAACTCCACAGCAGTATTATGAATTTAATTAGCTGCAAGATTTGCCAAGTGCTTTGAGAATTAATAGTGCAATATAAATTCCATGTGTTATTAATATTTCAGTTCTTTCTTTGCTATGTTGTAGGATTCAAATGAAATCTTGCTGCCCCTGTGTGTTTCTAGAAAAAAAATCCCTCTACAAGTGCACACATCCCTAACTGTTTTTATATGGTTTGTTAGAAACTGATTAAACTTGGAGAGAAATTAGTCCTCCTCCAATCGAGCAGTTGAGCTGAATGGAGTTTTGAAAAGAGCTCTTTGAAAAGAAAGAGATTTGACAACACAGACATGTAAGTACTATATATAGTATTATAGTAATCAAAATTTAATATTCTATCCTGTGTATGATATGGAATCAGTTAAAGCAAACAAGAAACTGTGACATGCATGGAATTGTACAATACAAAGTATGCATCTTCATGGTAATTAAATATTGTTATTAAACATGCAATATTTTAACAGGCTTCATTCTTTTTCATCACCAGAGCTGGAAAACCTTTTTCAAAAACTGAAGACTCCCAGATCTAGAAATTTATCTGCCTGCAAGAATATCTCAATAGAATTGAACTGCCAGCCAGTATGACCACATTAAAAGTTTACCTTCCTTTCTTTTAGGGTATAGACAGCATCCTCATCTACAGCTTAAAACAAATAAACCAGGGAGAGAATTCCCTCAGCAAAAATACCCACAGTATAGTGGATAGTTTTGGAGGGAATGGCAATACTATTATTACATTTCTCAACATTAAATAACACAACAGATGATCGCAATATTTGCTGAAGTGTAGAAGGTGTAGTGGACCATATCTGTGCTCAGATAGAGGATCTGGAAATTTCAGACTCTCAAAGTCCCACTGAAATACCAAAGAAGTTGCATTCTTTATTTAGGGTCCTTTGAAACTCCCAGACTTAGCCAATTCAGACTTGACTCCTTGAACCTAAGTGATTCAAATTCACTTGGTGTCTTAACTGTCATCCTTTGAAAGTGCATGATAGGCTTGAGAACGCATTGCAGGAGGAGAAAGCAGCATGTGTTTGCATTGATCCTTTCTAGTGCATTACTGAAGGATGTAGACTGAAGTACCAGCTCAGCAGAGACCCAGAGTAATTTACAAATAGGAACTGTACTGAGCAGCGAAGCTCAACTATATGAAATATGCCCAACTTCTGTGACCAGTACGTATCACCACCACAGGTCCAAAATCTGCTCTTCTCTGCTGCTTAGCCCTTAAGATAAGCTAATTTCAGTAAAACTCAAAAGCTGGAACAGAAGGGCTCACCTAACTCAATTGGGTATAGGTAATATGACCTGGACATGCCAATTGCTGGGGAGGTACTCTTACCACTTTACTACTAGGTAAAAATTAAAGCTTGTCTTGAGACAAACTTTTTGTTCTTTTTAATGCCTGTCTTCAACAGAGACGTCTGCCTCCCAAGATCCCTCTTGGACATCCTTCAGACTCATTTCATTCTTTCCTTCTTACGTACAAAAAGCCTATGAATGTCAATGTGATGTCTTTGATCTCTTTACTAGAGCAGAGGCATGAAAGATTTAAGCAAAGGCACAGGTTGCCTAGAGACGTGGTAGATGCCCCATCCCTGGAAACATTCACGGTCAGGCTGGACAGGGCTCTGAGCAACCTGATCTAGTTGAAGACGTCCCTGCTCATTGCAGGGGGGTTGGACTAAATGACCTTTAAAGGTCCCTTCCAACCCAAACCATTCTATGATTCTATGAAGACTACTATCAACCAACATGAATAAGCTGGGACTTAAACTTTGTTGATATTTTCCACAAGTGTTACTAAACCCCAGTATTTACATTGGAATCCCCTACTGAATAGACTGGATTATGGGGAATTTGTTTAAAAACATTTATGGAATTCACTAGTAGAAATACTGTTTCGGAAACTGTAGACTAGGTCTCTGTGTCTCAGTTCACAAACTTATAACTGCATTATTCACCTTGTAGCAATATAAGTACTTTCAAGGAGTGCATGTGCGAAGGAAAATTACTTCTGAAACACAGGGAATAAACCACATTTACTGTGCATACGCCTGTAAATGTTTCCTCTAGCTCAAATTGTAAATGCCTGTGATCTTTTACGGCTAAGAAAAGTAATAATAATAACAGGGCTGTCATCATGGTTCCTGGTCCCTAGTTCCCATATGGTTTATAGATTTATTACCTCTTGCTTTCTGCAGCATCTGAATTTTGCTACATTGTGCAAGAATACTCTCATCTAGGAGTTTGCCACTTGTGCAGCTTTTCTTCCGCCTCTCTCACTAAAATGCAAATTAATGCAGACCTGTACTACATGTTATAAAGGGGTGGATTTGAGAAGATGATTGAGAAGTCCTTCCCTGGAATGCCAGTTTTTTACCTTTGTTAGTGCAAGTCCCATTTACAATTATATTGCAGATCCAAATGGGACACATTGTCCCAAGATTGCTGATCACAACAGTCTCCAAACCATACAAAATCTCTTCTAATATTAATTTTCATTCTGATTTTATATGAGTCTATTTAGCTTTTGGCAGAACTAATTTAAAAAAGGTAATTCATTTTGGAGCAATCACACCAGGGTTGTTTAGATGGGGCAGTTTAATGAAAATGATCATAATAATTATGAAATGACCTTTTGATATTTATTGGAACATGAATTTTATGAGTGTTTCCCCAAGAAAAAAAGTACCAGGTGGCACAGAAGAAGGGTAAAAGAATGTATTAAAGATACATTTACATTTCTACTTCTTTCAGTATTCATATTCTTCAAATTTAATATTCTGGTCCAGCTTAAAACGCCCTGCTGCCTGCTATGGCCCGCTGTTATCTGTAACAGACTCCTGTGGACCACTCCAGAAATGCAATTGACTGCAACTGTATTGCCTGCCAGGGAGCTGCTAAATCTGGCAGCTCATAGAGGTGAAGGTCTATGCCCCCAGGTCTGGCCAGTAGCAAGGCTGGGTGCGTATTTCCAATAGGCACACACGTGTATAAAACACGTGGAATCCATACAGATCAATACAGAGAGAAAACATAAGACTCATGCAAGCGCAAACAATACCAATAGCCTCATCCTGTTCCCCTCTCTGGCTGATCAAGGGGAATGTCCATTATTGGGAAATACATACTTAGATAGACTATGGATCCTTCCAGTAACTGGCCTTAGACATTCACTCTGTACAAAACCCATCCCTGGATCCTTGGACAGCCCAGCTGCTGGCACTTGAGAGTACAAGCCCTCAAAGCCTACACACTCACTGCAGTTGCTGGACGCCCCTGCACACACACATGCACGTGCACACACTATGGATCCCTCCAGTAACTGGCCTTGGACACTCAGTCTGCCTAGTATGTGGCCCTGGATCCCCACCTCTCCTCACACCCACATGCAGGTGGGCTCAGATGGCCCCCAAACCCCATGGTCTCTCCAGCACCTGACTTGGACCCCCTCGTCCCTCCCACAGCCAACTCGCCAGCCTCGCATCTCTCCAGTATTTGGCCCAGACTTCTGTCCATCCCAATACCTGGCTCCCAAGCCATGTGTCTCCCCTACCAGCTAGTCTGGCTTGATGTTCAGTAGTGATCATACACAGCATACACATCCACACAACCTGCACACACTCCGGTCTCTCCAGCTGCCGGCACCACAGATACACAGGGCCTCCAACCCATAGTGTGACTCTGCTTGCTACACTCAGAGCTGCACAGATGACTGCGCACACAGAATAGCGAGCCCTTCACTCTGTAAAAGGATTATAAATGGAATTTAATAAGGAGAGAGGACAGACTGAATTAATCAGGCGCAGGGCATGGCCAGACAAGCATACTGACCATCCACTGTTTGCACGTGCCTGGCCTGCTTTATCCCCTTATCTCTCTGTTTTCCCATGCTTGTTCCTCCCCAAGCCACCTCAGTCCCTCCATTTCCCTGCCTTTGGTCCTTCTTCTAACCATCTCATAATAAGTTTTGTACCATCCCAGGATGCTTTTCCCCTGCATCCCTTCCTGAGCCCCATACCCCAAAGCAGTAAACCCCCCTTCAGTCTGTAAGGCAATCCAAGGCCCTCCCGCATTAACTCATGGCGATGGGTCCCAGTCCCAGCCCATGGGTCCAAGGCTCTCCTGGGACAACCCAGGGAGCAGCTGAGGCTCATTTCTCTCATCAGGTTATTGGCGTTCCTCTGCTTGCCATTGTTCCTCTGCATTTGTGGAAATGAACCTTTCTTTCACCACCTGCTTTGCAGAAAATCCTTCAGCCATCAGCAGGTGATGCTGCCACGTTGAAAAGGCTCCTTAGCCACTGCTAAAGTGTAGCGTGACTGAGACACTGTCGCCACAGGCAAGGAAGGCTCTGCCTTACAAGTAACATAAGCATGACCTAAATCTGTCTGTCTCAAAGCAAGGAGAGGCTTGAGCTTTCATCTTTCCCATTCTCAATAATTGCTGCTAGTCATTAAGCTGTAAGTACATATGCTAGCCTGAGTGCATTTTAAAGTAAAATGGCCATAAATTAGTTTGCAGGCAGCCCAGTTTTGAAAGTTGTGTTTAAGATATACTTTACACATAACAAGGAGATCAGGCTGTTGCTGCAGTCGAGGCACGGGGACAAGGAGCTTTGGAACCCCCTTGGATGCAGGTAGAAGTGATGCAAGCACTGGGAGGTTTACCTGGAAGCAGAGTTCTAGATACATGGGACATTTCAGAGTTAGTCAAGGTATCTGGTAGGTTTAGAACTGCCCAGTGTGATAAGCAGCATTTCTTTTGAATTACTGCCTTAGTATTTTCTGCTTCTCTTTTGCTATGGTAGACCACTAATTTTTGCATAAACATTAGAAAAGTGACATTCTTCAATGACGTTTATGAAACGCCAGGGCCTGAGAAGACTCCAGAACAACTGTTGGCATTTTCCCACTGTCCGTGTAAGCAGGGCAAGGGGTAAATAAAAGTGCATTGTCTACTGGTGAAAAGGATTACCGCAATAACAAAAATTACAGCTGGGAATTGGGAAGTGGAATTAACAGAGCAAAACTGCAGTAGTTGTTCTAACAGCAACAATTCATAATGGCAAGGTGACTTGGAAGCTTCTGTCCTTCGAGGAGGGAAAATAAAGCATCCAGTGTAACGGCAACTGTGAAGAAGAGATAGGGATTCATGCCTTGACTGGGAGTTGGAGAGCTGTCTGGTTGTTGTCATTTAATAACACACATTTTTCTCAACTCCACTATTAGAATATTTTTCGTTGCTCACCATGAATGTTTCTGTTTCACTAGCTAAGGTGAAACAATCTTGGGGTCTCAATGAGGAAAAGTGATTCATTACTTATGTGTGAAAATAAACATTGAAGAAGAACCAACTTTCAGGGTAATATTTACAAATTAGCTGAATTAATCTGGTTTATTCTTGTGATTTAAGAATCCATTTCAGAAGCTGAGGGACACTGGAGGTCAGCTGTACTCTCAGTGCAACCTCACACCACATGTGCATATCTGGGAAGCTTGGATGATGGCAACCACCATCCTACGAGGTGCTGAAGCTTCACAACTGCCTTGTAGTAGTGTACCCTGAACCAGGCAAACTTCAGAGTACATACTCCTCCTTTTGGGACCAGCTAAAGAGAGACACAGTCTGCTGGCAGTCCTTATTGACTTCTATGACTTGGATGGAGCTTGTCTGACAATAGATTAGAAGAATATCAAGGCTGAAGATCAAAGTCCAAACATAATTTCTTGTCTTGTTCTATTTGATATTTACTATTCTCTTCAAACATTTTCAGTCAATCAGGTATCTCTATTGTCTTAGAGTGGATGCCAAAAATGGGAAAGTCAGGCTGAAAGGTTAATGCCAAGGAAGCTGAAACATGCAGTTTGAATAACTCAGGTCGGCAACATTTTTAATAAATTATTGTAGATTGCAGAAAGTAAAATCTGAATAAAAGCAATTGTAGCAGATAAGGAATATGCAGAAATGTTGCAGAGTCCTTCAGTGCTGTGAGCACACAGTAAATAGCTTGCAGACATTTTTATCTTGAAGAAATAGATCATAATGAATTAATTCTGTAAGTAAAATAATTTGCATGAAAGTAGGTTACATTGATCACTGCATGTTAAAATGACTAATTTAAAGTTTTATAGGTTTTCAGTTTGATTTTAGTGTCACAAAATTATAAATCAGGCACAACTCCATTAACACTGATAGATTGGCACTGGTTTAAATTGGCATGATGAGAGGGAACAGAAATGTAAAGTCTCGGAGGAAAAGTAGTCACGTCCTTAAGTCACACAAATCTGGAGTCCCGTTTACTGGAGTGACTCTGTATTGATTTGCACCAGTAGGGAATGGCAACTCCAGTTTGGAAATATGACTAAATATGGAATAAATAGTACCCCAGGAAAAGGGCTGCATCCTTTCTATGTAGAGATGCAAAACACCTCTGCAGTTCTTTTGTTGACTGTACAAATAAAAATAATTTGGGTCAGTTGCATACAAAATTAAATACTTGTCTAGGCTGGTGTCATCAGACCAGGAATCTTCAACTGAACCAGTCACCCCAAACTGTGCTCAGCATAATATTGAATTACACATGCTAGACAATCTATAGTAGCTCTACAGAATCAAACTGAAGTTGTGGGATCAAGTGCTAAAAAACTAATTTTAATTTTTTAAACCTTTAATCAAACTACTAAACCCAACATTTATTAAAGTGATAGTCTATCTGTAATAATTCTTGCTCCACAATGAAGTCTCAACAAGCTATTTTAAAACAGCATTGCACTGGGGACATTGCTCACATAAACCCCTCCCCATCTTCACAGCCCAGTACTAATAAATCTTACTCCCTTTCTTCCTGCACACAGCCCTTGCTGGCTCCTAATGAGCTCCTAACCATGCTTCTTCCTCCATCCCCTATTCTCCAAGCCTTTCACCAGTTTTGGGGACCAAGAATTACAGTCAAGGCAGTTTTACAGATGAGGCATAAGAAGGAGAAGCCCAATTTTCCCAGGTGTGGGACCACTGGACAAGAACAATGTCTTTAGCTCCAGCAGAGCCTGCCTTTACCACTGCGGAAGGAAGCTGAAAACCCAACCTGGTTGTGTTTTGCTAGGTCAGTGGGAGTTCTGCAGTGGGAAGCCTGGCAGCAGCCCAAGATTTAATATAATCCCTCCAGGTCCTTGCTGGAATGACAAGTCTATAATGCAGGCTCTAGCCAGCGCTGAAAGGGATAATAGTGTGTAGACTGATAAAGTAAGAGCTCTGCAAGGATTAAATTGGCTACACAGCTTCATTCCCACATACCGTAAGTGAGGGTGTTTCATTGTTTAGAAAATGATGCTGTCTTTTCCCTGACAGCACTGACTCTAGCAATCTGGCGTTAACGCGAAGCAATTTCCAAGTTTGTTTCTATCATCGGGCAGCTGGGAGAAATCAGGAGGTAGCTAATCCCTAACAGACTTCTTTCTCTCCAGGTTGATTGTACATCAGAATGGAAATGGTTCTTTTGACACACTACGAGCACATGGCCAAAGGAGCCAAGAGTCCTGACATCCTCTCTGAAGTATTTTCAACCACTTTCCCTCCAATGAGCAGGTGAGTTGAATAGCTATAGACAAACCTTCAGTTCCAAAGGAAAATGACCACGGGTTGGGATTCCCAAGTATGGGGTGTATTGTTGCCTCAGACTCTGAGGACTTCTGGGAGACAGAGTTAATTATATCTTACAGCTGTTTGGCCATGTGGGCTTAGGCAGAGCTGTGGATGCCTTGGGCTGTCTCATGACACCCTGTTTCCTTTTTGCTCTGGGCAGTATGGTGGGAGCAGTTATACTGAGCTGTCTGTAAGGATGAGGAGATAAACGCATAACTCCAGCCTTTTTTGCTCCGGTATACATATACATGCAGTGTGTGAAAAGTGACGGTCCCTGTGCTTATTCATTATGACACATCCTATAAAACTAGTAAACATGGTGACAATATAGATCATGGCTCATTACATACAGTTACAGCACAGATAACACAATTGCTTGTAAAGTGAAAATTCTTAACCAAGTTTCCAGAAACCTCTGTTTTATTCTTGATATCAGCAATGAGGCAAAAACCGTATCAGATGGAGCCATGCATCTTTTCTTTAAGATTCCTGTCATCGTAACCTCTGGTAAACTTTCTAGTCCCAGGTACTCGGAAACATGTCATTAAGTTTCTAATACCTAGTACTCACTTAAGGGCAGAAACTGGGCACGGATGGGTTGCCACCTCTTACTTTGATCAGGAAAATTACGCTGTAAGCTTGATAAGAAATAACAAATGTCTTCTATCCTCTGGTCCCTCGTCTTTGTGTTCTAAACCACTGAATTATTAGTAATCAGGCTTGTTCGGATCATCCAAAAAGTCTACTTGCTACTAATTACTTATAGAGATTAATTTGGGGTTTCAGTTAGTTAATTGGGCAGTCATTGCCTGAGATCTAGGAAAGCAACATTTTCAAAGGTTCTTAAGGAATAAACAGATTTTTGTATCACCGTCTACCACACTCGTAGGAATTAATTTGGCTTTCCAAGGAAACACAAACACATCTCCTGTGACAATTTTTTCTAAGGCAGGTTAGGTGGATTAAATATGTGATGGAGAAGAGACCGCATGTGTTGTTTTTATTTCTTTAAATATGTAAAATATCGCTATGAAAAAACATAGAAGAACTTCTGTTAAGCAAACATTCCAGACAGAAATGAAGCCTGATTGCCTCAGTGATACTAGGAATAGATTGGTTTAAGCAGTAGCTGATGTAGGAAAGAATCAATTAACACAGATTCAGTCATCATGTCAATTTGCAAAGAGAAATCAGAATGAAATGGAGATATGGTGATTTGTACTTACTAAAGGTCTGGGTCTAAGCTTCCTACAGAGCAAATATCAGCTGAACAAATATCAACAGTTATACCTGGGGGTTTTTATTGGTCATTTAGACTTCAGTGGAATTTTCCATGGGTGAACTAGAATAAGATGTTGCAAAGTAGTCTGAAAGAAAGCTGCAAGCATGATAGTAGAAACTGATAAGGTCAGATGAGCATATTTACCCTTCACAAACATTCATTATTTCTGTGCTATAAAACAATAAACATCAAGCTCTCTAATAGCCCATAGTCTGAGTCACTTCCGAGACTGAAGTAAAATAAAAATCTTGAATGGATCATCTACAGGATTATTTTTTTTTTTTGCCTACTGTTGCCAAATACATACCAGTGCTAATGCATAGATAAATACTCAGCATATCTGTATTGGGAACTTTATAAAAATGACTACTGAGCAAGATGTCAAGGGTCCCCCTCATCCCCTTCACAGACGTCTTTTTTGGTAAAGGCAGACTTATACAGAATTACTTCTATGCCAAAAAAATATTTTCATAAAGATAGTTTGAGATGCAGGCTGGATTTTTCTCTTCAAAAGCTCACCTTCAAGAATAGCGTACAACCTGGTAATCATAGCATTCTACTGTGAGGCAAAACTAAAGTCAAATTCTGAGTGAAACAAGCTAAAATTGGGTTCCCTGAATTCAGAGGTGATTTTACCAACATGTCCATGAACACTGAAACAGTAACATCTTCCTTTCCCACATGTACATTCTACTTTCTAACGGGTACAAAGAATTAAAAGGTAAAAGCATTTGACTAAATGCAAATGCCTATGTAGATATAAAGTTAACTTTTGACAGTGGGCTCTCTTCATGGGAGATCTAATCAACACCATCAGTGAAGTCTATGGCACAATTCACTTAACTCTATCATAGACATCCAAAAAGGCAAGATGAATCACTCTGGAAGTGCTCATTTCTTTCTGCTGACTGTGAGTTTCTCAGAGGGAACAGCTGAGCTATCAACCGCAGATGTCTAAAGCTAAATGAGATGAATCTTACCACAACATTTAAATCTCATAATTTATCAAAGAGCTTTCCTCACTAGATCTATACATGATGGGCATTTATGTAGCACAGTCTCCAACTAGCACGTCGTAAAATACCTAGAACTTGAACAAGAATAAGGTTGCCAGCAGGAATTAAGCAGGTCATGAACATTTGTTGGGATTTACTGAGGACAATATGACTCAAGGAGACATGAGAACCTTGATTCTGACTCCACTTAGGGTAAGCTTAGAGAAAAGCAGAGTTTTCTTCACTCGTGCCTGGAATTAGCTTGCACTGACATGGATCCTAGGAAGCAAACAGGGGGTTACCGCAAGCCAATTCCCAATACAGATATGTAACCCCATAGTCCATTTGAGGACACATACATGCTCTACCATAGAGGTAATCATACAGTTTTTCTTGAAATAGCCAATTCAGCCCATTCAAGTCATATGCAGTGCGCTATCTCATAACAGCGACTACTTTATTTGAATCTTGGATTTGTACTCTAGAAAGAAGATTATCAGATAAATTGGTATCATGAAATGATTTCTCTGCAGGGGCCAGTTTTCTATGAACACAGATGAGTGGCAATTGTTGGACAACTCATATGTTTACATACTTGGTAATAAAAATGACTGGAAAAAGTCCTTTCTTACTAGCTTAATTTTCAAGTTCTATCTTTATGTTACTGAGGCTGTCAGCTGTGTCAGATATCTTGATTAAGCTTTGCTGTTTTAAGCTGCATTTGCACTTTCTTTCTAAGTAGTGTGATGTCCCCAGGCTAGACTTTGGACAGGCAGGAGCAGAGGTACGTGAGCTCCTCTGCTTACACTTCTGAGCTGGTCAGACATGAACCAGCTCTATTCTGGAAGCTGGAAAGCTACAACATCGTAGCCCACTAGCCAGTTTAATATGCTCTCTTGATCATGAAGTCTCACTAGCTTGGGCACAGCAGCAAAACATCAAAGTCCAGAAGGCAAAGCACATTGTTGCCTAAGAGTAAACAGTGTCAGTAAAATACTCAGGACCCCATTACCAGCTTTGCTTACGGGAAGGCAAAATGAGGTGACTGCCATTGCAGAGATATGTATCAGGGTGGATGGAGTGGCAATCACTCCCAACTGCCAGCCATCACCCTCAGCTGTTCCAACTTTGAGACAGTGTTTAAACACACAGCATTTCAGCCAAGCTAAGTAAGGTGCCACATTTAGTCCTCACTGACTGGTTACCAAGAAGAGTTGTAAGCCATCTGTGTTGGACAGCATGCTTCCTGCTTAGATCTTGCTTGGTTCCCCCTTTATAGAAAAAACCACTACAAGAAGAATAATTTTTCTTCGTACTCCTTCTTTGCAATAGTAGCTTGTGTTTCAGGACTCCAACAGATGCCTATACAAGAGCAACAGGAGAAATTATACGCATCACTACTTACAAGATTTAGTGAATAATCCAGCCTGAATATCTTGCCTTTATGGGTGCCCCAGAGATCAGAAGGGTATTTGCATATATGATTAAAGGCACATGTTCTTCTGCCTTAAAGATTTCCAATCATTTATCCTGAGCTACAGTGGGATGTGTAATGGGGTGGAGATCTTTATGAAACTCTCAGGTTTATTTATTATGAAGCTGGTATCCTTGTTAAGGCAGCATAGAGGAACTGAAGGGGTTTTTGTGTTGAAAGGCTTTCCTGATGAAGCGGGTAGTATAAAAATAGAAGGAAAACAGTGATTCAGGCTTATGATGTTGGTAATATGTCAAGTGTCACAGGTCATAAACTACTGTAAGCTGAAGAAAATTGTTGTGAAACTCCTTAAGAGTCCTGGACTATTACTTTAAGGCTAGAAGTTCCTCTCTCCACAGAAACAGAGCCCACAAATTCTGGTTTAGAAGCATCTGGCTTGTTGTCTGATTGACTGAATTTGAAAAGAATGCAAGATTATGAGTTTTCTCAGATTTGTCAATGCTGTACCATTCCAACTATTAATGGTAAGCAGGAGCACTACATTTTTGGATTTTTTTCTTGGGCCAAGGAGGGAAAAGTTCTACATACAAAATGACTATGACATTTGTTTAGATCCAGAACCAGTGTTCTGTAACCAAACCAAAAATCAAGGCAGAGCTTTTTTTTTTTTACACTTTTAATATTTCAAGGAGGGTTAAATGCCATCACATAGTCACAAAGTAAGTGAAAAAACAAACAGAAGAGATCAAATAAAGACAACAAACAGTATGATGGGAAGTGTCATGAGGAGTTGCAAAACTCTCATACCTCGTGGTTAGAAAAATGATGCCAAGAAATTGATTGCTACAACATTGAGGTTTGGATTCAATGTTTTGGCACTTAGCAGGAATTTCAAAGGGAGCAACCTAAAGAAATATAAACAGGTGGTCAACATCTGAAAAGGGCACAGGAATAATGCAATTAC
The DNA here is from genome assembly GCF_030936135.1 of Gavia stellata. Taxonomy (NCBI): domain Eukaryota; kingdom Metazoa; phylum Chordata; class Aves; order Gaviiformes; family Gaviidae; genus Gavia; species Gavia stellata. Next base: position 4,287,755 of record NC_082599.1, read on the forward strand.
CTATACGCTGTTGCATGTGGAGATGACTAATAACTGCAGTGTAAGGTTGAATCCAACAACATGACATTGTGCAAGAATTTTTATTTTCCTTTCATGGGATTTGTTGATGAATTGCCTTCACTCCAGTGATCTGGGGTAGAGTGTTGTGTATGTTTTATAACAATGATATTAGAAATCCAGAAGGAATAAAATATTTAAGCCTGTCTCTAAATTGAATGCAGTCTCAGAGACTCCTTTTAACAAAGGTAGGTGTCCTTTCTTATTTCAAATCCAAACTAAGGGATTTTTTAAAAGATAACAGGTTAGCTGCTTCATTAAAGAAACACCTCTCTAAATGTCTATGGCTCTAATTCCAAACAGAAGGCAGCATCAGGAACAGTCATCCCACTTCCCAAACAGTGTGGAGAAACAAATATTTTGGGTGCAATTTGTGTCATCCAACCAAATACAGATTCTCAGTAAGGAGTTAGACACACCACTACAGCATTTCTGGTGGGTCCCTTCCAACTCTTATTTTGACCCATAAAGCTTTGCATGTGTGGGTTCTCTCATCCTAGTGTAGAAGTCTAAAATAGGTCAGGCAAAACATGGCCTACAAGTGCCTGTTTCTCTCTATTGACACTGTAAGTAGTCATCAACACAACTAGCCTCGGTGGAGATACCTGTGATTGTCTAAAGGAAGGAGAAAGGAAGCCTCAGTCCCAAAATTTCTTCTTTCCTTGAGATCTGTTGAGACAGCATTGAGCTGCTGTGTTTTAGACTACCGGGCTCCATCTGTACTGTATCTAAAATGGGGCAAGGGCTGTTCTCCTTCAACATGCTGGCACAATATGGGTCACAGTCATTCAGTTAAATCCTCTCCCTCCCCACAGGGCACATGGTCTCACCCAGACTGCTTCTTGAATATAACCAGTGGCTTGTGCTAACTAATGTGAACAAATCTAGGAATTGCTTTGAATGCATAGCCAAAACCATGCCAGAAACCATAATAACAATTCAACTGTATGGGTAATCAAACCTGCCAGTGCTTGGGCTGTTCCCTGGCCCTGGATAGTTTGCTAGGCAGAAACTGTGACATCTGATTTTAAAATTATTGGATGTTTCTGATCCTATACCAAATAAAAAGCAAAGTAGGCTCAATTAAATCATAAGGCATTGGATCAAGGTCTGTGTGTTTATCTCAGAATATTATCAGTTACAGAAATCCAAACTGGAAATCACAAAAGCCTGGGGGAAAAAAAAAAAATGAAAAACCAAAGCAAAAAATGAAAAGAGCTTCTAAATAGTTTCAGGGTGGAAAAAGGACGTTGCGGCTTTCTGAATATTTTAGTGCGTCTACCCGAACAGTCATAGATGTTAAGGGGCATGTTTATTCAATTACCAGATTGCTTAATGAAAACAAACCTACAATGGTTCCAACCTCCAGTTAAACACTGATCTTTCTCCAGAAAGGACAACTTTCTTTAGAAAGTGCTGGCTGAATGAAACCATTTCATTCATCATTGCAAATGACAACCTCCTAGTGACATGTCAAAAAAAAAAAAAGACAGGATGGATCCAGGCTCAGCATGTTCTGTAACAACGTAATTGACATAACCCCAAAAGAAAAGTATCTGTTAGACACTGTCAGCTCCAGCAGCTGCATAGTCTCAATTTCCTCAAAATTATAAGGTTGGGTTTAAGTACTTCTTGTAACACAGTGAAAAAAGTAACATGTAGAAAACAAAGTTTCTTATCAGCAATAAAAGATCCAATCAAACCTCCACTATTAACCCCACAATGATGATGATTTGCAGGAGGCATCTAAATTTCATTTGAATTCCACTGCGCACGTACTGCAAACTTGCAGTAAGAAGTGTTTCTCACAGCCGAAGTTTGCAGCCTGAAGACACTAGTTGAGGCAAGACTGTAGATAAAAAAGTGTACTGACCACAGTAGACAGGTTTAAATAGTTAATAACTACTGTTTTGGTGACACAGGGAATGGTTCTTATCTCCTGTGTGGAGGGTATTAGAAAAACCTATGAGTTGAAGAGCAAAAATGAGTGGGAATAGTCCATGTTCCCAAATGGCATCACTTCTCTGCATGAGAACCCAGCCATGGGGGCAAAAGGACAGCAGTGAAAGTTTCTCCAGCGCACGCGACTTTCTAAAGAACTGAGTAGTTGCGACCAGGAAAACTCCTCCTGATGACATGAACTGGGAAATAGGAGACCTTGACATGTTTCTCCACGTTCCCTGTTTTTGAAGTGGGACAGTTGTACCATGTCAGTGCCATGTCTAAAATTCATCACTCAGGGCAATTTAATAAGTGCTTGTGAGTAGAGGCTAGGACAGCCATTAGTCTGAAAGTTCAAATTCTGTTACTTTTAATGGAATTACCAACATTATTATGTGCAAGCTAATTGGGACCAGGTTCTTAAGAGAATATACAGTGCTTCCTCATGCAGTATTGTAACACCTGATTAACCGAAATGCTTAAATCCCATTTCCCAAATACACCTTTTTTTTTTAAACAGGATTTAGAGCCTTATTTCCAATAAATTCCATGTAAATATGTCACTCTTATCTTTTGCAAATCTACTTACCTTTAAGAACCTGCTTTTAGTTGGACTGTGGTCTCTACATCAATGAATAGCTGAGTCAGAGAAACACAGTAGATTGACCATTACTTAAAAGAAATTAATAAATCCAGACTTTATCTTATGGGTTTCAGCCAACTGTAAAAGAGAGACTATATTATGTCCCTATCTCTTAAGTGAGCCGTCAAGATTAAAAAAATAAAAAAAGACTGAAATGCTCAGATCTCTTAATAACAGTATCACGTAAGCATCAGAATTAGATAAGAAGAACTGACAATGTTGATAAACCATATAAAGATTGTATGGGTATTCCAGCACATCCCTACAGATCCATTTAAGCTATACAAATATTTTCCTAGTGTTACTCTCAGTAAATAGAAAGATCAATCTAGCAAGATCAAACTGAGTTTAGATTACTTGGATAAATGCCAGTATCAGTAGCAATATTAAAATGAAAGACAAAACAGAACAGAAAAAGGGCATGCAACTTCTGCTTTGTAACATTAAAAAGTTCACGAAAGGAACAAACAACTAAATCTTGTGAAAAAACAAGCCTGAAGGTCTGACAACTTACGTTTCCTTACTTTTTGCAAAGCAAAGTCAATCTGAAACAGAAGTAACACATTGCAAGCCTAATAGATGCTGAGAAGCGTGCAATGGTGCAATCTGTGTGCAATTTAGCTACGCTAACTAGTCGCTTCAAAAGAAAAAGTGTTTGACACCTGCGGAGGTGTAGTAATATAAGAAACTCTTGAGGCTGTTAGCTCCACTAGAGGAAGCAGGGAACGGCATAGCAATAGCAATAAACCAAGTCCTGCAAGAACAAGAACTGTGCTCACACTTCTGAGCCTTTTGTACTGTCAAGTTCATACAATTCATCTTCACCGACAGCAGCCTCACCTGGGACAGTCAGTATTTTCATTTACAGTGCCAAAAAGATCTGAGAGTATGTAAATATTTCTGTCAACTTCTAAAAAAAAAAATAATAATAACTGTACTATAGTAATGGCAAAAGTTGTACCAGCTGTGTTTAAGAGCCTCAATTTATAAGATAGACTGAAACCCCAAAATTCCTTACTGAAGTGGTAGTAGAAACTAGTAACATCTTTTCCAAAAATTCTCTTAGACCATGTCAGCTTCTACATGCCTTAACCAACATCCAAAAGGGCAACATACAGATTCAGTTATACAGAAAATATAAAGGTCAGAGTATGTCTTCTAGACTAACAATTATTACAACCCACACTCAGAAACCTGTAATAATACACCGCCCCTGCTCAAGCACCACTAAACCCACTTAGCAAACACTCATAAATCTTGCCTTATTAGAGTCTTAGAGATAAGAATAAAAGTCTGAGTAAAGAACAAAGATTCAAACTCACCCCCTACAGCACAAGAAAAAGAAAAAAAAACAAAACACCTCCCTCTGAGATTGGCTGTTATTTATTTCACTTGTTCTAATCAACCAATTTGCAAGTGCTAACAGTCCAATCAATACGTATGTAACTTGGGATTAAGCATCACACAGGTTGTGCTTTCACAGAATCATTAAGATTGGAAAAGACCTGTAAGATCATCAAGTCCAACCATTAACTAACACCACCATGCCCATAAAACCATGTCCCACAATGCCTCGTCCACACGTTCCTTAATACTTTCCTAGTATTTAGCAAATAGAAGCTGGGAGGTATGGATAGAGGATTGCAGTGAGGAGAAGCAGGTATTACTGCAGCTGTAGATAGTTAGGGTTAAGGGACAAAATCATGATAATTTGCTCCATTGTTTCGTTGGCTCCATTGTTTAGGGAGAAAATTAGGCAAACAGGGAGAGTGCCTAGAAAGACATACAGAGTCAAAAAGGTTATTAAAAGAAGAAAAAAATTTCTTATTCAGGATTTACCCTCATGGTTAGATAGGGGTGTCCCTTAAAGTAAAAAGCAGAGGAACCACAAGTTACAGGGCTGTACCCCAAAGTATTACAGAGCTGTACCCCAAAGTATTTCAGGGCTGAAACTTTTAGCTTATATTTTGAAAACTTTGAAAACTTCACTCCAGGTTTACATAGAGTAGCAAAGCCACACAGCAATATACTAGTGTCCTTAGTACCAAGAAAAATGTGAGAGGGATTTGCATAGCAAAACAACACAAGCTTCTTCAGCTCATGTCCTTATGGCTGCAGCATTTGCCCAAGGGATGGGAGAGCAGATTTACCAAGGCACGGTAGGGAACCAACCGCACCGTGCCCGTATGAACTCTTTCATATTGAGGGGAGAAAAAGGGACATTTGTGTAGTCATGGTCCTGTTTTAGAAGAAGATGAAACTGAGACACCGTTTCACATGGTGGATAATCTAGGAGGTATCTGATATGTGTTTCCAGCAAGTGCGTATGAGATGAAGCCTGTCAGGAGGACAAGGGAGGTATAAGACCGGCACTATTCTCCTCCACGCTGTCAAGACTGAGATGCTCAGAGACAGACAACCCATAAGTGCAGGTGCCTGAGGCATTTCAGCATCACAAAGCAGATTAAGGTTAAGTGCCAGATGTGCAGGGGTTGTCAGGGTGGTGGTTTTAAACATAGGCACCCAAATGCTGCTCAGGTCCCATTTTGGAGCTGTTCCTTGGGTCTTAACTTTGCCAAAGGGCTATAGCACATTAGTAGTTCTCACAGATCACATCCCTGAAATTAATCATGGGTATCACCCACATGACCACAAACGCTTTATATTCCACTCGATTTCTGCCAGGACTGAAGTGGCCCTTCTTACCTTTCATAGAAGGAAGTGCACAGCAATGTCGTTATGGAGATGAAAATTATTTAGCTGTCTCTGTCTCCTTTCTCTCCAAGTCTCCCTTGGGTGACGTCCCTCTGCCCCTCAGTTATCAACCACTCTCTCCTTTCAAAATGTCTCGTTGACAGACCTACTTGATTTAAACTCAGAGCAAGTGCTCTTAATTTGAAGTTTGCTGCTCCTCAGACCCAGAGAAAGGCAGGAGTGTCAAACACCTTGTCTGGACTCTCCAGCTATCTCAGATGGTTTGATAAAAAGCCGATACACCTCTATCCAAACCTTTCCTTGCGTAAGATAGCATAATGTTCCCTCTGTGAATGTGGCCAGAATGGCAGTACTGGATTTATTCAAGGCAGGCAGCACAAGTTTCTGAAAGGCCCTTTGATCTTTACAGTTATGTCTAGGAGCAGAATCAATCCTGTTGTCTTTAATTTGCATCAGTCAGGGGCTGAAATGGTTCCCTCGCAGAGATGTTCGGTTTTTTGCTATGCTCCTTCTGACAGGGGCAGGAAAACTACAGAAGGCTACTGGTGTTTTCCAGGAAGCACTAATTAGGGATGGCTGGCTAGATAAAAATCACCAGCGGCAAGGAATATAATTGTCTTCCAGATTCTGACGGCTGCTTAGAGGCAAACATATCAAAAGGCATGTTAATTGCTCATACCACAGATTCATTCACACAAGTAAGGTTTCTTCTTTCTCTTACTTTACCTTTCAGGCCTGGTTTACTGACAGCCTTACTATGCTCGGTTTAAATCCCATCTTTGTGCTTTCATCAATACAAGAAAGAAGAAATCTATTAAATATTTCTAAACATAATGAAATCAGTGAGACTTGGGAACTTGGATCAAATTTATAGCTAATGTTCCTTGCTGCATAACCCTTATACTCCTTCCTACTTGAAACTGCATGCTGAGGGACAGCAAATCAGAAGCAAACAAAAAAAATGCTGAACAGAGACTCGTGGCCCTTTCCCAAGCAGGTCACAATCTCAGCAGAGGAAATGAAAGTGTAGAATAAAATTCATATATATAAAATAAAAAATAACAGAAATAGAAAGAAACAAAAGAAATAAAATTCAGAGGAGCTGTTTTAGAGGCAAGCCACAGAGACTAGCAGGCCAAGTGAGGACCTCACTTAGGGGCCAAATTAGAGTGCGAGGAAAGTCGTTTAATGTGCCAGTGGGCAGGGAAATGTGCCTATCATTCCCGTGAATTTAATGCTAGCTCTCTATCCCTTATTAATTGGTCTCAGCTTCAGAAAAGCTTGCTTTATGCTTGTTTTTCTCTACAGAAGCTGACAGGACAACACCATTTGCTGAAAACAGCCCATTGCTCAGCCTTTCTTCTGTGTGCCCTAGGACACTGGCTAGAACACTTCATCTGGAGTAGCTTTCATTATCAACATTTAAGTCCTGAAGTTACTATCATTTTTATTCCAGAAAAGTAAGTGCTCTTCTCCAAGAGGAAAAAAAAAATGGATAAGGTAGCTTAACATCGTGCTGTGAACTTAGCAGGTACCTGGACCAAGAAAAGTCCTTTAAGAGGGATGCAAAAGTTAAGTCAAAGCTGTAGACTGGTTCCTCTTACTCTTACCTGGCCAAGGTCAGAATCCTCTGTATCCTTAGCGATCTTCCTGAGACTCATAAGGGGTTTTGCCCTCATATTCAGTATTCATAATAGTAGATGCTCCATGGGGGTAAAGAAAAAAAAAAAAGAAGCAAACACAGAAAAGCCTGACTGCAGCAAATGTCTGCCTGTAAGCAAGCACTTCATATCTTTATACTCTTCTTCAAGAAATAAAGGGGAAAATACAATCATTAATTCATTATTGTGTCTGTAATGTGCTAAGCAGCTATGAACGATGTCCAAATCTGGAAGGAAACTAGCTCAACCTCTGGCTAGGAAGGAATATAAACTTTTGAGATCAGAAAGGAGAGCTGCAAGTGGAAGATTCCTGAGTCAGAGATGTAAAAAAGCCTTGTAACTGAGGGGAAAAAAAATTATAAAGAGCTGGAAATGGAACAAGTTAATGATAATAATAAAAAAAAATCAGATATTAAATGTTATTAAGGTCCCCTGGACAGCAAAGACCACTTCATTGGCTAAACGAGCTAGCTAAGGAACTCATGATTATGACAATACGTAGCTGATGGGTCCTCCTCTCCTTCCCACCGTAAAACCCTCAGGAAAGATTTTGTATGTTGATACCCATAATTAGAGCTGTCTCCTAGCTCAGAGTGTGCTTCCTCTCCCTAAAATATTAAGTGCCTTAAACCAGTATGACCAAAAGCCTGGAGACAATTCACTAAATAAAGCAGATCCTGTAGCTGAGGGAGCTTCAGTAAGAGAAGCCTAATGACCTGATAAATCAGGCTCTCTCTCCCCCCATAGCCAAAACTCCCATTAGCATCTGCAAGTGGATGGTCAGTAGGTGGCAAGAAGAATGGTGGGGTTAGAGAAATATTAGCGGCAGCACACAGCAGGACCAGGCTGGGGTCTAAATGCCAAAGATGGATGCGGGGGGCTGAACTTCAGCATGCAATGAAGTAGTGGACGTCTGCTTAAGGCTGCTTGTTTTGAAGCCATCTACTAAATTAAAGAGAGTGTCCACATTGCAATAGTAGGGTGTAAATCATTACTGTCCCTCCTTCAGTCTCACTAGGAGACAAGCACAAACTATTAGGCCTAATCATTCCTTAATATCTTTATTTATATTCTAAAGCACTGCGGACATTAATGCCAAACACTTTTCCTGCACTGACATACTGCAAGGAGCCTCAACCAGTCCTGGAAAGCCTTTATTTCTCTCTTTAGTGGCTTCCCTACAGGATTCCTTGTTGATTTTATCTCAGAGGCCGTAAGGCTCTAAATGTAGTCATAAGCTGACCATGCTGCTTCTTTTCTGGTGTGTCTCTGACAGCTCCCAAGCAACCTGGGCTAGAGGGCTGGCTGTGCTAACCCATCCCTGGACCCAGGGATTCAGAGTCCCGTGGGCATCCTCTTACAGTGCTAGTAGGTTAACAGCTTATTAACAGCCTGTTAACAGTTTTTTTCATGCTGGTATGTTTGACCTTGAGGGAGGCCTTTGGCTTTTAGAATAGATTCAACCAGTGACCCAGCTGAGACAGATCCATGAATTTTTTTACACTAGAACTGAATATAAGTGAAGTGATGCACGAGTGTGGAGTCTTCTTGCACCAGTTGCATCCCTGATGGTTATTCTCATTTTTTGCTGCCTCTGGTTAGATAGAAAGGATCATTCTGAAAAGGGCTGCCAGATTTAATCTGGGGAAAAAAAAAGGGGCCAGTCCTAGGCGTTACTGCAGCCCTCAGCAAGAGCCTACTCTTTGCGTCTAGAAGAAGAGACAATGTCCTTAGCGCAACTGGGTATTTTAGGCAACTGAGGCAGAAGTGAGATAAGCCTGGGAGAAAGCCAGCTAATCTGGGTCACCAGATGGGATGCTGTAAAGCAAAAGGCACAGTAGCAGGAACTATCTGAATGAGAGCAAAACAAAAGGACATAGCCATTATCAGTAGCTCTAATGTTTTTTAACTAGTGGGGATGGCAACAGAAAAATCTGTTGTAGACTTCTTTGTGCTCATAAAGCAACAGACATTTAAGAGAACAACATTGTACAAAACAGAAACAGTGTAGGCTATTTATTATCAAGGCAATAGTAACAAGACAGGAATATCTAGTTATTAGAAGTTGTAAGCTAGAAAAAACAGCCTCTACTTTTTAAAGGATCTTGTAATTTTCTCCTACACGTGCCTTTTGGAACTCAGGCCACGCTGACATATGTCCACCTCTGCAACTTTGGGGGTAGGCAGCAAAATCCCCACTGTAGATTTCTGGGCAGGCACACAACATGAGGACTCTAATGAATCTGCTGAACATCTGATTTTAGCCCAAAGAGTTCTTATTCGACTTAGTTTTCAAAATCAGGGTTGAAGGCAAACATTTAAACAATAAATTCTGCTCTCATCTCAGGAACAGGTGATGGGGCTTGGGACCTTCTGACTTCCTCCTAAGGTGCTTCAAATTCCATCCTCAGTCTGAGCTTTTGGAAGCCTGTCTTTGAGGCTTTGGGGATAGCCAGGAAAATCCCTCCATGATGGCTACCAAGCAGTCACAAGATACATTCAGTTCTGGTGTGTTGAGTTACTAGGCTTGGCTGGAGGAAGTGTGCTCTCTGGGCTAGTGCAAGAGGAAATTAGCCCTCAGAAAGATTTTACCGAGTGGTTATATAGATTTAATAGAGATGGACCTCACCATCCTCCAGCAAAGACAGAATGACTGCTGCATCAATCCTTTCCAGACACTTGTGCTTGGATTTGACGTAGCAATGAGAAGGATCTCATCAATTAGGTTTCAAAATGGAGATATGTAAATGTGTTAGCACAAGGTAGAACTGCAGTTTATTGGAAACACACTGGTCTAACAGGTTATCTTAGACACAGGCGTGCTTTCAAGGGTGCCTGGAATTGTCCATCTGCATATATAAAATAAGAAGTGAAAGGAGGACTGTAAGTACATAAATGTTCAGACCAAGACTTCATTTAACACAGTAGTCTGTTTCCAATACGTAGGGAAAAGGACACAAGAATTAGACAAGATTCCTTCCAGCATTCAGTATCTGCAGCTGATACAGCTGGAAAAAATGGACGAGTTTCCATCTATCTTCACCACAGCTGGGATAATAAATACTACTACTTTTCCCTTAGGACCTTGCATCCACATATTATCCTTGCTACAAAACTGTTCTTATTGTCTAAAACAAAGAGCTGAAATATTTCCTTCAATAGTCCTCGTTCATTCCATTCATATAGGAGGATGACATTTATCCCTGGTGACTTTTCGGTGGAAAAAGTCTATTTTTCCCCCAACTCTATTTTTCAAAAATAACATGTAAACATATCAAAATCTTCCAAAAATAGTTTAAAAAAAAAGACATCAGTTGGGCCTGATTTCTCCTACTCCTGCCCAGTTTTACTGTGTGGGAGGTATCTGTGTTATTTTAATAACAAATCTGATGTAGCTTTCTGTCTTTCTTTGATGGTCTTTTTCCAGGACTGAAAGAATTCATATCTTGTTTTGGAAGAGCAGCTAAAGGCTGCTTGATGGTCACTTCACATGATGGACTTAAGGTCTGCTAGCATCTGAATTGTGTTAGGCTGGAGATACAATAACTGTCAAGAACAGAGACAGGACATTTGAAGTAGCATCAAAGCACTGAGAAAGACAAATACACTGCCGGGGGCTAAGGAGGAGATGAACCCCCATGCCTGTCAGTAAGGCTGAAATATATATTAATTCTGCTTTTCCTTTCTACTACGCAAAATCAAAAAATAAGTAGGCTTGTTTTGGAAAACAAAAATCCCCAATTATGGGCTGGTTGAATAGATTTAGGTTTCTTTGGCTTCAGTTCAGTGAGAAATAAAGATGTGGAAGACAATGTGGAATACAAGTCTGGACTCAGGACTCTACCTTCAATGTCAATGGGAACTTAAGGTCTGGCCATATATTGGCAACACCTTGAAGGGGACTTCACTAAGGAAGGAAATATACTGTGACAATCCATTTTTGCAGTATAATGCTATAGCTATGATGGTGTTGGGATATGACAGAAGGTCTTTTTTCTTTCTATGTCAACATATACAGTAAAAAATGTTATGTCTCCATAAAAATATCAACTTACTGAAAACACAGGGCAGATGTGAAGGGAAAAAAAAATTAGCAAGATTGCAAAATTGCTTGCACTTAAAAAAAATTCATAAAAACATAAATGGCTAAATAGAAACATTTCATAGAAGTTCTACAAAAATAAAAAAAAATCAAGGCCTCAAAGGCCTTGTTTTAATCAACTGTGCTAGTTTACAGATTTAGCTCATCAGCCTGATTTCTTTCTCAGTCCCTTCTTCTGCCAACCTACCCTTAATCGCCAGCATGCTAACTGAAACCATAAATGATCTCTGAGAGACTTGTTTGCAAGCAAAATCAGTGCCTGCCACAGCATGGGATTCTTGTAATTAGGGCCTTAATTCCACTCCTGCCATCAGCGGTCATCCTAGATTAACACATAAATGACTTTTTAATGCAAAGAAACACTCTTAAAACAAGATATTTTCTTACTTCATCAGCAAGCAGGTGTATGAAAGATATTCAAAGCAATCAGATGGAAGGTTTAAAAGAGAGTCAGTTCACACAGCACTCAGGGCAGAAATGTACCCATTAGAGTTATAACAAACTAAGACGTGTTCCCTGATGCATAACTTCTTTGGTGGACTCTTCTCCCGAAAGTCTCTAGCATCCTTGTGTTTTGAGCATATCCGGTGTAAGCTTATTAAATTGTTCCTCTGATTAACTTGATAACATGAACTCACAGTTGGACTTCACTGGTCAGAGTTGGATTTTGTTGTTTTATGTTCAAACAGTTACAAGAAAAAAAATGCTCACTGGGGGAAAAGTTCCCTGATGTTTAAGGAAGATCAAACAGTCTCCATATATTAGCCAAGCTTATTACATAAAAGGCATAAGTGAAGTGTCCTGAAGACAAACAACATCTCCATGCACACACACACACAAACACACACAAAAATAAAACCTAAGGCTCTGCTGTCTGCTCAGCCCCAGAAGGGCAGAAGCTGGAGGCACAGGACCAGCCCTACTGCAGAGACACAGCACATTTCAGTAGCCCTTGCTACATCACCTCAGAAGGACCTTTCCTATTCTCCAGGAGCAATAGGAATACAAAAACCTGCAACTCCCTCACCTTGTTTCTCGGGTCTCTCATGCCACATTCCTTTTGAAGGTGTTATCAGGCTTCATTACTTCAGGAATAGGACAAACCACTCAATTTTGGTTGTACTGCTGAGATATCTTCAGCAATGCATGTGGCTTTTTAATGATGCACTGGAGCAGTAGAGAAGTTAAAGACCGCAAACCAGCCTGGTAGCTTGTTAGAGTCCCTGCTAAAAGACATTTGCCTCTATTCTTCTTCTTCTTTTTTTTTTTTTTTTTCCTTTCCCTTTTTCTACAGGAACTTTGTTTCTATGACTCATAATTTCCTTGTCCAAAGGACTTTACATAACAGAAAGGTAAATACGACTTTGGTTGGTACAAACCAGCCCTGCTGGCCTGGCCTAGAGACCAAAGTTGGGTTGATTTAAAAAGATTAATGACATCATCTTTTCCAAATAGAAAATAAAAATGAGCACACTTTAGGAAAGAAACTCTCCATGCATATAATTTATCAGCAAGTGAATAAAGAAATGCCTACAGATTTACGCAGAAAACCATGATTTTTCCCTTTTTCCAGGGCCTACTTCTAACTACGTTAAACATGGAACAATTGTCCCCAAGGTCTGTTTAGGCTGAACATCATTGCTACTGCTGTTTCAGACTTGCAGAAAAGAGTGTGCTCAAAACCTTTGCCTTTTCCTGTTGTGTTTGCCATTCTAATGAAAGATACCACCTCTGTTTCCAGACTTCGCTTCATTAAAGCTGGAAGCAATCTTGCTGTTGAACAAGGTCAGATTTTTAATGTTGCCATCATACACAAAGCAGATAATGGACATGTGAGTCAAAGTTACTCACAAATATGCCCTTTTCAAAGTGAGGTCCATTGGATCTCATTAAGGCAGAGACCTGTTGCATATGAATTCAGTGGAAAAAAATGTCCTGAAGGTTACAGAAGGAGGATTTCTACAGGTTGTTCCAAAATTAAATTGGAATCATACTGCAAACAAGAGCAAAAGAAGAAACAAAAGTTTTCCCCAACAGCTGTCATATTTGCCTAGCTTTATTGTTGTGGTAGATAGAGCACTAAAGAGTCAATTAATTCTCTTCCACAAACATACCCTCTAATTAGTGACTGCTGTTTCTAGACTGAATAGGCTGTAAACATGGCAAAGTTTGTCTTCACTGGAAGGTAAATATATACAAAACTGTGTATATACTTTTATGAAAACAGTCAGCGATGTATATATTTTCTATAGCTTATATACTAGATAACTATTTACACTAAGTGTATGGCTTACTAGGGTCATCTGCCATTAAATCTTTTTGCAGTGCTTTTGTCATCTGATAAGAAGAAAGTACATCTATCTAATTTACTTTGTAGATGGCAATTCTACAGCTGTAGAATTTCCATTTTGTGTATTATTATCATCACATAAGATGATATTAGGACAGTACCTGGAAGCTTTGACCACCTTGTGGTCCCTCTGTTGAAGCCGCTCCATCTTTCATCAAGTTCCCTTAACTACATGGCAGGAAGACTAGAAATGGAGCTGTGTGATAAGCAGCCACGTTCAGGTGAACCTATCTGCTTTTGGAAATGGAGCAGCTCTGGGATGGCTCAGTATTTGGCTGGGAGAGCAGCTGGGATTTCTGGAGACCTTGTGCTCATCATGTCAAGGAGCTGAGGTTGAACATTAGAGCATAGAGTTGCCTGAGTTGGCTCTGTAGTTTGGTGGAAAGTGATGAAGAAAAGAGAGAGGATGGGAACATCAGAGGCGTCCGGATGGCGCTTCAGGGCTGTCCCACCAGCCGTGCTGGTGGTGGGAAGCAAGGAGGGAGCCGTCTGCCTCCTGAGCTTCTGCAAAGATGCAGCTTCTCAAAAGCCCTGCTTTCAGCAATCCCGTCTTTGCTTTCCCATCTCACATTCTTAAGCTTGGGAAAGCATCCACGCTTATCACAAATACATTACATTCACAAACTCTGCTGCGCACCTCGTTGACCATTCCCATTTCTGCCTACTTCCAAAAACCTGCATTGCTCAAGACCCAGTTGAAGAAATTCTCCCCGAGGCCATCGTCATTCAGAGGGACTGAATCAAAGCTGCTGCCTGTCCGACCTCGCCAAATCCCTGACTGATGTGTCACAGGACCGGAGTCACCTTTTCCCGGTCCGCGGTAGGACGGGATGACTCGAAGAGCCCCGGTGCCCTCTGCGGGCGGGAGGAGGGACGGGTCCCGGTGCCTTCAGCGGATCCGCAGCTCCATCTAGTGTCACACAGCCAAACAGCGAGGGAGTGAGCGAACGGCCAGAAAGCAAGGGAAACACCCCCGAAACCCTCCTTGGTGTGTGGAGCACGTCTTAGCAAGAATAGACAGGGGTTTGCTCCTTCGGAAAAGGTTGTCTTAACGTATTGCAGCCGCAGGTCTTTTTTTTCCCACAGCTTTGCAAGGGATAATTGATGTCTCCAGGAGCTGGAGATACTGAGCGGCTCACAGGAGCAATGTTGGGGCTGAGCTTTCTGAGCCGAGGGCAGAACTTTGGTCTTTTAGTGGAAAGCACAACATCAGAAGTCAATGGGAGCAAGGCTGAGTACTTGGGTTTCCCCTTCCAGAGCTGAGTATCTTAGGTATGTTCCGGAGAGTTACATTTCAAAGAACAACTATAAAAATGTAAGTACCACAGTCCAAATTACAGTTCTAAAAATCTCTGCACAGAATGGGCCAGAAGTCCGTAAACACATGATGTTATTTTTTTCTTGGTTTTAATTAGTCTTTTTGTTCCTAGAAGCACTTAGCCTCCATGTGTTGAGGGAGTTTTAGCCTTCCTCATAGTAATGTCCAATCCACACCCCAAACTTGACACCACTTTGACATTGAAATTCTTTGACATCCTTCTCGGAGACTTCTAACGGGCTTGCAGATGTTCTCTGAGGTCACCTAGTGATGCAGGATGCAGAGGGCTTGTGGGAGTGCAGTTCTGCCTTCAAAGAAATAGATGTATATTTAGAGCATTTACACATCTCGGGAAATAACGCAGCGTAGCCATCTCCTCAAGCCTGTCTGGAATCAAGTTGACCTTTCCCAGTGAAGCAGGTTTGCCCCCGATGGTGTGCTGCCCTGTGTTGGGAGCACTTTCCCTCCATTCTCCTCTGAAGCAGTGACATTATGCAGAGAAGAATAAGTCGCTGTACTCAATGTGAGCTGACTCATGCCCAAACCTGTGGTTACTGCCAACGATCACGAAGATGTACAAGCATTTCTGTGTGAGCGCCATATAGGCAGGCAGAGGTCGGATTCACTGTACTTAGGACTTGAGAAGCAAAACTGATTTTATGCCCAGTGGTATTTGTTCAATGTGTGCAAATACAGCCACATAAATAACTGACTTTGTGTTTAGTTTTCATTAGTGAGAAATTAGGAAAAATGTTGGTTTTAAAGTCAGAGTCAAATGTGAATGTACCTGATACTTTTTTTCCCTGTTTGAAAGATTGCATGATTTCATTTACATTTGAAGCTCTTCTTGATCTCTTCAAATCTAAAGGTTTGAGATTCCTCAAAGATTACAGAAGATAAAGCAAACCAAAAGTTTTTGGAGCAGTTGCTTACTCTAAATCTGAAAAAAAAAAAAAAAAAAGGCATTTTACAATGTGGGATCCCTCAATTCTTTACTTTTAATTTGTATGTTTATTCAGCTGAAAGAAAATTATGAAATTAACATTATTTCACCAAATGGTTCAGTCAATCCAAATCCTTATTTTTCGAAGAATGACCATTCATCTCAAAGAATACCGCACATTAGTATAAAGACAGAAGTACCTTTTTTTTTTCCTAATTAATGGCTTATAAATGATTTATTTGGTCTGTTCCTCTATTCTTCCCCAAACGCCCCCAACAAACTGGGTAGAGGGACCAACAGTGCCTCGATGCAAAAACAAGTGAAATAATTTCCACCATTTTCAAGTAACCAAATATTTCATGAATAACAAGGGTGTCTGTACAGATGAAGCTTTATTTGCTGACATATATGATACCACTATGTGATCTTTTCCTATGTCAGCATTGCTTCCTGGCCAAAAACGGCACCCTTTACTCAGTGTTTAGTTCTTTTAGATCCTAAATAACACTGGTAGTTCTGTGACTAGTGGAAACAGTGAAGGATTTTATTTTATTTTTTATGAAAATGAACCTGAAAATTTGAACTCTTATGTGATTTCTGTGATTTCTAAGTTTTGGTCTCATGCACTGTTCTTGCCCTCAATAGGGAGCACTACAGAGGTCATGATCCACTATACGATTCCTTATTTTCCTTATACTGGTAAAAAGTAACAGTATTCAGCCTCTGTTGCTTTGTCAAGAGTGGCTGGAATGGGACAACAGATTTCAAAAATTTTTGGGAAAGCAGGTAAGAGCACACAAGTAGAAAGGGATCGTGCAAGTCTTCTAATCAAACCCATTTTTCTCGACATTTCTTTTCACAGTACGGGAGCAGTTCAGGTATGAAAAAGTGGCTATCTAATTGCACTGGGAACATCGAGGGGTATCTCAGAGGTCTCCACAAGGCAGACGGATACAGCGCTGCAGTTAAGAGATTGTACTGGGGGAAGAAGGAGAAAGGGGGGACCTTCGGAGTTATGGCATTTGTCTTCCCAAGTCAGTTACGCATGATGGAGCCCTGCTTTCCTGGAGATGGTTGAACATCTCCCTGATGATGGGAAGTAGTGAAAGAATTCCTTGTTTTGCCTTCCTTGTGCGCGTGGCTTTTGCTTTCCCTATTAAACTGTTTTTCTTTCAACTCATGAGTTTCTGCGCTTTTACTCTTCCAATTCTCTTCCCTGTCACGGGGCGGGGGGGTGTGGGGGGAAGGTTCGTGAGCTGCTGTGTGGGGCTGAGCTCCCTACTGGGGTTAAACCTCAGCAGAGATTTTCTGTCCTTCTGGAGCAGCAGCTGGAGGCCAGGCAGAATGTCCTCGAGTATCTCAAACGGGGCCAGATGTCCATCCTTAGGCACTTGAATCACTCTTTAAGTAGTTGCCTGGGAAAAAAAAAAAGATTATTTTGTCAGATTTATTGTGGGAATACTTCCTTTTTGTTTTGACTTGGAGGGTTTCAGTGAAACATTTAAACTCCTTCCTAAGAAAAAAACTCAGAAAAACCACAGGCACAAAAAAGTTACAGTATTCTGGGGAGAAAAAAAAAGAAAAGTTGTATCTAGTTGGAAAACTTATAATCTAATTTTAAAGCACAGTTCTTTGTTTAAAGTTGTTTTGGAAGTGGGGTGAGGATGAAAGGACACTTAATTTAGGTTATAGACTGCCTTCCTTTGGTGGAATTCTGCTGGATTCAGTGAAAAAATAACCAATACCTCTGCCTTCAGAGCTAGCTTTGGATACTGCATTAGAACTAAGTTCATACTTTGAGGTACAGTTATGAGCCAGACATAGTCCATAGAGCGTCTCCCCAAATATCAGCTTGTTGGTCTGGTTGCAAATGCCTTCAAAGTGTGAGCGAACACTTTCCATGGATGGGATACCTACACCCTTTCTCAAAAGCCCAGAAAACAATAAAATCTGATGATTGGTTTTTTTGTTATCAGGCTGATTGGTTCTGCTCCAAAAAAGCCCATTGTCTAGGAATCTTTTATCTATGACTTAAATGGTCTGTTCTTTTTTGCTTTGTCATTAATATTTATGCACCAGCAGATCTTTAAAGAGTTGGCTGTGTACAAACATTTGCCAAGTTTATAAGTGTGCTTTACATAGATGTTTCTTGGTGTACCTAAACTTCTGTAATGGGTTCCGTCATAAAGATGAGTGCTTATCAGTTTTGAAATTATTCCATATGATTTCTGTTAGCAGGTGCATGCTAATAAGCCATCTAACTGTTTTCTTACACCTTTCTGAGCTCAAAACACCTTTCCAAGTGCTTGACTTGTCTCAGTTTTGCACATACAGGTAGCATTTACATTCTAACACTTTGCAGTATTTGGCCCCTACTTTCTTGTTCTAGCTTTGCAGTGGTATGAGGAGATAAACTAAGGTGATATATACATCAAAGAGGCTTTTAGGTATCATTTTTCATTTACAGTATGTTGATATTTAACATGCAACATTTGGCATGTTGTGATTTTCCATGAATTTTACTTAAAAAATAGGGAATTAAAAAAACCTAGGCAAATTATTCCTACTTGTTCTGAATTTTTTTTTTGGTTCACTTGTATACTTGAAGGGGAAAAAACAACCAGGTCAGCCTGAACATCTTTTCCATTTATAAGAATTAACAGCAAGCTGAAAAATCAATTATTCCTGCTCCTCCACTTCAAAAATCTCAGTTCAGTAGTGCCCTCACTTGCACACACTTTTTCTTTTTCTTCCTAACCAACAGCACTTGCTCACTTCTAGCATGAAATGCAGGTGTCAGCTCCCTGTCAGAGGTAAGACCTTTGTCTCTGCACAGGCAGACGAGTGCAAACCAGCACAAAGCTGTTAATGAGAGGTGATGTCAACCCATCTGCTTGTCAGGTCTCACTGCAGAAGACAATGTACCAGGGAAGAAAGTACCCTGAGTAGCATCGAGGGAATCTGCACGGGTTGCCTGTATTACCAGCGTCTTTAAAGGTCACCAGCTATTTTTGCCTTCTTTTTCTCACTAGATCCTTGAATCCTCTGCTGCATAAATCTCTTTTGGTTTAATCCACCACTGCAGCTGGTACAAACCACAAACAACACTTGGGCACATACCACCAGCCCCTCAGACTCTTCAGGCCACTAAGTAGTTTCACATTTAACCAACACGGAAGAGGACAGTCTTCCTCTTGCTGCTTCGTGTTTCATGAAATGTCTTTTTAATTATGGTGATTCTACCTCGGTAGCTTTTCCACTATAATAAGCCCTCCACTGTCAGGAGGAGAAACAATAATAACAACAAACCCTGCATTAGGAGGAAACATTTAAGTCCTTGATACAAAGCTCACTGCCATCTATTAATTAACAGAGGCCACAGGAGCTGTTTTCATGGTTCTCGGAAGAGAATTGTATTTGCAACTGATAGTTATAGCCCTTATAATAGCAGGCTGCAGAAATAACCTACTAATCACCTGATCATTTCAACCTGAATTAAGGTGGTGATGTTTCCAAGAAAAGATCTGAGGATGTGTACCCAGGCCAGACCTGTACTCAAGGATGTAATCACGTCTCTTTTCAGGACTCATATGCCCGCCTGAAAAGCAATTCTAAGAATAAACTGACAGTGCAGAAAAGGCAACGTTGTTTTGTGCGTTCACCTTCGCCTACCTTCTGCTTCTATTATTTCATTTGATTTGCTGGTTATTATTTGCATCAAGAGGTGCAGCTTTAGCAGCAAGTGTAAATGGGAGGGCTGTTGTTTTATTATTTCCTTAATAATATCTCAGAGAAAATTCAGGGCCTCTTAATGGCGAACATTATAATAAAACATTATTGCTCAAAAAGCTTTTATTTAAATAGCTGAACCAACCTTCCGGTCCTGAAATATTTAAAATGAGAAAATGCATTGGCTTGTTGGTTTTTGTTGTTTTGTGGGGTTTTTTTAAAGCTTAAGAGCATGAAAAACAGTGGTACACTTCAGCGCAAAGGCATTAATAGCTGATTCTTTTCTCTGACAGTGGCTGTAGCAGAGAGCTCAGTAAAGGTATAAGAGCACAACAACTGTGCAGTGATTCTTCCAAGAATACCTGGCTGACTTCCAGCAATTCACAGCTGAGAAACGTCTGAAAAATGTTCTGGGCCACATTGGCAAATGGCTTAATTATTTGTTGCACAAGTCAATCACTTTAAACACAATGTATTAGGCTCAGCTGGTCACATTTGAATGCCTGTTCGCCCATTTGGCGCTATAAATTGACAACTTACTGCTATTAAAAGTAGGTATTTGTTAAGGATGGTGTGTGATTTCAGTTTTTTTCATCTGTTTGCATCTTCATTATCTTCATCAATCTCCTCCAGTGTTTTAGCTGGCCTGTGTGTCAATCTTGACTTTCCTTACAGATTAGAGCAACATTAGAGAATTTTTTCACCAACACTATTGTAAGGATTTTGTGATGGACTTGTTTTCTATTTTCATTTTTCACAATTATTTTCCCTGAGAGAGAAAGAAAAAGTAGGGAAACAATCACTTTCCAAATCTCTTCAGGTGAATATTGTACATTACAGACACACAAAAAAAGCCCAAATATTGAAATAATCACTGTAATTTCTGCATCAGGAAAGTAAGACCAGAAGCTAAGGCAGTGTCATCAGAGAATGTAAAAGTACCATATGCCTCAAGCTTCAAGTCAAAGTTATTTTGTCAGTATGCAAGAATTATTCACCAGTTTTTTAAATAATTAATCCTGGAGAATTAAAGCCTGTTCATAAAACATTAAATAACAGGAAAAGGGGTTCAGTGAATATGTATAAATGATGACCTGTTTGCCATGTTCAGCACAGAAAACCAGCTATTATAAATGGAATTATACCTGTTCAAGTGGAACCCGATAGTTTTGTGTTCTCTGGCCTGACCCTGGTAAATCTCGGGGGGTTTTTAATAGTTTTGAAACATTGTCAGAAAAAGCAGAAGGCGGCAATCAATTGTCTTTAAAAGAAAGGAAATTTTGGACAAATAAGCGAGTTCATACAATTGGATTTTCCAAATGGCAAAACCTCACAAACACAAAAAGTAAGCTTGTCCCCACTCTGTGCTTCGTGGCACACTTACGTTGCTTCTTATTCCTGCTCCCCTGGGAGTAAATCAATTGTAATGCTGAGTTGTTTTTTGTGTAGAGTCTATTCATAAATTCCTGGGTATAGATCAAGCCTAATGCTGACTTGGTTTTCATGCAGCTATATTTCGTAGCTATTTACAATAGGAATTTTTTTACCTTACTCAACTAATGCTGTTGAAAATAGCTTAATTCTCTGAATATAATTGTGCAATACACTCACTATTGCACAGTTTTCTCCCAAAAAAGCCAAAACCACCCTACGGTTGAATTACATCATTTTTTTAACGGAAAGAAAATGGTTTTGACGCCTTTTGTCACACAGTTTTATTTTTGTTATTTATAACGGCCCCTAGAAAAATAAGAGTAACATTGGGCAAGCTCTACACAAGAACATAACTAGAAAACAGCATCTTCCCCACATACTTATAATAAAAACAATGTAGTCAGCTTTTGATCATCTAGAATTACTAAATCAAGCAATGGTTGATTTGTTAGACAGGATTCAAATAATGTCACTTGAGTTGCAGGATTAGCTCACGTGGCATTCTGCTTCCACTACTACTGTTTTCTTAAAATAGGGATGTTCAAGTAGCACTCAAAATTGCATCCACTTACCCTTAATACGTCATATTGTTAAGCTACTGCAAAAAATATTTCATGACAAAAAATGTAGCAGATACAGCAATAAAAGATACAATCTATTCTTCTGAAATGTTAAGTTTGCTCAAAACAGAATCTCACTTAAGCAATGACTACAGCCTTAATTTGACCCCAGATGGTATTATGACTTGCTGATTTGTCAAAAGTTTAAACAATATTCTCATTTTGAGTAAAATCAAGATTTCTTTTTAATTTCTTTGTAAATACCACGATATTGACAAATGTAATTTTTTACAGTTTTCCTGCAGATTAGTTAAACTGTTGCAGATCAGTTAAACTGTTACAAGTTCACAAATTTTGCAGGATAAAAACCCTTCTTTGTTTCATTGGTCTATTCCTGGGGGAAGTTCATGGATTTTTCTTCCTGCACTTCAGATTCAGAGGGTAAGGTAATAATTACCCGGTGCCACCACACTTGTGTTAACATGAAATAAAAAACTAGCTCTACAAAAAATAGGATCCCATAGTATTTTTGTCACGTATTTTTCATTAAGAGATGTTCTGCCACTAACAAATGGACCCGTTCATTGATTATTAATTTGGACTGTGATTTTAGCTAGATATGTTATTTGAAATACGGTTTTCATCAAATCTGAAAGCAGTCATTTGAAAACCCTTTGACAGCCATAAGATTTTTCTTTATGTATTTAATCTCCTCAGGGCAGGGGGGGAATCTTTTCTACTAGAACAGGAAAGAGAAAGAAAGGTAGGGAGGGAAGTGGGAATAAAGAAGAGAAGAGAAAAAGATCTCCCTGTAGTAGTTTTCATAGCCAAAGCTGATGGTGGTTTTTTAATATATTTTATATTTGATCCTCTCTCATTATTAGCCTGTCAGATACTGTTTGTAACAGGAAACACTTCAGCCCTTAAGAGTCTGAAGGGATTGCTGTTTCTCAGATGCGTGGTAGCTTAGATTGTGCGGTGACTTACATGTGCTCCTCAGGGAAGCGTTCAGGGAATACACTTTGCAGCATCCACTTTCTCAAACTCTAGGTATGTTAGATAAGGGGAGGGTCCCTCTAGGTACCCCATAGCCAGTAGAAAAAGAGAGAGATGCCCTTCCACAAAGTAGTTCAGAGCAGAAGCCTAACTTGGGCATTCCTGGGGACTGAGTCTCTTTAGAGGAAACTAATATAAGGCTTTCATCCAAGATTAATATTAATGGAGGTATTCCACAGTTCTCCTTCCATAGGTCAAACATGTATGTTGACAGAAGTAGGCTGGTGTTGATATGTTCTACATAGATACCAACAGAATTTTCTATTTAATCCTAGAGATTTGATGACCTTCCTGTTTTCATGAGGTGGTTATTTTTTAGGGCAAATACTAGTGCTCTGATGACTGCGACTTTTGCTGGAAGACCTACAAGAAAGTTTCATCCCTATAAGACTTGATTCTGCCCCATTTGAGGGTTGTGACTCAGAAATCTTTAGCTACAGCATTTTGCACTCCCAGAAATTGAGTCAACTAATTTCCCCCTACGCATAGCTTGCAGTTCTTGGCCTTGAGCACACACAGTTTCCCTCACAGGAAAGCTTTTGGTTCCTGTTATGATTTCATTTTTCTTTAGTTCTTCTTTTTCAAAATGCCAGCACTCAGAATAATGAGTCTCCAAGGGGTAGATCACATAGAGGGTTTATGTGTTCGATTCATTTAATCAGTATAGCCAATGGCATACAGGATCCAATTGGTCTAATGTTAAAATAAAAACACAAGAAAAAATCAGGAAAAAAAAGACACTTAAGCATGTCTGCTTTTCTTCTTTCATTACAAATAAAGCTATGGCATGAGAAGCTCAGCTGTACGTATCTACAACATAAAAGCTTAAAGAAGGTGAGAAGAACCTCATACTTTCTAGGATCAGGGACAAATTCATCACCTAGGAATGGTGGCTGAATATATATCAGAGTTCTGTCTTTGTATTTATTGCTATTTAGATATTTTGCATTATTTTTCTAATAACCGGTCGTTAAAAAAAGTCAATGTGTTTACATGCTACAATCTTGTTCTGTGTGTAATTCTTAGCTAATCAAAAGGTAATCAATTCTTAGCTAATCATCCTCCTAGATGGCTCTTCTTTACGCTGTCCTATGACTATGAAGAAATTGGCCAACTCATCAAACTCGTACATAAGGTGTTTGTGTCACACCTATGTATCACCTTCCTTACATTGTTCCTCCCAGAAGTGATGCTTCTTCTAGACATTAAAAACTTTTGTGAATATATTTGCACTCTTATCATCTCCTGAAAACACATGGGTGTGTTTGTCTGAGTTAGTTGGCTGAGTAGTAGCAGCACACACATTTGCTGTAATGCTTACTGTGTTCCTCTCGCTTCATCCACAGGCTTTGAAGGATGTAGTAATTCTGCATCTAGTTCGGTCTCTATTGACTCTTTGCCCTCACTTCTAACAGTGTCAGGTTAGGAAGGCATTTTCTTCAGAGAAGGGCTATCTGCATGGCATGAAAACAAGATAATAAGGAGGGCCAGGAATAGACAGAAGCATTGGTGTATTCGTGGCATCTATGTTGTTTCATTGTTAGCATATTACCCGGCATGGTTTGGCCTAGCACTCTTCTTGATCATGTCTGGGCACAGCTCAGGTGATAGCACAGTCCAGAGACTGTTTCTAATGGATGGTGAGGATGAGGCTGGGCTCTTTCTGGGGGAAAGAGAAGCTGGCCATATGGACAGGAACTGTCTCTAACACTTGCTCTTGCAGCCACAGAATGGGCCCTTGCCCATTTTGATTTGCTAGAGCAGACGTAAGCTTTGGACCTGATCCAACTCTCAGAAAGCCCTTCCCATGGGTTTGGGGTTTGGTTTGAACTGAGCACGATATGATATTTCCACAAAGCTGAGGGACTAGGAAGAGACACTAAGAAGATCATGTTGAATGACAGGAAGAACTGGAACACATCAAGAACTTTGTTGTTTAGAAAAATTAGTGGTGGAAAGACAGTCTTCTATTCATTGTTCAGAGAAAAGTTTGTCTCTCGGTGTATATCCATGACAGAGCTGACCACATTTCCTTACATTTAATGTGAAGAGTAACACAGGAAGGCACAGCAACAACTATTCTACCATAATTTTTGACAGCAGAGCACTCTGGCTTGCCACTGCCAGAAATGTTGTGTAGATCCCACAGATCTCCTGACACAGCTCTTGTGACAGATCTGCCCTCCTTATCATCTGCCCTTCCAAAGCTTGTTTCAAATAGCCTTAATGTATTGTGCTAGCACTGGGATCATTAGAAGTATGCAGTAATATCTCCCATTGAAAGAACGGAAATGAATGACACCAACAACACTTATTCAACCACTAGTGTTTCTATTAACATCCATCTCTAAAATCTCCACAGAAACTGCATCCTATTATGAGTGGGTATTTTACCACATCTAGGAAGCTGAAGAAGAAAATGAACTTTGGGACCCTTTACGTGTTCTCAGCTCTTTAGTGAAGGGACTAGCACTGTGCTCATAAAGTCATGGACATCATCCCTTTCTTATTGGGAGTCCAACTGTGAATAGTACAAAATTTAGTTATGTAGTTCCCTGTAATATGCAGAAATACAACACGCAAGAAACAAAAATCTAATTATAATGTCCCCTCAGCAAAAGAGCATATATATTTTTTAGGTGAGATTGAAGGGACTGCTTTAAATAAAGGAACTGAAATCATCGATGAAGCGTAGTATAACCAGATAATGCAAGAATGCAAGAAGCTTAGCGTCCTAAGGAGAAACAGTTTGTGATGGTGTGAAAAACAGGTTTGGGTAAAGGAGTGCAGCTAGGCCTTGTTGTAATTGAAAGCGTCTTTGAGAAACACATAGCATGGGATTCATCTTACCGAAGATGAATGTTAAAAGTCAACCATTTAGGTTGACTAGCCAAATGTCTAGTCTGGCTGGGATTTATTTATTTGATTTCAGGGCTTGATTCATTTGCTCGCACACAGGAATCTAGGTACATTTACACAGGTAGCCTCAACCTGCCGTGCCTTCTGTGCCCATGTTTCATATCTGCCAGCCTCCTGTGAATGTTAAATATACTAAGGCATCTCAGTTGCCACTAGTCACCTATTATTGGACAACTTAATTGAGCCCTGAAGTGTATAAAGTTATATGGGATCTTAGCCAATACAGTCAATGGAGTGTAAAGAACCATTCAACAGGCTACATGAAGGTCCCATTTTAGATGATTATTGACCCCAATGGAAGCTTAAACATCCAACCTGCATCTAGACACCTACATGTTGATATCTAAATTTCTCAATGTCTTTAACAAACTCCACCTCTCATCTCCCTTTGAAGTCACTTAAAAGAGGCAGAATGGCTTAGGACTCTGTACGTCCCACCACTATATAGTACAAATGAGTTTCTAACAGGAACTTTCTATGTTGTTCCCATAACTGTAAAGGAAGCCTAGCTAATTAGTTTAGACTGGCTATTAACCACAGCAGGAGCTCACTTTTCCACCTTACCCACCCAGATAGATGCCTACATTAGGTATCCATACCAGTGTGTGGAATTTCACGCCTAAAGTAAACATCTACATCTGAGTGATCATCCTATCCTCTTTTTAGAGATGGTGGAGAGGAGTGCACCCTGAGGAACTGATTATCTTGTCCTCTGCAAACACCTAAATTATGTCAAGCAAATTGCATTCAAAGGTGTCTGTGACTGTGAAAACAACCTGGAATAATCAGTTCACATTTACACTCTTAATGTCTGAAATGAGATGAGACAAGTACTACTACAAAGGTGTGAGATAAGCTACCTGTCTGAGCCCCCTCTATAGTCAGTGGTGAAATCAGAATAATCAAAGAGAAAAGTCTGGACAAAAGATGCCCTTCTCTCTGTTAAACATAAAAGAAGCAGACACCAGTATACACCAGTAATTGATCTTCTATGATGTTTTTAAAAATAAGTTACTCATGTTTACTTATCTTCTATTTGTAGGCTCAACCTATGCCTAGGAGAAACATGGATCTTTTCTTGGCCCTTAGAAGGGAAGCAAGCTTAGTCTTAAAACCGCATTTTAGCAAATAAAAAAATCAGTGTTCTACTTACCTTGAAAAACAAACAGAAATTAGTCTGAATTGAAATGGCCAGAGGAAAGCAAGAAAACAAATGAATAATATAATGCATAAAACTATTTCTGAGGACAGGAACAGCTGGTTTGTCAACTCTTTAGAGACTATTAATAGGAATGAAGATTGCATTGTGTGTCACTGGAAAAAGTAACTTCCCTTAGGTTTCAAAAAATGACTTTCTTATTCAACAAATAAGATACAATAGAAATAGAGAAGGGATCACTGACAGACTTTTTTTTTTTAAGTAGAAATACTGAAAAGATTAAGGGAGTTTATTTTTAGAAGGATCTAAATAGTATGTTTGTGGTAGATAAGTACAGACAAGATATATTTTTCAAATTCAGAAAGCATCTTACATGCTTGGGTGGAATTAAGTTGACAGATGAAAACATGTGGGACAGAATCCACACGAGTCAAGTGTCCATGATTGCATGGCAAAAATCTGCCTGTATTTCTGTGGTGTTCCTGGAGTCAGGCCAGGTAGCAGTAACAGAATATGGGTACTTACGGAGTCAGAACCCCAGGACAGAGCAGAAGCCAATTCTACCCAAGAAAAAACAGTAAGTAGATAACACAGCTAGTGTATACAAAGAAAATGAATTGGACAAATTATACTCATGCAGGTCTAAGTACTTGTTTTCTGACATTTAGTGCCTTACCACTTTAGTATCTCAACAACAACCCATTTCTTCAGTTGTTTTATCTTCCTGCTTTCACCCCCCTCCCTCAAACATCACACAGAGGTCACTCTCGAGAATAAAACTTCCATCCTTTTTATATACCCTCCATTTTTTAGATACAGTGAAGCTTTGTTTTTAATTATATTTGCAATATGTTACTCAGTAATGTCATGTTCTCTCTAACCACTGGATTATGTGCTTTCTGTAATTAAAGCCTTCTTCCCATACTTCCAGGGCTTTTTGTTTTGCATCTTTGGTCAGATTTATCAAAAGATTGTTTAAAAATGTCAATAGATTCACCTTTATTCTCTGGCTGATGGCTCATATCGTAATGTGGTGCTGGTGCACTATACTTTTGTTGTCTAAGGAGGTGCTTGTACATGCACACAGAGGAAATGCAGTTGCATTTCAGAAAGAATTTTGTTATGGAAAAGCCTTACTCGGGTAGCATATGGTATCGAAAAAACATTCTCCAGCTTCTACAAAGGTTCTAAGCAGCTCAGTAAATGTCAAGTCATTTTCATTAAATGGCATCAATTGATTCAGAATATCCATGATGGGGATTAGGAAGAATCTCAGGTCTATTGCTTCATTGATTAAGTTTCATGCCAACCTGATGGCTAGGTTGCTTGTTGATGCCAACAAGAGGACATTTTTATGCACACCAGAGTAATATTCTGAGCCCAGCTTGGTGGTGTAGAGCAGTAGGAAAACAGAGCTGGTCCTTAGCTTAGCTTAGTTATCCTATAATTGCTGAAGAGAAAAAGAAAATTGCTTAGTTATAGCCAGCTTATCTGGCAAGGAACTATTCTGTGATAAGAAGCAGCAAAATGCATCAGAGCATACAAGAGATTATGAGAAGTATGGTTACTTTCCTGCATTATTTCATTATTGGATCTTCTTTGGGTACATGCAGAGAAATAACAAAGGGTAGAATGAATGAAGTGAATGAATATGATAAACAGAAATTAGATTTTAGCCTAAATAAGTTTTTAGCCTATAAAAGATCTGTTTAAAGTAATGAAGGAATATAAGTAGACTAAGGAATTCAGAGACTTTAATGTAGGTGAGATTTATAACATTAACTACACTGAGATGTTACAAAAACCCAACAAGAGCAGGTTTTGTTTTCTTTATTAGCATGAACAAAAACTCTTACAAGAGGAGTTTCCAGCTAATTAATTTAAAGCTTAAGGATTGGAATGTGGCCTGGTTTTTAGATCAGCTGGAGATCAGATAGGAAAAGCAGATGGAGGAGAGAAAATACATAAGGAAGAAAGCACTGAGAGACCACTTCTGCTCGAGGAAGCAATGCCTTCTCCTAAGGACTGCTTATGACCCCCATATCAAGAAACTACCCAAAAAACTACCCAAAAAAAATGGTTCTCACTCGGTTTTGCTCCAAACTAGGAGACTGGTTATGATGACCTAAAAGACTTCATCAAAGTTACCTGAGAGGTCTTAAATAATGGAATCCAGTTAAAATATTTTAGACTGCAATGTCATGTGGATATTCATTTAATTGCATCTTTGTGTTTACAGTCTGACTCCTGAGAGCAATTTTTTTTTTCTTTTTGAAACACAGCAACCAAATCCCTGAGCAACATGACCTGACTTTGGAATTTGACCTATTTTGAGGGGAGGAGATGGTTGGGGCCAGATCTCCATAGGTCTCTTCTGACCTAAATTATTCTGTTATTCTGTGATCTTGTACACTCAATTTGGTTGAATACTGTTCAGCAGGAATTATAATCTGTTCTTATCCTGGGGGTATTTGATAGGCCTCTACTTTGCATTCTCCTTTGCATTAAAATCAGGAACTGCCTGATACCGTGTGGTGCCTGCCTTGTGGTGGGATCCTAAAAATTACTTACAGTGTGACAAGAATGACCTTATTGACTAGTGAGAGTTGGCCACAGCTTTAACTCATCCATTATAGATGGGGGAAAACAGTCAAAATCAGACTTCAAATGATTTTTTTAGGTTTTAATCTATTTATTTTATAACAAACTTGATTTTTGGAGTAGCATTTGAGGCTTATCTGTGCAGGTAAGTGATCAGATGCCATTATGCACTAATGAAAGACAAACATATAGGAAAGAGAATGTAAATAAGAATTAGGTTACAAATGTTATCCCACAAATCTATCCCTTTGCCTCTCTCTTTATTCTGCACAGGTTGTAGAACCGACTGTCTCTCTAGCATGAGCCTGGGGATGATATTTGATTTTAGACCCAGATTCCTTTGATTTGCAAGACTAAGGCGGGGTACATCCTGATACAAAACACTCACATTTCAGCTTTTTAATGCAGCTGTCCACACATATGTAGGTTGTTTAGATTCCCATTACAACAGAGTGATTTGGTCAGGACTATCAGGGTTCAAAGAGAGAAATTAAGGGATACCACTGACATGACTCAGTTTCTTAACCATAACTAAGGAATGCCACTCAAGGTGCCCTTGTATATCTGAAATATCTAGGTGGAGCTGTCAAACATGATATAAGACTTATAGGA
This sequence comes from Gavia stellata, assembly GCF_030936135.1. Classification (NCBI taxonomy): domain Eukaryota; kingdom Metazoa; phylum Chordata; class Aves; order Gaviiformes; family Gaviidae; genus Gavia; species Gavia stellata. The sequence goes on from NC_082599.1 coordinate 4,317,555, forward strand.
GGGCTATACACTTATGAAAAAAAGCTGCAAAAATATATATTTCCTCAAATGGCATTAGATGCCTATTTTGAGGTAACTTAGGTGAGCCTTGGATCTCCTCTGATTATACAGAACTCTTGTGTTTAACACCATTGGGAAATAATGAATGATAAAGAGGAGATGAAATACCACTTAAATCTTATCAAGAAAAAAATGCTTTTGTCATGTCCACAGTTCCTGCTCTCTCAGGCCCTGAAAATAGCTTGGTGCAATATTGACTGTGGCAAAACCCAGTACTGGTGTCTAGGTCCTATGAACCCTGACATTTAAAAAATCACTATTTTTTTTTCTTTTTTTTTTCCCCCACAAAATCCAAGCCATAGGCAAGAAGGGCTTTAGCTTCTACCTATTGCACCAAGAAATAAAGCTACATTTGAGGCATCTTTGTAACACAAGGGCCAGAAAGACGTTATGTAGCTTGTGGAGGAAATCCTTTGCCACTGCTCAAAATTTTCCACCTGAGAAGAGGGGGATGCCAAACCCCAGAAACTCCATCTCTGAGAGTCCCTAGGGAACACCACGCTGTCAGACCCACTGAAACCCCAGACCCTTTGAAAACCTGCTGCCACCGGCCACAAGCATGGGCCCATCAGCAGCAGGAGGGTTAAATCCAGCATCTCTTCTTGCACGGAGAGCATCTGCCTCCAAACACACCCTGAGAGACCAGCCTGCGCTCCAGCTCCCCGCAGTTTTGCAGGTGGGCGACCAGAGGAGAGGTTCACAGAGGTGAGTCCAAAATCCCAGGGGGATGCTGGAGAATCTCCTTCCCTCCCCTGCAAGCCTGGTCCTGCGGGGCTCGAAGGAGCCGGGCTCCCCCAGGAGGGACCCGGGTGTCCGGGAAGGGAGGTGCAAGGCTCTCCGGGGCGGGTCTTGGGTAGGTGGGGGCGGGCTGAGCCTCGGCTTTTGGCAGCTTCACCACAGGCGGAGGGAGCGGGGAGGACCCGGCGGCTGCTGCGGAGGATGCTAAGTTTGGGCTGGCTGCTGCTCCCGCTGGTGAGTGCCCGGCGGTGGTGCCTCTGGGTTCGGGGGGGTGGGGGGGGGGGGCACCGCACATCTGGCTCCTGACACTGTTGGCCACAGCTGGATGGCTCTGCCGCTGCCCCGCTGGATCCGGGGGGGATGTCCACAGAGGTAGGGTAACTTTTCTCGTAACAGGTAGAAAGAAAGAAAAATAAGGAAAGGAATAAAAAAAGGGGACAGGGATGTAGGGGGGGGAGACAAGGAAAAATATTCCTGAGTTAGAGGTTTGACCCAGCTCTTTTCTTTAAAATTTTCCAGCCCTAAGATGCTATTAATAAATGTCTTTTCATTTCCATTCATTAGAATTGCAGTTTCCAAAGGACAGAAAAGCATCCCTAAATCAGAATAGCTGTAGTATGGCTTCAGAGGGACAGAAGGGAACAGCTTGCTGTCCCAGTTGTCCTGAGAAAGGCAACTTTGCTGAAGAAGGAAGATAACTAAAAACGAATAATTCCTCCTGATGGATTTGGGACATTTACTTCTTTGAGAGGGCACTGATGTTTTTACTGCTGAAGGCATCTGCTTATAACATCACCAAACAGGAGCGTGAACCGTCTTATGCCTGCTACACACTGGAGGCAGCAGGTGAGATTGTAATGTTAAACATCAGAGAAGATATATGAGCACAGAGACACAATTCAAGCACGCATATCCCTCCCTAAGACCCTGCTCTACTGCTGGTGTTGCCTGGGCTGGTTAGCAAAAGCTAGTGTAAGTACAAGCACGGTCATATATCCTCTTTCCCCTCAATCTTCAGCCTCACAGAAGTATTTGGAAACCTTCCTATGGGCGTGAGTCCCAGGGACTCATTAATTCTAACTTTACCATTTCATAGTTAAATGTTTAGCGTAGGCTGGGATTCAGACTCTTGCTGTAGTCAAGAGGGAGACAGCCGCCTTACAGGGAAGCATTTCATCTTGTCCTGAGAAAGACAGATGGGGTGAGTGTTCCTCTAGGGCTTGTTTTCTTCCACTGATAATAGTGAGAACCTAGATGGTTACAGACTGGTCTTGACCCTTCAGTTTTAAAAGATGAAAGACGGCATGTAAATTTGCACACCTGTACCTTACATCCTCTGGAACTCGTTTTTTCCTCTGTATTTACACACCTTTATGTCCAAGTGATAGGATATAGGTCCTTGCTATATAAACCTTGTCACGTATAGTTCTTATCACATGTAATACCCTTCTTTCAGGGAAAACGAGTCAGTCTGAAGTGTTAAACTGCTATAGGTAGAGTGACTTTGGCATCTGGACTAGCCTTTTTATGCATAATAGAGGCAGAACTTATTCTTGCAGCTGTCAGCAGAGTGGAGCTAACCTGAAGTGATGTATCGTGCACATCTGTGGGCTGCCATGAATCATTTTAATGTTTTAGCATATTGCAGCAGACTGTGCCCATAATAAAAAAAAAATCTACAAACTGCACGCTCTGCGTAGCTTTTGGGCTCAAACTATTGCTCATATATGAACTCCAACTACATGTCTGGTAAAAGACAGTGCTCTAAATATCAGTGGGTTTTGTGTCTCAAACTAGGTCTTGTGGGAAGCTTTGCACCCTAAGTTAAACAGTCAGGGAAGGCCAGAGACCCATAGGATGTATTGAGTAAAGAGTCCTCTCATACTTCAAAGGATCATGTCAGAGCAGAGAAATAATTCTAGTGTGGATTCTGCAAATAATTCACTATTCAGATATGAAAATTAACCAGAAGGGTAATCCTGAAAACTTCCTTTGTGAAACTGGGTACTTTTACCTCCTATCAGCTCCACTGGGAGCTGTATGTTGCAGGATGTACTTTGTGCCTCGCAGAACAGAGTCCTTGACATTAAAAATTGCCTTTTGCTTGTAAGTGACAAGGAACAGAGAGCAGTGGGTGCTGAAATGTATAAAAATTACTTTTCCTGTCTTTAAGAGCTCAGAGTCTCAGGAAAGAGAGGATGTGGAACAGAAAAGACTGCATTCTCTGTCCTTCTTGCTGAGCTAAACTGTTCTCTTCTTCAAACACGTAACAGCTTTTCACATTTCTGGGGAAGGGGTTCAGTCTGATCTAATGAATGGAGCTGAGAATGGAAACATAGATGAGTTATCGTCGAGCTGTACATTTGCATTAACAAAGCGTTTCTTGTGGTAATAGGCACACGGATCCAAATCCGTGGCAAGATGCTGAGCTCCCAACAAAACAGAGCTGGGTGCCTAAACTTCTGATATAGCTATTATTGGCTAATTTGTGTTGGAGGGACATACACGCTTCTTCTTGGGATCCGGTCCTTGCAGACCTTAAATTCCCCTCCACAGGGCACTGGAGGTATGGAAGAATCAGACTGTTTAAGCGTTTCGTTAACCTGGAGGGAGTTAATGGAGGGAGACAGGCTCCTGTACAGTGAGTCACTCTGTCCTCAAATAGGTGTCTGAGAGAGGTGGGAGGAATCCTTCCCTGGAACTGCTTGTCTGCCTTCATTGATCGTTAAAGGAGGCTTGATGGGGGTGTTTAGATTAATCGCCTAAAATTATCTATCTAAAATTAGGAATCTTGTCATTTAGCCTCCTTCAATACTACAGGGAAGAGATGGGAACACTCCAACTACAATGGCTATGGTTTCAGTTGAGTGAACTTGCTGATGGACTTTGACATTCAGGTTTCAGTTCTTTGGGATTAGGTGACATGAACCCCACCTTTAGGCAAACATGCTACACATGCAGAAAGGGAGAAATTTCTTTTTAATTTGGAGGAATACTTGCAATAGCAGAAAAATGAGGATCCTCAGTTATTAGCGTTCTGTTATTCTTTAAGTGTTAGTGGTAATTAAACGCTCTACAAAATTTCTTTACTGAGAGAGTGGTGAGACACTGGAATAAGCTGCCCAGGGAAGTGGTGGAGTCACCCTCACTGGAGGTGTTCAAGGAACGTGTGGACGAAGCATTGTGGGACATGGTTTAGTGGGCATGGTGGTGTTGGTTGATGGTTGGACTTGATGATCTTACAGGTCTTTTCCAACCTTAGGGATTCTGTGATTCTGTGTGATTCTGTGATTTAGCATAGAGGTCATAAATTAATTTTCATTTTTCTCAAGATAATACTAATTACGTAGGGTTTATAATCAAAATAAATTAGTATGGCTGCATTGTCACATATAGAATACCTATGAGTAAATATATATATTGATATATATGGACATGTATGTATAGCAAGTACTGTTCTGTATAAGGCTATGCAGTTAAATACAATCAGATAACTACAATCCAATACACAGAGGAGCATTCAAGCATTACTCCAATGTCTTAAAAACAATCTTGAAACGATATTCCTCTAAATGACTGTAAGGCAATCAGTGTCTCAGCTTCTCTTGTTCCATAGGTAATCGAGTTAGAAAGAGAAAACAAACACTGAAAATGTCCTCTAGGTAGTCATTTTCAGTGAAAAAGACTCCTGAAATAATCTATTTAACTGGCTGAAGAGAAAGATTGGAAATAGGTCCTTACATTTGGGGTTGAAAGCTTCTGGGATCAAGACCGTGTCAGAGCTTGCAAATTGAGAGCAGGACTTTCTATGATAACTAAATATGTTGCTGGTGACTGGAGTCATGTCACTGCTGTGGTGACCTCATGCTTTCCAGTCAGTCAAAATCAAGAGTGGTAAACATGGCTTGGATATGGTAGAAACAAAGTGGATTCTCTTCTATATTTACAAGCGCATTTAAGCAGTGGACTTTTTTGCTATGTAATAAATCTTTGGTTATTTTTTATAGTTTCTTGTAGTTTTCTGACAGAACATGATGCTACATATATTACATTACAAATATCCCAGAACTACTTACAGGCCACAGTGGATAGGAAGATCCTTAGCGTGGTGATTGTGAATATAGTTGCACTGAAATGGAGAAGGGCTTGTGGAGCTCGAGGCTGGTCCCGGCTCCTTTCAAAGCACATGTGAAAACTGGCCCTGCCTTCAGGGACCTGTACTTCCCAGTCTCGAAGCTTTCTAAATAGCGTTTGGCTTTTTGAGAAAGGGGTTAAACAGATGGAAAGAGACAGATCTTACGGAAGACTTCGATGAAATACATTCAACAGTCTGGGAAGTTTATGAAAAAGGCTGAGGATTTCTTTGTCTTCTTCAGTTATTTGACTTGTTCAACATTTTTCTTGAGCCTCCTTCCATCCTATAAGACTTTCCTGTTCATCAAAATTTCAGTTGAAAAAAATGTATGCATTTCAGAACACATCCTGGTTCTCCAGACTGTGTCTTTGGCATCATTGGCCAACTTTCAGGACTGACTGAACACTTCATTGCACAGTTAAAGATGGGCAGAGGATGGAGGAGTTTTGAATGTCTTTGCTGTGCCTTTCTGTACCCTAAAATACCAGGTGAGTTTTAATACTCCAAGCTGGGAGTCAGTGTGTGTGACGCAAATGGCAGACAACTCTGGCTTTGCATAAGGGAAAGCTAAAATATTTAAGAATCAGGAGAAGCAGAGACAGGGAGAAGAGGGAGTACAGAGATGATTTCAGAGGAGATCTGAGATGAGATCTGAGACATGAATGCAAGCTATAGAGACAGAGGCAAAAAGAACAGTGATGAATATTCTTAGTAAATGATTTATGCACTTGACGCAGAACCTATTCGTGAAGGTTTCAGGATTGCACTGCATTGGAAACTAAACCAGATCACTGGAAAGACCCTTCAAGTTCTTGAAACCTTCCCATCTTGCCAATGAATTCAGCCATTTCTTTGATTTTTTATTAATTTTTGAAAAGACTAATTTATTTCTGGCTGTTTGATCCCATTGAATTGCTTTTTCAAAAGTGACTAATGTATTTGGTGCCCAGCTTTGAAGCACTTCCCTTGTTTTCAGAGAGCGTAGAAAATGTCCCTACTTTCCCCAAGTGTGCTAATGGACTTCTTAATGAGTGAAGATCTGTCTTTTATGTGACATCTAAATTACCATTTTTCTACCACCACAACAGCCTAGGGGCACCATCTTTGGATGGGCTCTCAGGAAAGATTGCTTTTAACTAAGTTGCACTAAGTATGGCATGAAGATCTTGCTAGAAAAACTCTCTTCCCAGTGCTTGCTAAGTCTGATGTCCAACATGAACAAATCAAAGCCCAAAGTGCCATTAGATTGATTTTTCTGTTCAGATTTGGGCAAATAAATAAACTGTCATGTCACAGAGGAAATACAAAACAATGTTATACTTACTATCAGTGAGTACGTCGCTTAAGGTTTCAATGCAATAACCTTACAGATGTTAAGAAAAGGAAGTCCAAAAGTAAGTGCAAGCCCAAAGTCTGGCTCTCCAAACTGTCTCAGGTTTTCAGCATGCCCACGCCTGTCATAGGTAGCTTTTTAATGTTCACTATGTGATTGCTTTGTTCCAGGCAAGATTGTTTCAGTGGTTAGGACTTAAGAGTTAAGATGCCCCTGTGAATTTTGGCTGGTCACTAATGTTCAAGCCAGCAAAAAGGTCTTTGTGTTGTGATTCTCAGCAATGCAAAACCCTGTTCCTTGAGTGCTGTCTACAACACTGCATGAAACCTCTAAGTTTTCTGTATAAGCCTTGGGGTGAAGGCACCCCACTGTGATTTTCAGTAAGGTTCATGCCAGGTTACTGCCTAGCTACTAGGAAATGTTGATCCAAGAAGTAGCATCTTAAATCAGCCTCTTAGTTATTACTGTGGCATGGAAGACTGTGTCAGATTGGACACCCCTGACTCAGATACCTCAGTTTTGTTTTGTCTTTTCCTACAAGAGCTCAGTCATTACAGCAGATGCCTCCCAAATTGCACTATGTCCCTGCAACAAATGCAGAGCCCCTGCTTTCTAGAAAGCCCCATCAGCTAACCATTGTAGGCAGATTAGAGCAACAACATGCACTTTTCTCTCAAGGCACTGTGAGATTAATAACAAAAAATAAGTAAGCCATACCCAAGAAATCACAAGTAATGTTCTGCCCAGAAGGCTTTTCTTTAACTATAAAATGGTTTAATGTCTTTCTTTTTCTTAAAGCCTGAGGAAAACCAACAAATTGAAGCATCATCACTGTTCTGAATTTCTTGTATATGTGTCATCTTTTCTTTTTTTTTTTTTCTTTTTTTTTTTTGTCACAGTGGGATTATTTCCAGTAAGTCTACAAGATTATTAGTTAACACCAGCCTCATTTTTGCTTCTTACGGGATCATCTGTAGGTTACATCTGCAGTTGCACTTGATGTTGATTTTTGAACACTGAAGTGTCAGTAATATTTAACCTATGCACTGGCCTATAACAAAAACTCTGGGCTCTGGTGCCTATAGCCACCCCCAGCCCAAATCCAGTAACCCAGAAGAAAACAAAATGTGAGCACGCTGATTAATTGCTTCGCTATCGGTGGTAGTGTGGTTGACTACAATCTCACCATTGGTGAGTATCACCAGCAGTAGGTCAGGATTCCTAGAAGAAATTGTAAAATCATGTTTTCTGTTGAGTCATCACTGCTTTCAGAGGCAGGAGTCTGGAGTACATGATCTAGGGATCTGATCTGTTACGGCAACTCCTCTGTCATGTGTAAAACCAACGCAGAACAACTTCCCTGCGGGTAGGGTATGGGCTTCCCCAGCCACTGTAAAGGAAGAGCACTCCACTGATTTCAGTGCAGTTCTGCTGAATTATGGTGACTGAGGGTCTGGTTCAACAGGTGGAGATTTACCAAAGGAGAGAAAAAAAGGACATGCAGCCTGCTTCGAGCAGCAGGCAGTCTGGCACACATATTCAATGTTCAACGTACCATTTGGGAGAGCTCAGCTGCTTAGTCTCTCATTTATGTTCCACCTGCATCTGCTGCATGTGTTGCTTAAGTTGGCTTTTGGATAAAGATAACCCTTCCTTCTCTGAAACTTTTCATAACTAAGTACGTGTCTGTTTCCACCATTCCCAGCACCTCTGGCATGAGGAGGGAGTTGAGTTAACTCAACTCTCCCAAGTGCTTGTTTCTCAAAGACATTTCAAATCTCCTTTCATGGTTTTGATTTACTTTTGGGTTATGACTAGCCATTGCTTTCAAGCCTTTTGCCAGAGGACACAGTATAGATGGTAAGTTGTATAGCATCATGTCAAGTTGTCTTGACTTTTAAACTTGAAGCCGAAGAATATTCCAAATACAAAGTTTCTCAGCAATAACAGAGTCCAGAAATTCCAGAAAGTGAAGAAATTACTTCTTTCCTATCCAGCTGAATTCATCTTTATAAACTGAAAAAGTGAGAGATTTATGTAGCAATCATTTTGTTACTACTACTCAAATAATTTTTTTGTTATGTAGGCCAAATGCAAAGTGAAATGTATGTTAAAAGATAAAGCGATGAGGAGGGAACCTATTAATACCTGAAAAATTGCATTTCGGAATTGTGTTACTATAGTTGAACAGCAAGAAGTACTATTTTAAGAGTCACTCATGCTGATTTATAAAATGCATTTTGAATTACCCACTGGAGGAATATAATGCATGAAAAAAGCCGTGTCTTAATTTTCTTTTCAAACAGTGTCCTTAATCCTTTTTCTGTTCTAATATTAGGATGCATGAACCATCTCTAGGGCCTCATAATTAAAAGCAGCCTGTCTATGCTACTTTAAAACCCAAATGTAGGCAGAATTTTTAAAGGTTTTTAAAGATAAAATTGTGTTCTATTTTTTTTTCCCCTAGGCAAATATCATTGCTAAGATGTAATAGTCTACATGACTTCCAGTAAAGTTTCTATGGAGGCTAAAAGAAGTCCTGGTTGCACCGCTCACTGAAAACATTCTGAAGGCCAATAAATCAACTTCCTGAGACTGAAAAGGCAATATAGCAGTGATGCTTTCATCTGTACTGTGTTTTCAAAGTCATTAGAGGTTTAGCATGGCCTACAGTCTTCCTCAGAAATGTCTCAGAAAGCCTTCAATCCATCATTTCCGTTAAAATCACTACCCCCTGAGCCTCTGGCTTTGCCTTGAATAGCATAGCTTGCAAAGGAGCAAACCCTCTGCTCTATTCCATGTAGGACTCCCTATGTCTTGGAGATCCAAATATCCCAATGGAGGCTTTGGTGCAGTATTCAGTTGTCTGAATACAGTTCAGTCGCTTTCTACACTATTTTGACTCTGTTGACTCTATTGATTCTGGGTTTAACTCAGTTACCTGAACATGGGTGAGTAGAATTATTTGAGACATCAAATAATGTGCTTAAGATTTTTACATAGGGCTGGAAAAATTAATGCAGAATCTACACAAGAGGGCTGAGATATCCTATAGCATCCCAAACAGCACTAACCATTCCTGGGTGAGTGAAGTATCCTTTAAATTTTCATAGACTGCAAAAGAAGCTCAGATAACAAGGTCACATGTAGGCACTGTCATTGTAGATACTTTCTCAGAATTTAGTTGCCTCTCCAGAAGCGATCATTTTGGGATGTTCTAGGGTATTAAGAACATCTTCACAGTCACAGCAGATGTGATGCAGGACTACAGGGGACATGAAACTTTCTGGAGTGGGAGATGGAGGCCAAGCAAAATACATGACAGCATCTAAATGACACTAATTATCTGTGCTTAAGAAGGTGAATCTAGACCATATTCAACAACTGATGTCTAGAAATCCATTTAGCTGTTTAAATGTAGGTGTCTTAACCTGTGAGATAAATATCATTCCTTAAGCTCTCAAAACAAGTAATTATTTTTTTTTTATTTCTTCATCTGGTAAAATGGAAACAGTGCCTCTGTCTAACAAGTGTGGAGCATCCTCAGATAATATGTTGATAAAATTTTGTAATCAGATTAAACTATAGCCAAGACTAACATTTTTCTAATTTCTGTAAATTCTTGGGCTTCAGTATTTCTTATTTAAGCCCAAATGGACATAAAACTTCTGCTCCTATTTATTGCTTCTATTTTTATAATTATACCAACTGCATTCAGAAGGGAAGAGCTTACACTGTGCTCTCTCAATAGGGTGATTTGTATGGCACTATAATCTCAAGATCCCAAAGAAGACCAGGAGCCCATTCTGTTAGTATCAGCATCAAAGCGGAGTAAGCACGCCCTCCTGAAGAGTAATTAAGACTTTGTTGTCACACTTAGGGCTAATTCCTCCAATAAAGAAGACTTGATTCTTGGGAGCTCCCAAGAATCAAAATGTGAATATTGTGCCAATAGGTACTTCTGAATGCCTGAAATAATTAACTAAAAAAACCCCCCAACATGTATATTTAAATAAATTTATTCATTCTTATTTGTTTCAAGGGGAAGAAATATGTATATGGTCAAACTGCATGTATGTGGGGGGGACTCAGTCTGAATATTCCCATAGCTGATGGATTCATCCAATTTTGGTCAGTTGACAAAGAGGTGGAGATCCAAAAATTGTGAAATCCATTCAAGTTTTGTGAAAAACATAGGTGTCAAGGAGAGGTGGTATAAATGTCCAGATTGGAGAAGAGGTGCTACATGTGCTTGACTATTATGACGCACAGAAGAATCCGTATGAGTATGCATATCCAGATGTGTACACAAATTGGTAAACATATGAAATCACAGCCTGCTTTTATCTTTGTCCTTCTGCCATTTACATGTCTTACTTGCAGAAAAATCTTCAGCTGGAATTTTCACATTCTTGGACCCAAAAAGTATCAGCCATGAGGTACAAACTGGAAAGAAACCTGGATGTTCTCATTCCTATAATCACAAAACTTCCTGGTTTGTTTTGTCTTTCTCTCACCAAGGTTGAGGGAATCCATCCAGAATGCAAGATATTCCAGCAGGTGGTGAAAGAAGAGGCTCTCTGCTTAGAGAAGAATGAATCTGTTTCAGCTGATCTTAAAGGTAATGATCGTGATTGTCAAGCTCTGATATGAATACCTCTTGTATTACTTCAGGGGCACATCATGAAGACACCATTCTTTCTCCTGAATCAAGATTTGATTCCTATTTTTATTTAGTTTCATAATAGCTTGAAGTGCTTCGCCTTTTATAGGCTGGGGCTTTACATCATCTGATTTTAGACATCTTTAAAATCTCAATATCTAAGCCAGGACTTGTCTTCTTAGATTCCCTTAAAGTAAATGGAGAAAGATGGGTGTCCCTAGAATACATTCCATAGTCTCTGGTTTAGGTGCTTACTTTAGGATGAGATGAATCATTCTCTGGAGTTGTATTTCTCTTTACTAACTACAAATGAGACTAAGATGATTAGTTCAGACCCTGACAAGTTTAGATGTTTACTTAGGGCAGGAAAACCCGACTTGGAATGTCTTACATTGCTAAAGTATTTGGTGTGTTCTTAACTTATATCCAAAACTCCAAAGAATCACAGAATCACTAAGGTTGGAAAAGACCTGTAAGATCACCAAGTCCAACCATCAACCCAACACCACCATGCCCACTAAACCATGTCCCACAATGCCATGTCTAGACATTTTTTGAACACCTCCAGTGATGGTGACTCCACCACTTCCTTGGGCAGCCTGTTCCAGTGCTTCACCACTCTCTCTGTAAAGAAAATTTTTCCTAATATCCAGCCTGAACCTCCCCTGGTGCAACTTGAGGCCATTTCCTCTTGTCCTGTCGCTAGTCACTTGGGAGAAGAGACCAACACCCACCTCTCTGCAACCCCCTTTCAGGTAATTGTAGAGAGCGATGAGGTCTCCCCTCAGCCTCCTCTTCTCCAGACTGAACAACCCCAGTTCCCTCAGCCGCTCCTCATAAGACTTGTGCTCCAGACCCCTCACCAGCTTCGTCGCCCTTCTCTGGACACATTCCAGCACCTCAATGTCCTTCTTGGAGTGAGGGGCCCAAACCTGAACACAGCATTCGAGGTGCGGCCTCACCAGCGCTGAGTACAGGGGCACGATCACCTCCCTGCTCCTGCTGCCTCTACACTCAGCGGTTTCTCTGATATAAACTGTAGAAGTCACTGGAAATGAAGCCAGATCTAAGATTTAAAACATACCGGTTCCACTCCCACATAAGGTCACCTGATTCTTGTTTTTAACCCCACATTGCTAAATATGATAGATTTTTAGACCGAGCTCCTCAAAGGTACTATAGTCCTTCTAAGGGGGACCCTTTAAGTCCCTAAGTCTAAGTGTGTGGGCCACTGCATGTCATATTACCTGACTTTATTAATTTGAAAATTAGCAGCCTAGTTTAGGCTATAATCATCAGAGAGACCTAGGTATTTGCAGCGAGTGATTCATTCTGTCCTCAGAAAGGAGCCACCAATATATGGGATGAATCATGCACTGGAAGTCCCTGTCTCTTTCTACTGATTACAGAGGGAACATAGCTAAGATTAGGTAACATATTTCAGATAATTAAAATTAGAGATAATGAATGAGGGCTTCTATTTTGCCATCTGGCAAACTGGGGATACCAGGAATTTCATCCTCCCAAGGGTGACATGAGGATGATGCTGCGGGAGATTCTCAGGACTATCCTTTCGGAAACCGGAGAGTAACTTCTCTCAGCTACAGGCAAGTAATATTGCTTCCACATTTCAGCTCTTGACAATTTTAGATTTGCCTTGTCATCAGTCACAGAGGAAACAGAAAAGAATCAGTGAAAGAAAATAACACCTCCCAAATGAAACTCATGCACTGCTTTATATCCACCTTACGACTACCTAGAGATTAGTTTCAGTTACAGCCCCGTGCTTTTTTTATTGGTTCAGGCACCTTTACAAGCTGATAATTTTTCTGTGCTGCACCCACACCTACTTGCCAACAGACGCTGCGTGACCACAGGTTGAGACTCAATGTGATGCATCCATGACAAAGCTCTGATTAAGTGTAACTCCTGAAAACCGTTTTTATTGGACTCATAACTAGTAACATGCCCTGTGTCATAAGCTAGCAACTTCTGGTTTAAGGAACCTTGTGAATGACAATCAGTCAGACCTACTCCTGGTGATGGTTATTGGATATGATGCTGAGAGATGTTCTTCTAGCTTGGGATTAATCTAATCCTTGTTCAATTTGATTGTAAAAATGCCATTGATTGCCTAAGACCAGGACTTCAGCCCTTATTTCCTTTAAGTCAGGTGAAATTGGGAGACTTTCAGCATGGAATCAAGAGACTAAAGCTCTTAAGTCTGCTGTTGTTCAGTTAGACTCTGAAACCAGTAATGAGAAATCTCAAGTGCTAGTAATTATTCAATATTTTGATTTTTGGTGACTTTTTTTTTGACAATACAAAGAGCTCTAATTGATTTGACTTTCAGATTGTGTCTGCTTGAATTTCAGGTACATTCTCTCATGAGGTAAGGTGGGGGAAGGTCCAGCTGGAATGTCAAGTGCATGTGTGAGCGACCATGCATTCAAGGAGAAGAGGAAAACAATACAATCCTTCATTTGCAGGGCTGCATGTCCTGTTGTGGCTTTTCCTCACACATGTGAATTAGTGGGAAAGCCACAGACAATCTCATTACGGAAGAACAACTGTGTGATGTTCTCTGTGTGTTTCTTTATTTAGAGGCACTTCTTTTTCAGGATGTGCCAGAGATTGGGATGGCCTGACCTGCTGGCCCAGAGCCACTTTTGGGGAAGTCGTTAAAGTTCCCTGTCCAAGATTTTTTGAAGAAATCACCAATATCCATGGCAAGACTTTTTTCCTATTCTTTTTCTCCCTGGATATTTTGAAAATAAATTCTAATAGTTAAAGACTCAGTAACTTTCATATCTTCCTGATTCACAATGCTGTTTTATGTCAGCCGGCATAAGAGTAATTATCCAGATACACATCTTGGCTTATGGTCAATATCTGCCACTATTCTGTTTTGTGTTATTCTGCACTAATTGTCTAGTCTCTATGGTGCGCTAAAAAAATTGGGTAATTGCACTACGTTGCTAAGGTTATAAAGGAATATAAGCATGTCATAGAATCACTGATTTATAAAGTCATAGAATAATTAATGTTAGAAAGATCATCTTGTCCAATCCTGCAGTCAGAGCAGGACCAAGTTCAAAAATTGTATCTAACTTCAAAGCTACATGAGGTGGCTCAGGACTTTGTCCACAAGCACGATTTATGTTGTAAAAGCAGGATAGACTGCATAATTTGATTTCCCCTGTGCAAAGATTGAATTTGCAGAATGAATTTTCTATATGAAATGTAGACGTTCCACTGCATCTTGAAATGAATGGGAACATCTGTCTCAACTTTTCAAATGGTAGATATATAGAATATTATGACTTTATAGATAATCTTGCTGAACATGACTAGACCTGTAAGTGCCTAACTTAAGAATCGAAGTAGGAAGAAAAATTTGCTGTTTCTTGTCAAAACTTAAAGAACACCCCACCCCCCCACCCCCATTAATTCTCTGTTATATTTTACCATTAAAGGCTTCCTTCAGAGAAACTGTACACAAGAGGCATATTGGTCAGAACCATTCCCACCATACACCATTGCCTGTGGATTTGATGAAGGTTCCAGTAAAGGGCCTGAGGATCAGGTGAGTTTTTGATTTCTTGTTTGTGGACATGTTCAGAGCATCCTCTTTTAAGTGCGCTGAGTAGTTGGATGCTCCCACACATCTGAGCCTTGTCAGAACTCAGTAATTACCCATTTTGGGTGCTAAGCTGAAACCTTTTAGGTATATTTAGAGCCTGTTTAACAAATTCGGCTTAATATAAAGCAAAGGAGTAGCAGGTAGCACTTTCCTCTCCATCTAATTGTCTCCTCTTGGTGTTAATGAGTAGACTCATGATTAGTTCACTTGTCCTGTCTATCAAAGACTTTGGTTCTCTGACAGAGGTGATTTGAATCCTCATCATGCACCCGTCTCCCAGGGAAGCCCTACCAACCTGTCTGGGGGAATTTTTCAGGGAAAATTCCTTTGGATACTTTCTGTTGATTTTTTCCAGATTTTCTTTGAGTCAGAGAAAAAGATTCCATAACTTTATAGCATGGTGATCAATGCACATCTTTAGGAGGGAACACCTGGATGCCATTGAGTATTTCCACACTTTATCTTAGGTATTCAGTGGAGTAGGAAATGAACTTCTAGTTTTCCTATCTGATAATCATCCATGTTACTGAATTAGGCTCCAGCAGTATTTCTTTTCCACCCACATCTTCATATGATTTAAATTTCCATGTTCCTCACCATTGTACTTGGCCCCGGGACAGGAATGCCTCACACTTCATTGGTGGTGATAGTCCTCAGTGGTGAAGTTTGCCTTGTGACTGAATGCTGTTGATTACCATAGACGTGCTCCCTGCCTCTGCCTTTGGGTTTTGACCTTTGCTAAATGGGACAGTTCCAGCAAGAGAGAATAGGGGTGCCTCCATCCTCTCATCTCCAGTCTGTATTGGACAAGACTCATAAGTCTTGCACAAACGCAAGATGGGGTACATCACTGCCTCCTCCTCCTATTGTGGTATTTTGATAGAAGCAATGGACTCCCTCAAATCTGCGAAAGAAAAGACTAACTCATATAGCTCATTGTGAGTGTGTAGTCATGACTCAACAGTGGAAGAAGGTCATGTGTCACAAGCCAAAGCAAGGCACAGAAAGGTGAGAAGGATTCTCATCACTAACACTCTGGGTGTTATATGGAGTAAACCATCTGGTTCTCCAGGCATGCAAGCTCAAGCACAGGAGTACTAGTTCAGGTATCTGAATCTTCAGGAAGTGTAGACACTATTGGCTTCAGTCATTTGGCTCCAGGAACTTAGAAATTCAAGCATAGCTGTAACAGGCAGTATAGATATCTGGAGCTCAATTCCCCACCTGTAAACTAAGAAATTTTGTACTTCTTTACACTGTGGGGAAGCTAGAAAGATAAATGCTTAAAAAACTTCTGGAAGGATGCTAGACACCATGCAAACAGTTCAGAAGGGATGTAAAACTCATAAGGTGGCATGTATTCTGGAGCACAGTTCTCCAGCCCTGGGGCCAGCTGCCATGGCATGGCTCTCACCCACAGAGCTAAAATCTCTTACTCTCCAGGGTCGCTTTCTCCAAACAGTCCCTGGCTTGTGTTAAGCCAGGCATAGTTTGTAGCTGGCCTAGGCTGAAATCAAGCAAGGGACTACATTTACATTTTAATATTATGGAAGATGTCAGGGCAGAGCTCATGTCCGTGCTGCGGCTGTGTTTAGTTTGTTATTCCAGTCAAACCCACAAAGTCTGTAAAAGGAAGATGAGATCAGTAAGCTCTACTCCATTGTAAACATAGGGAATTAAGTAAGAAGAATCCCACTTCTAAGAGAAACATTTGTTTTGTGTTTTGTATCTGCAGTGAGGTCTTACGATGAAGTATTTCAATGCTTTTTATTTGGTTTTGTAGGGTGGCTAAAACCCTTACCAAATAAAAAGCATTGAAATACTTCTTTGTTCAATTGAAGAACTTATTTTCTAATTTTCACTTGTGTTTTGAAAATACTGTATAAAAGAGTAGGACTATTTCAGAAACACCAGTATGATTCCTAGGTTGTCAGTGTTGCATGATTTATTTATGGTTCTACTTAAAATTGCTAATCGGTTGTCTCAACCTAGAACTGTTGCCTTTTGGATAAACAGAGTTTGGATCAATTAGAGAACAAAGTGTCCATTGCATTTGCAAGGAGGAAATTTGCCTTGATTCAGAGAATTTAGTTTCTTGGGATTTTGAATAATTAGGTGATCTTGTAGTGAATCAGAATAAAATTAGCATAGCTAAAAGGAAGTAAACATGCTTTATTTTTCTTGGGACATAGGATATTTGAATGCAAAACAAAGAAAGAAGTGAATTATAAAGAATTTACAGTGTTACAGTGTATGGCAACTGAATGAACTCTTTGTCCAAAGAATTAAAGACTGAGAGGTTATTTTCTTGGCTTTAACTTTCTTACCTCCACAATACGATGTGACTGTTTCACAGTGTTTCAGTTTCCTCACCTGCAAAATGCAAGTGTTATGTCTCTTTTAGCTATAGCTGTTTATGAAAAGCAATACTTATCAACTCTGGCCCAGGTCTAAAGTGACGGATTCACAAATCGCCCATCAGCAGGTTTCAGTGCCCCAGAGTCTTTATGTACCTATAGGAAAAATGTAGTTACTTAACCAAGTTAACATTTTCCTGTTGAACATGCTCAAAGGGGTCACTGTTGCAGGTAAGCCTGTGGGCTGTGAAACCTGTCTCATGTAAGGTTAAATAAGATTCAAAAGAAAAAAATGTGGTTTAGCAATGGAGGGAAAAACCTGAAGGAGATCTAAAGCACGCAAAGCAATGCATAGGTGATGGGGCAGACTAGTAAGGGAAAATGTATCTCAGTGAAATAAGCACACCAGCATGCATGCTGCATAACCACCAGCATTGGTCTGTGTTCTCTTTTTCTCATAGAAATCATATTATTCTGCATTTTGGCGTGTCTACACTGCTGGCTATGCAGCATCAGTGACTTCACTCA